>NC_062284.1:104887219-105190249 GCF_902655055.1 Lutra lutra
AGATAAATAAATCTTTAAAAAAAAAAATTAACTTCACCTGCTTAGGGTTGAGATGGAGATGACCAAAGAAAAGAAAAGGAAACTAACTTACTGAGCACTAAGCATGTTTCAGATTTTTCTACTTTCATTAATAAAGATCATTCAAGGACATTTTTGCTCATTCTTCTGGAAAATCTGGGCTGATCAATAAAAGACTATTATTTTCATATTATGTTTCATTCTTAGAAACTTGCAAATGGGTTACTTTAAAGTTCCTAATTGAAGAAAATTGGAAAAGTACAAAAAATAAAATCGTATTCATTTCTTCTTAGATGGTGTAAACTGACCTGGCTCCACTTTTAGAATTTGCCACATTCTATCAAAATAGCTCTGTGATGAGAATTATACAATAACTCATTGTAAAATGTAAGTGGCAGTTCTGTAATCTGTATCACCTTTTATTCTTAGTGGCTATTGACAGTTCTTTCTTGCCAACATATTTATTCTTTCTGAGGAAAGCTCTGTGGGGAGGTAGCATAGCTTTGCATTGAGACTGAGGCAGATAAAGATGAGTGTGATTTTAAAGGAAAGTGGTTGGCAGTGTGGATATGAAAGATTACTTCTTCACAACCCAAACTTTTTTTTTTTTTTTTTTTTTTTGGTTACTGAGGGTATCAGAATTAAAGTTTACCATTTTCTCCCGAATACCTGGCTTGCTTTGTTGTTGTTGTATCTCAAGTAAGGAGTTTAATAATACTTAGTATGTTTCAGCAACCTCATTGGTTCATCCAAAGTGCTTATATTCCTTTGAGTATCTTTATTTCTGCCATTTTTCTTCTCCTCATAGGTGACTCTTATGTACTTTTTCCTATCCCTTTGTGTTTGCCTATGCATTTTTCAAATTACACAATTAAGTGTGCTATAGACTTCATTTTCTTATATTTGCCAGACTTCTCAGCACTATTTTTTAAAATTTTTTAAAAGATTTTATTTATTAATTTATTTGTCAGAGAGAGAGAGCGAGAGAGAGCGCAGGCAGAGTGGCAGGCATAGGTGGAGAGAGAAGCAGGCTCCCTGCTGAGCAAGGAGCCCGATGCAGGACTCAATCCCAGGATTCTGGGATCATGACCTGAGCTGAAGGCAGGGGCTTAACCAACTGAGTGACCCAGGCGTCCCCTCAGCACTATTTTAAAGAAATATCCATATTACTTTGTGTTCATCCAGAGCAGCACTGTCCAATAGAATTTTCTGCAATGAAGGACATGAGAAATGTTCTAAATCTATGCCGTTTAATATTGTAGCCACTAGCTACATGTAGCTATTGTGCTTTTGAAATGTGACTCTTACAACTGAGGAACTCCATTTTGTTTAATTTTAAGTTTAAATAGTCACATGTGGCTAGCGGCTCCTATTTTGGACAATGCAGGTCTAGTCCATTGCTCTGTTGTACTCCATGGTTTAATCCTCCATGTTTTACCTGTACTCTTCCCCTAGTGATGATAATCCCAGGTTGCCTCCAACTCAGCCATCAGAACGGTGATGTAGTAGGCATCCTCAAAAGGCTAATAGGACCTATCTATGCTGATTTTGACTAAATATTGCCAAGTAATTATCTCTTCAGAATACTTTCTCCAATCTACACTCTAATCATCAGCAGTGAGCAAAAGTTCCTATATCTCCATTCATTCTTTCCTAACCTTTATTCTAGTTTTTGTCAATATTGCTCTAAAGGATATCTTATTTTCATTTGCATTTCTCTGTGTAGCTGTGATTGTTAGCCCTTTGGATTTCCTCTTCTGTGGATTGCTTGGACATTTCCTTGTCCATTTTATCTTTGTGTTGCTATTAGTCTGTTTGTTTTCATGTTAATTTTCTCCTGAAATTAATTCACTGTGTATTCTTTTGTATTCGTTGTATATTCTATATACCAGACCTTTGCCATTTTTAGGTACTACAGATATTTTCTCTCATTTTGTCATTTTCAACTTTATGTATCACTTGATTAAACAGAAACCACTAATTTTATTACAGTCAAAGTCATTAGTACTTTGGGAGTTTTGTTGAGGTCATTCTCTATCCTTATTTTCCAAAGCTATCTTGTTAATATTATCTTCTTTGAACTATCATTTTATCTGTCATGTTTAGGTCGTCTTTAATCCATCTTCAGGTGTGGTATTAATAGAGGAATCCATTTTTCCCTATAGGGTGGGCCAATTTTCCTGTATGTTTAATGTATTTCTTCATTATATATATATTTTTTTCATTGATTTGTGGGGCTATTGAGAGGTGATTATGTTTCTCTTATAAATACTGGTCTGTTTCAGTTCTATTACTTTATTTCCTCTTCTTGGACCAGTACCATACTGTATTTTTATCTATGGCTTTGTAACTTATCTTAATATCTTACAGAGATAAGATTTTTTTTTTATTGCTTATAAAAATAAGTTCCTTGAAGAACTCATTTTTGTTTTCAGGTTTTTTTTTCCTCATTGTACTCAGGGTATTTGAGAAGAAAAGTTCAGATATATCTGGGTGGGCTTTTCACCATCTCTGTGGAGGGAGCAAGTTGGGTTCAAATAACTCATCTGTCATTTCTTAATTCTGTATCATTAAAGAAATTAGTTTTATTATTTTTCATTTTGTGGCCTCTTGGGCCTGGTGTAAGAGCTAAACATACATACTCTGGCATATTATCCACATATATGCCAAAGGTTAATGGCCATCACTTAAGAGTTTTAAAAGTCGATGGTCTGTCTGTATGCAATTACATTTTCCCAAAACAAAACTTGGTTTAGATTCTGATTTAGAAGTTTGCCATCCAGATGTATAGTAATAGTATCAGCTTAAGTATGGCTTAGATTATTGTACCCCATAATTGTAGGGCCCAAAATTTGAGTCCTATTTTAGAAAAGGTCTAGAATAAATCTGAAATGGTAGCTTGAGTTATCCAACAAAATACTTATTGGCACATACCAGGTTATTGTGTACAGTCCCAGATTAACTTCTTATCTTTACATCCAACATTGAAATTCTTACACTTAAGAAGGACTTTAATTATCCTCCAGATAACCAAAGGATAAGACACTGGGCTAGAGTTTAGTCTAAAGTTCTCAACTATTATCCAGAGACCCAGAGAAAGAAATGGCATAGCATTCAACTGCTAAGCCATTACTGGAGGGTAGCTAATTCTTTTCTTTTGTCAGTCAAGAAGTACATCAGAATGTAAGTGAGTGAAGTTTACTAATATATAGATAACTTTGAATACATTCCTATTTTTCTTTTTAAAAATTATTAGTAAACATCAATATCTAATTAGGGGTATTGGTGAAAAAAATATGTTAGCCAGGTATGTTTTGATTTTTGGTGGGAATTGCTGATGTATTCTTTAGACACCCCTTTATTTTACAAATAAGAAAATAGACTTAGGGAAGTTAGGTGACTTACACAGAAGTTAATAGCCTATAACTAACTTTGTTCTGGACATGAGAGTGGAGCAAAAAGGAATAGGAAAAAATACATCTTTTTTTTTAAACTAAGAAAATGTGATGTAACATTTTATAAATGAGTAAAAGCATCTTCTAGTCTTTTTCCCCAAAAAAGGATAAATTAGTAACTTACTGTTCAGTCTAAGATGTGCAAACCATAAAAGATTATTCAGATTTTATTTTTATTACCTCATAATATCTTTCAGGGCCATAGAGATAAACATTTTTTTTTAAAGATTTATTTTATTTTTTTTTTTATTTTATGACAGAGAGAGAGATCACAAGTAGGCAGAGAGGCAGGCAGAGAGAGAGGAGGAAGCAGACTCCCTGCTGAGCAGAGAGCCCGATGTGGGGCTCGATCCCAGGACCCTGAGATCATGACCCGAGCCAAAGGCAGCAGCTTAATCCACTGAGCCACCCAGGCGCCCCGAGATAAACATTTTTATTGCTAAAATATTCTTACATTTTAAGGAGTTGGCAAGAAGACCCAGGATATTTGTTATTCACTATTAATTGAGTAGAATAGAACATTCCTTTTACATTTGCATCATCTCAACTAATGAATCCGAAATTATGGCAGATTAAATTGAACCACTTCTTTTGATTCTCCTCTACTAAGATGGAATGGGGCGGGGTGGGAGGAGTTCTTAGAGATGCCTAAAAAGTCCAAGTATTCATTCCTGGCCTACCAGGCAGGAATCTGAGTGGCCAAGAAACTAGAATTTTGAATTAGAACCATGTGCTCTACCTATTTATTTATTTGTTTGTTTTTTTTAGATTCTTTAAAATTTATTTATGACAGATAGCGAGAGAGGGAACACAAGCACAGGGGAGCAGGAGAGGGAGAAGCAGGCTCCCTGCTGAGCAGGGGATCCCAGAACGCTGGGATCATGACCTGAGCCAAAGGCAGATGCCTAACAACTGAGCCACCCAGCTACCCCGTGTGCTCTACCTATTTAAAAAATTAACTAAATTAAGTTATTTTCAGTAGTAAATAATGACATTATAATTTCAGATAATATACCAAGTATACAACAGTTAGTTACTTCAGTAGAAATTTAATATGTGATAAGTTTTTTTGGTTGTGGTTTTTTATGGGTATATGTATTTGTTACTGTGTGTTTTGTTGTTATTATTCTTAGCCTTGTATTTTGGGTTCATTTTTATTTTGGGGTTTTGGAGGGGGGGATTTCTGTTTTTATTTTCCTTGGAAGAACCATTTATAATATTTTTGTTTCCATAATTCAGACGGTATCCAACTGTTGAAAAACGAGCCAGAGTCTTCAATGGAACAAGTTATGTGCCTATTCCTGAAGATGGTCCCTTTCTTAAAGCACTGCTTTTTGAACTTAGATTATTGGATGATGATAAGGACTTCGTAGAAAGTCGTGATAGCTGTTCACACATCAATAAAACATCTGTCTATGGACTCGTAGTAGGAGGTGGAGAACTCTGGCCAGTTGTTGCTTTTCTGAAGAATAACATGATATATGCTTGTGTTCCACTAGTTGAACAAACTTTATCCCCTCATCCGCCATTAATTAGCATTAGTGGAATTTCACAAAGCTTTGAACTTCTTTTTGGGATACAGGATTTTCTTTTCTTGGGTCAAAAAAATGACACTGAGTTAAATACAAAATTGAACCAACTGCCTGATTTGTTCCTACAAGCTTGTCCATTTGGAACTTTGTTAGACGCCAACTTACAGAATTCATTGGACAGTATTAATTTTGCTTCTGTGACACATCCACAAAAACAGCCAGCCTGGAGAGTTGGAACATACAAAGGAAAACCACAAGTTTCTATTTCTATCACTGAAAAGGTAAAATCCATGCAATATGATAAACGGGATATAGCAGATACATGGCAGGTTGTTGGAGCTGTCACTTGCAAGGTGAGATTTTTTCTGATACTTGTTTTATCATACCATTCAACACCAGTGAAGAAAAGTAAAATTTTCTAACTTTATTTTACATTGTTATGTGACATTATTGATTTTTATCATTAATAGCAATCATTAAATATGTGAAATTTTGGAATATTACCTTTTTGCATTCCTTATGAATTGAATTTTTTTTTAAGATTTTTATTTATTTGAGAGAGAGAGAGTGCACAAGCCAGAGGGAGAGGGAGAAGCAGACTCCCCACTGAGCAGGAAGCCTGATGTGGGCCTGCATCTCAAGACCCCAGGACCATGACCTGAGCCAAAGACAGATGCCCAACCGAGTCCCTTCTTATGATTTATATTGGCTATATATGGCTGCATACTGAATTGTCCCATTATCCCCACAATAAACATTTATTATCCTCATAGGAACATCTAGTGTGGAGCCTACCATGAGATCACAGTCAAGATTGCAGCTGGAGCTATAGTCACCTGAGGGTTTGATTGGGGATGGAAAATCTACTTGCAAGGTGGCTCACTCACATGGGCAGCAAGTTGGTGCTGGTTGTTGGTGGGAGGACTCCATTCTTTTCCATATGGACTTCTCAATAGGCTATTTAGGAATATCCTCACAACTTGATGACTGGCTTCCTGTAGATCAAATGATGAGAGAGGAAGAAAGAGAAGGCACATAATAGAAGCTGTTCTTTTTATTACCTCAGCTAAGGTCAGATGGTACCACTTTCACCACTTTTTGTTCCATAGAATCAGGTCACTAAATCCAGTCCACATTCAAGGGGACTAGAATTAGGCTTCACCTTTTTTTTTTTTTTTAATTTATTTATTTGACAGAGAGAAATCACAAGTAGGCAGAGAGGCAGGCAGAGAGAGAGGAGGAAGCAGGCTCCCTGCTGAGCAGAAAGCCCGATGCGGGGCTCGAACCCAGGACCTGGGATCATGACCTGAGCCGAAGGCAGCGGCTTAACCCACTGAGCCACCCAGGCGCCCCTAGGCTTCACCTTTTGAAAAGAGTAATGTCAAAAGAATTTGTGAAAATATTTTAAAACTATCATACCTATTTTCCATTTTCTCCAAAAGGATGAAATTGACAAATCTTTGTTTTAATATCTAAAACCATTTTGAAGGGCTCTTATATTATTTAAACATATTTATAGGTTAATATAGGGTTCTCTGGTTTCAGGATAGAAAAATAGGAAATGACAATAGGAGTAACAATATAATTAGTAGTGAAGAATGCCATTTTGAATAATAATTGAAAATTAAATCCCTCTATAATTTCTACAAGTGTATAGCAATAATACTCTTAAATGTTTTTATTTTTCTGATATCCTTTATTCTCTGCACTTAGGAAAATATACTTTTTTAAAAAGATTTCATTTATTTATTTGGCACAGAGAGAGTACAAGCTGGGGGAGCAGCAGGCAGAGGGAGAGGGAAGAAGCGGGATCCCGCTGAGCAAGTGGGGCTCCATCCCAGAACCCTGGGATCATGACCTGAACCGAAGGCAGTCACTTAACTGACTGAGCCACCCAGGCGCCCCTGAATATAAACTTTTTAATCAAGCTTAATGTAGAGGGACTATGTACAAATACTATAGCTAAAAGTAGATTTCAAGAACAGAAAATTAGAACAGTCCTGGCAGACAAATTGGGTCTTTTCTTCTTTAACCTTAAAGTAACGCAAGAGTTTATGTGTCTGTTTTAAACTCACTTCTATCATGATCAAAAATACATTCCAGTTATTAATGTATTAGAAATAACTATTATGAATGATGGGGCACCTGGGTGGCTCAGTCAGTTAAGTGTTCAACTCTTAATTTTGTGCCAGGTCATGATCTTAGGGTTGTGAAATTGAGGCCCATGTCAGGCTCTGCACTAGGCATGGAGCCTGCTTAAGATTCTCTCTCTCCCTCATCTGTCCTCCCCCCAATAAAAAAAAAGAACTATTATAAATGGCTCTGAAATTGAGGTATTCATGGCTTATGTCATTCATAAAACTTGAAATAGTTGAATTCTTCTTTCTCATAAGTCGTGAAGTAAAAGGAAAATTCACCATTTTTGTTTTTTCATTTTGTGGCAATGAATAGGGAATATGTTATTATATAATTTGCTATTAACTGGTATCATGGTATTTAAATATCTCAGCTCATTGATAGGCTGACCCTAGTTTATTGCTAGGAATATTGGATTGGTTTCTATACAAATCATCATGATGGAGAACTTTCTTCTTTAATAAACTTTCTTCTAAAAATAAAAAGAATGGGGGTATGCCATCATCCATGCACTAAATGTTTCTTAAGGTGTGTATGTAAATAGAACATCTGTTAGCCAAACATTTTTTTAAAAATTCTTCAGGAGCTTAGTATTTAAAGCTTTATTATGAGCCCTAGTATAAATGGAAATAATTATCTTCATTTAATCTTAGTCCTAGTAGAAAACCTGGTGAACCAAAAGCCAGTGGACTGAAGTTCTAGTCCTCACTCCACCACTAATTCTTTGGTGTCTTTGGAAGAGTCATAATTTTTACAATCTTTTCTCATTTTTAAAATCAGTTAATTTCCTAGGTCCCTTCTGTTTTTGTAATACCTAGTTAAAAGTGAGATTTACAAATGCCAAATTGGTTTAAATGGTAATACCCACATTTCTCAAGAATGACTGTCCTCATTCTATAGTAAATGACTGATGATCTGGTATTTTAAATGACTAGCCAGCAGATAAACTATTGGTGGTTTCTGTAATGGCTGTAATTTTCCAAACCCTGTAAGAATATTAGACTGATTTAATAAGTATAAACTGAATATTTAAATATTGTAATAATATTTACTATTAATATTTGCTCACTTTATTATCTCCATAAATATCTGTCAAAAAACAGAACTTTTTTTTTGTTATTGCTAGTTCACATACAGAGTGAAGTAGCAGATGGTTTAAAACTCAAAACACTGGGGCGCCTGGGTGGCTCGGTGGGTTAAAGCCTCTGCCTTCGGTTCAGGTCATGATCCCAGGGTCCTGGGATCGAGCCCCGCATCGGGCTCTCTGCTCAGCAGGGAGACTGCTTCCTCCTCTCTCTCTGCCTGCCTCTCTGCCTACTTGTGATCTTTGTCTGTCAAATAAATAAATAAAATCTTTTAAAAAAATAAATAAAATAAAATAAAACTCAAAACACTAAAATCTTTTTAAGTTTTGTGGTAAGGTATATTGAACATCTTTATTTTCAAATGTGATAGACATTTTCTAACTGTTACCAAAAAATCTTTATGAGGTACTAATACCTGGTACTGTTCATAATGCCTGCTGGCTAAGTGTTTACACTGTATAGCAGATATATTCTTGAATTCACATATATGTCAAGTGATAGATAAAACATAAGCAAAACATGTCACATTAGGAAAACAAAGGTAGGGTCCACAATTAGAAAAAGATGCCCATTCAGTAAACATTTTTTTGAGTGTCTCTTGTACATAACAAGGTGCTAGACACTAGAAATACAAAGAAAAATATAAGTTCTTGCTTTCAAAGAACTTTAAGTTTCAAGGAAACAAACAGGACACAAACAAATACCTGTAGGGGGTGGGCAGTTACTGCATGATGTGGATTGTGTATACGATAGTAGAACTAGCTGCTTGCATTTGGAGCTAAGCATTATACCTGCTAAGTTCTATTAATTCTTAAAATATTTGTTTTGATCTACCAAACAAAACATATCAATAAACCTTATATGGCCCTTTTGACTAGTTTCAATTGGGTGCTTTTAATAGAGGTTCATGGTTAATTACCATGAACACACAAGTAAGGTGTATCATTCTGGTTGGGTCAAAAAAAGAGCCATTACAAGGTTTATGGGACTAATGGTATTTAATACAGGATTTAGGGCTTACTAAAAATAACAGTTAATTTAAAACTTTATGAAACTGTGAAATAATTTTGAATTTTTTGAGGCTCCTCTCAGGTGTAAGAGGAGTTGAGGGAATAAAAATTTTGTCAAAAATTTTCTTGACAGCAGCTTCTAGCTGCAGCCTTACAGAAATAATTGCTAATGACTTTAGTCTGGAGAAGCCAGAATTCACAGATAAGTCTGAGATGCCACCATGTCTATCTGTTACAGCCTCAAAGCAGAAATTCATGGAAGGTTCTGAAAAGTACTGCATCTGGCCACCACATCCTTAAAGCAGGAGCAGAGAGTTCTGTGAAGCTGTCATATCCAACTTCCATAACCTTCCAAGAATATTAGCTTCCCAATTGCAGGGTAGAAAATTATTAAAGAGGTAGATGGGAACCAAGCAATGAAAGGCTTAAAAGTAATACAAAACTGAGGGGGAACCATTGAAAGATCTTGAGCATGGATACAATATATTTAGAATTCTGTTTTGTTAGGGTAGCTCCAGGAGATGGATTGTTTAGAGGAGAGTGAATCTAGATACATTTGGAGGGCTGTGACAGGAATTGTAGGGGCCTGTACCAGTGTGTTTGCAATAGAAATGAAGAGATGTCAGTGGATTTAAAATAGTTTTCTAAGGGTTTAGATACAAGCAGAGGGCTCTAGGAAGTCTCTCCCCATTCTTCCTGTTGGTACCTGAAAGTATAATAGAACCACTAACCTGAAAACAGAAAGTAAGAAAAATACCTTGAAAGAAAAATGAGTTAAGTTGTGGGAAATGACTCAGATAAATTTACAAAAGCCTCACCCAGAAGATGCATGCCTCTAAGATCTTGGTAATATCGGTTTCTGTTTCTGTTACAGTGTGATTTAGAAGGAATCATGCCAAATGTTACCATCAGCTTGAGTCTCCCCACCAATGGGTCTCCACTTCAAGATATTCTCGTTCATCCTTGTGTGACTTCTCTTGACTCTGCCATTCTGACTTCTAGTAGCATTGATACAATGGATGATTCTGCATTTAGTGGACCTTACAAGTTTCCATTCACTCCTCCTTTAGAGTCATTCAACTTATGCTACTATACTTCACAGGTAAATAACCTTGGAAATGTTGAGACTTTACTAATCTTTGTGTTTATGAATTCTGTTGTAAGCAAATTGTTCATACTTTTGGCCCACATGAGAACTTTTCATTATTTGTTAATTGTTCATTATTCATTAATTGTTGAATGAAGATGAAGAGTCAGGTCTTTCAATAAGATACCTCTTCTCTCTGGTGTGTGGTGTCTCTAACAGCACTGAATGGTTTTCAAAGTCATGGGATCTTTTTTTTTTCCATGTTCCCTAATAAAGACTCCATGGTCCTAAGATAGATCCTAGTATAATTTAGTCATGGTTTGAATTATGAACATAAAAGTCCTGTAATCCCAGACAACTGGGGTTATAAATGCATAATATTATTTATAGATACTGTGTGTTGAGTAACTTTTGTGTCAGACATTGTCCTAGGCACTTTACATGTGATTTCTCCAGTACTTTGAAAACCCTTAATATAGGTATTACTGGCCCCATTCTACAGATGAGGAAAGTCTCAGAGAATTTAAATGACACGCCCAAGGTCTTATAACTGAAAAGTAACAGTCTAGATTTAAACCCAGATTTTCTTCTTCTTTTCTTTTTTTTTAAAGATCTTATTTATTTATTTGACAGAGAGAGATACAGTGAGAGAGGGAACACAAGCTGGGTAGTGAGAGAGGGAGAAGCAGGCTTCCCGCTGAGCAGGGAGCCCGATGCAGGGCTTGATCGCAGGACCCTGGGATCGTGACCTGAGCCGGAGGCAGCCACTTAAGGACTGAGCCACCCAGGCGCCCCTAAACCCAGATTTTCCACACTCTAAAACCCAATCTTTTTACTATACTCTTTGTCTTTTGTCCTGATTATGAATCAATAGTTTGAAAAACCTACTTAAGGGGCGCCTGGGTGGCTCAGTGGGTTAAGCCGCTGCCTTCGGCTCAGGTCATGATCTCAGGGTCCTGGGATCGAGTCCCGCATCAGGCTCTCTGCTCAGCAGGGAGCCTGCTTCCCTTCCTCTCTCTCTGCCTGCCTCTCTGCCTACTTGTGATCTCTGTCTGTCAAATAAATAAATAAAATCTTTAAAAATAAATAAATAAATAAATAAATAAAATCTTAAAAAAAAATTGAAAAACCTACTCAAGGTAGCTTACATAAAGGGAATTTATTTTGATAATGTAAGAGGCAGTCTGTGTTATTCAAGGATAAAAAGAAAATCAAAATTAAAATCACTCTGTACTCAATGTCTGTACTGTCTTTCTCATCTCTGCTACTCAGTTTTCTCTTCCAACTGGCTTTCTCTGCTTCCACATGACCTATAACTCTGAAACCTTACACTACATAAGTAGAGTCTATTTATTACTTCAAATAGAAGTAATATATATTATATATAAGTATACTTATATAGATAAAATTACTTCAAATGTACCAGAAAGAGTGATTGGCTTACTTCAGCCTACAGACAGTGTCTCCTTCAATCAGTTACTGATAACCAGTTGAGTAAGCTACTGTCAAGCTAGGGGGTGGAGGAGTCACAGATAAACATAGGGAACTATGAGCAGCAGGCACTGTGAGCAGGGCATCAGTAAACAATATGTCTAGTGCACATCTTATGTTGCGTGTCATAGAGAACCTGGAGGAGGGGAACCTAAATGAGCAAGCGAGAAAAACAATGTATTGCAAACCTTTGTAAGGCACCTTTCTTTTTTTTTTTTTTTTTTTTAAAGATTTTTTATTTATTTATTTGACAGAGAGAAATCACAAGTAGGCAGAGAGGCAGGCAGAGAGAGAGGAGGAAGCAGGCTCCCTGCTGAGCAGAAAGCCCGATGTGGGGCCCGAACCCAGGACCTGGGATCATGACCTGAGCCGAAGGCAGTGGCTTAACCCACTGAGCCACCCAGGCGCCCTAAGGCACCTTTCTTATCTCTGGAAACAGAGAAGGAAAAATCCTTGCCCTTAGAACAATAATGGCTCCCTCATCTATTATCAAAACAGTGTGGAGTAATTTATACATAATAACTACATTACTGCAAGGCCTTTTTCTCAGTCATCATTGGTATTTTAGACGCATTAACCTGAGAATTATACAAAAATTTGTTTATGTTTGTTTCCAGGTCCCAGTCCCACCAATTTTGGGTTTTTATCAAATGAAAGAGGAAGAAATACAAGTAAAAATAACAGTTAACTTAAAACTTCATGAAAGTGTGAAAAATAATTTTGAATTCTGTGAAGCTCATATACCTTTTTATAATAGGTAGGAATAAAACAACTTGATGCCATGATTTCTGCCTTTCTTAGTACATTCCCATTGCCCTACAGTAAATTATTTATCTTTGTCTTTTTACCTTATTTTTAAGATCTAAAAACTTTATTTTACTCAAATGAATGCTGATTCTGAACCAAAATTCAATCATAAAAGTAATCTCTTTACCTTTAAACGTATCTTTATTTTTCTAGTTAAACTTACTAGTAAATATAGGAGGGAATGTGATGTAATGATGATGAGTAACAGACCTGTACCTGAAACCAGTAATACATTATATGTTAATTAATTGAATTTAAATTTTAAAAATGTTAGTTAATAAATAAATAAACTTACTAGTAAATACAAACTTAAGCCAATGTAGCTTCTTTAGGGATTATTTCACTGCTGGCTTTATTTCTAGCAATTTCTCAGTCCTATTTACATACAAGGCAAAGCCAACTATCAGCTTCCTGGTGAATTAAGCCAATGATAACCTAAGATTTTTTTTTTTCTACAGTTCTGCTTTTAAATTTGTTCTACAGCATAGGATGTTCTTTTCATAGGATGCCTAAAGATAGAGTAAAATAATAGTTTTAACATTATGTCAATCCATATGACTGTTAGGGCTGTATTAAGACATTCTATATAATTTTATAGTTGTCTTTAGAATTAATAATGTCTATCATCACCAAAAACTTTTATTGTGTTTCTGTTGTTTTTTTTTTTGTGATTTTTGTTATTTATTCTACTTTATTCTGCAAACTTGAATATAAATCTGCTTTTATACTGTCCTTCTATTAAGTAATACTAGCTAGATTTAACTTAGATCTCTTAAAACTCTTTTATGATCATTTTTTCTTTCTGTTGTGTCCTTTTCTTTTTTAAAGAGGTCCAATCACACATGTGGAATGCAAAGTTAGTTTTGGCCAACTTGAAGTATTTCGAGAGAAAAGCTTATTGGTCTGGATTATTGGTGAGCTTTTATTTATTGATTTTTTTCATTCATCTGTTGTAGAATCTACTTACTTTAGAATAGTTAACTGGTACATTTGTGTTTTTAGGACAAAAGTTCCCCAAATCAATGGAAATTAGTCTTTCTGGAACTGTAACTTTTGGAGCCAAGAGTCACGAGAAGCAGCCATTTGATGAGATTTGCATTGGAGGTACAGCATATTTAAAGGTAAATACATTTATGTGGCTCACTACAGTAGAAACCCTTCCCTTGTTTTTTTTTTTTTTTGTTTTTTTTTTTTAAAGATTTTATTTATTTATTTGACAGAGAGAGATCACAAGCAGGCAGAGAGGCAGGTAGAGAGAGAGGAGGAAGCAGGCTCCCTGCTGAGCAGAGAGCCCGATGCGGGCCTCGATCCCAGGACCCTGAGATCATGACCTGAGCCGAAGGCAGCGGCTTAACCCACTGAGCCACCCAGGCGCCTCCCCTTCCCTTGTTTTTAAATTGCATATATCTAACTGATTTTTAATGTTTTCTAGCTATTTTTTGTGGGGAACTTCTTGTCTGTGCTAAGTCTTTTTTTAGATTTTTGTGAGATTTCTTTTTGTTTAGTATTAGTCACTTTCTGTTTCACTTAACACTTAAAAAATTTTTAAGGTGAAACAGTTAAGTATAACCTTAACACATCGCAGTAACGAAGTTCTGTTTCCCAGCCCTTAGTTATCACATTCAAGATTCGTATGTAAAAAATATAAGATGTAGCCCTTGCCCTCCAGAAATTTTCCACTGATGCATGTCTGTAATTGATCAGTGCTAACTGCTTTTGGTATTTGAAGGAAACTGAGCATTTCTATCCAAAGTGGTCAAGGAGAGCTTTGCAGTAGAGATGGAGTTTAAGTAAAACTCTGAGGCCCAGATAAGCATGAAAATGAAACTTTGATGATTGACCAACATTTATGTAGGTAAATAAGTGACTTAATCAAAGGAATGAAGGATGACAAGGCACACCTAGGAACCAGTGCTAGAAATAGTAGTAACACATCAGGCTAGATAAGTATTTAGGTCTAGACTGTAGCTTTGGAAGGTCTGCATTCTGATTTTTATTCCTTTGTTAGAAAATGTTTATAGTTTTTTGAGTATGGGAGTGGTCTTTCAGAAAACAATACTTTATGAAGATCAATCTGGAATGGATGTGAGAAGGAAGGTGAGTAGGAAAAAAAACAGTAAAACTTGTTTCATGACGAAAGGTATTAAGTTAATGACTCTGAGTGTCACAGAAAGAAAGAAAGACTGCTGGAGAAGCTATGATAAAGGTAAAGCATTGATCACTAATTAAATATAGAAACAAAAAATAGTTTTATGTCCAAGATTTAAAAACATTAAAAAAAATGTAGCTTAAATCAGATTTGAAGCTCCAAGAGGGTAGAGACCATATGAATGTCATTCATTCATTATTTTTGTCACCAACATCTAGTTTATTTCCTATGACAAATATTTGATGAAGGGAGAATATACTTAGAAAAAGTACTAATATGGAGAAAGTTGGGAGGAAGTGGGCTACATATCATGTGTGTTGCTGGTGATAGCTGGACACAATGTAAGTGTCCAGCTAGTAGCTGAAAACCTAGAGCTCAATTCTCAAGAGGAAATTCAGCAGTATATAAGGATTTAGGGGTTACCTGTGGAGAAAAAATAGTTGAGGCAGTGGAAATGAATAAGATCCAAAAAGAAGAAAACAAGTGGCTGATTTAGAAGACCCATTGAGAGGAATTGAAGGGGTGATCAGAATAGTAGCAGGAAAATCTAAATAGAATGGTAGAGAAATCAGAAAGATTGAAATCTATTTAATAAAAAAAATTAGAGGAAATGGTAGTAAAGTCAGAAGTACACTAGCGATATTCATTTGTTCTATCTTGGCTTCAGCTATATCCATAAGCTTTGTTTCAAGGATTATTATAAAAATTCCTACTTCCAGATATTTTTTAGAAAAAATGTGGGATGTTACTACACTGTGGGTCTTGGAGAGGTAGGGATTATGACTTTTTTTATTAATTTTTATCACCTACTCAGTTATAATCTCATTGCAAGCATGTAATACATATTTGTGTTCACTGAATAGATTTATTTTTATAATATTTAGTTATATGGAAATCAATCTTCTTATAACTTCCAGAATCCAGAATTATATCAAACAAGCAAGCTAAAGCCCTTCACAATTAGAGATAATGTGAGCTGCAATAGGAAAGAAGTTGCTTAGAAGATCAGAAAATTTATATTCTGTGTATGTGGGTCAGTTAATTTGGCAATCAAAAGGAGAAAGTTAGGAAATGGGAGAAATTTGCAGGGATGAGAGATGGAAGAAGAAATGCAGAAAAGAAAAAAAAAGAAGTGCAGAAAAGATAACAAGATATTGCAAAATCAGGAGCTTGTAGCAGCAAATATGAGGACAGCAAAGGGAGACTGGAGCTCCCTCAATAAGACATAGACCTTTGATAGTTCATGTGAATATCACTATGACTTAGGCACCCCACCACTATGCCTTCAGAGAAAGTACTAACGGCCCTTTCTACAATAATAGTGTAATAACTGGTATTTATACTGATGATGCCACATTATCAATTAAATCCAGAAATATGGATTACATTTTAGAAAGTTTTCATAGGTGAGAGAAAGGATGATTTCTGAGCTTAGTTCTAGAAAACCTTAATTTCAGTTTTCTGGAACATTAAGCAGAACATCTCATTCCCTTCCAACATGAGACAGATTGTTTCAGTTTTAGTAATTGTATTCTTGTGTTTTGCTAGAAAGTGTATAACTTCTGCTTGTAAAGGAATTATGATCTGAAATATATCACAATCATATAGCCTTAGAATATGCAGAATACCAGACACCCTAAGGGAAGAAACACCAGATTTTGTTGTCTGTTGAGTCTGAGTTCACATGTCAGCTCTGCTGCTTATATTCTGCGATGGTAATTGCTCCCATCTCTGAACCTCAGTGCCCTCATTTGTAAAATAGTGATGCTTTGCAACGTAGATTAGAGTCCATATTAGTGAAGTATCTGGTGGGTGTTAAGCACTTCATAATGACAGCCTTCCAAAGAAATGTTCCTAATGCGAAGGGGGAAAAGCGTATATGTGTATGTATGCACACATGCATACGCACTTTTTTATTTTGTGAACTATGTGAAGTAAATTCGTAAAATTGTGTCAAGGGAAAAAAATGTGGCCATCACTTTTATCAATAATCACCTCAATTTGGTATATTTCTCTTCTTTTTCTAGCTTCACTTTAGGATCTTAGATTATACACTCACTGGTTGTTATGCGGATCAGCATTCAGTTCAAGTTTTTGCATCAGGAAAACCAAAAATAAGTACACGTAAGTTGTACAAATTCAGACTAGCTTGAGAGAATTTAAATGGTGCTATGCAATCATTACCAAAGATAAAATTAAAATGTAACAAAAAGAGATCAGAGAACAATCCCAATTTATAAAAATTCTGACCTGATCCTAGCCTGTGTAACAGTATGTGTACTTTACATCACCCTCTACCTTCTCTTGTTTATAAAATGGTCTGGGTGAGCAAGGATTGGCATAGAGGTGGGCTTTAGTATAAAGTTGGATTTGTTTTGCTCTGGTTATAATATACTCTTTTATTCAGGGGCTTTGTTATTGGATAGACAAGGGTCTGAGTCTGGCTCAGACAATTTATTAGCTGCATAAATTTGGACAAATTAGTAAACTTCTCAAAGTTTTAGTTTCCTCATCTATAGAATGGAAATAATAGTACTGTTTATCTTGGGATTGTTATGAGATTTAGATAAAATTATATAATAAAATTATATTGACCAAGTGCCTAGCACTTGTGTAGCATGGTTTCAATAAATGTTAGATGTGATTATTATTTAAAATTTTATTTACTTATTTTTTTAAAAGATTTCATTTATTTATTTATTTGTCAGAGAGAGAGAGAGAGAGAGTATGTACAAACAGCAGAGTGGCCGGCAGAGGCAGAGAGAGAAGCAGGCTCCCTGCTGAGCAAGGAGCCTGATATGGGACTCAATCCTAGGATGCTGGGATCATGACCTGAGCTGAAGGCAGTGGCTTAACTGACTGAGCCACTCTGGTGTCCCTATTATTTAAAATTTTAAATATGTTTAGCAAATGCTATAGTCAATGAGCATTATTTTTTTTTTTTACAAGTAGGAGGGCAATAGAAAGAAGGTTTCTAGCCTTCAGTGAGTCCATTGGTTGTAAGTAAACATATACACTGTACATGAAAACACAGGGAGATAAGAAGCAATTTATAAATGAATTCATAATTATTTAATTCAGATCAAATACTTACAGTATCACAGAACAGAAGAGTAACTAGGATAAGGTTAAATGTTAGCTAAACATAAGCAGAACTGTTAAGTTTGATTTATTTAAGTAACATCTGTACCCAATATGGGGCTCAAACTTATGACCCCAAGATCTTCTGACTTTGTACATGAAAAGACAAGACTTTGTACATGAAAGTTTCAAAAGGATTATAGAACTCAGAACTACAGAATTCTGAGCAATTGCTTTCAAATGGCAATAATAAATTCTATGTAATCAGAATGAGTCATATTCTTTACCTCCTTAGGATTTCCCTGTTTTCTCATGCATCATTTTTTGGTTGTATTTTAAAGAAATACATATACATGGAAGAGTCTTCACAATGCATTTTTTAAATAAAAGCATGATATAGTTCTATCAATTTAGACAAACCAGTGGTTTTGTCTAAATGCAAATATTTTGGATTCTATCTATGGGATACTGAAGGCAAGCAGGCCAATATTTTAGATTGTCTATGGAAGATATGTTTTCTATTTAGGTAATGTCTAAAATATTTTAAGTATCTTATTAATATTAGCTAAACATATACCAATTCTCAGAAAGCATAATACAGGATAGGGCTATTCAGTAATATACCTGCTTAATGTAAAATATTAGTATATCTTAATATAAATTAGTATAAAATATTAATATATTGAATAAAAGGTTATTTTATAATGCATAATTATGACCAATCTTTTATTTCCTTCCTCTGTTAGTTTCAGAACATGACTGCCACTTTGTGTAACTATGTAAGACCTTTCTTTTGCCATCATCTTGACAATACAATCTATTTTCAAAATATACAACTTAGTTCTGAAAATATTAATGCCAATAATATTAATTTAAATAATAATGGCTAACATTTATTGCTTACCATGTGCCAGGCACAGCCTTGGTAGCACTCTGTGTGAGAATTATTATCTCCATTTTTACAGGTGAGGATGCTGATGGAACAGAGGGATTAGGGTCGCATAGCTAATAAATGGTAGGACTGGAAATCAAACCAAGCAGTCTAGCTCTACAGCCTGCCCGCTTAACCAGTATGCTGTGTTGCTTTTCAGGTTTTCAGACTGAAATTAATTAAATAAATAAATAGTAATACATCCTACCTCTATCTTTTTCATTATGAAAAAATACATGAAGAAGAAAGGTAGAAAAGAGAGAATTAGATATTTACTAATGTGTGTAATAAACAGAATTTATATGAGTCTAACTCCAAATGAGCATTATTAGCTCAAATTTACATATCAGAAAACTTTAGTTGAAAGAGGTTGTCATTTGTCCAAAACTACAAAGTTATTAAAACAGAAAGCTTAAATTTGATCAGAACTTTAAGAAACTGTTGAAGCAGCTTTTTAAAAGTATTACTAGAAAGTGGGATGTTTATTTCTGTCTCTAAAATTTGGAATGGGTGAAGAACAGCAAGACTAAGGACCTTGGTGAAGAGAGGTCACAGAATTGGAAACCAATAAAAAATTTTAAATTTTTTTGTAGTTGATGTCATGGTCCATAAGAAACAGAATTTGAGGAAACCGTGAGAAAAATTGATCAAAGTGGAATAAATGAGGGATATTGGGATTAATTTGGCATAAATAAGCTCAAAGATAGATTTAACTATCTAAAAAACCCATATTTTTAAAGTTATAAAAATTATAATGCCTTGATAAAGTGAAATTAAAGTGAGTATTTCAAAGTGTTGTCTTTCTTAAAACAATTGCTTCCCCATTTTTAAAATATCATGACTTTGCTCTTCATTGAATTTTTGTTAAGGTAATACAGTCTTATCATTTGTTTCTTTTTTTTTTTTTTTTTTTTTTTTTTGTAGACCGGAAACTAATTTCTTCTGACTATTACATCTGGAATTCTAAAGCTCCTGCACCAGTAACATATGGATCATTATTATTGTAATTATTTCATATTTAAATAGGATTTTTATAATGGTAACATAGCTTCAATTAAATCATTAGTCTTTTATATTTAATGTGTGTGCATATAACCTGTGAGAGAAAAAGAGTCATTGGTTTAATTATAAAATGCTCTTATTTAATATTTTTAGCCTGACATAGTTGAAAGAACATTTTAAAGACTAATGTTGTCTATTTTGTTACCCTTTTGATTTTACCCAAGTATGATTCAGAGCATAAAATAGTAGTGATTCACGTTAGGCTTAAACTAGTGCTGGATCACCCTACCATATATACTTTCCTGCTCCTGTGGCAGGCATGGCTAATCATTTGTAGCCTTCTTTCTCCATTGTGCCTTCCTGAATATGGGCTCAGGCTCCTTCTCATTGCAGAGCTGCAAACAGCCACTCCTGATGGATTGTAGATAAAAAGATGGATGTGAAAGATAAAAAATCCTGCTCTTTCAAAACCTAAGTAGTAAGTTTCTTGTACAGTGTATTGTTATGGAATACCAGAAACGACTGTAAATCTCTTGGGGAAAAAAAATAACCAGTCAATGAAAACAAAGGAATATTGTTTAAATAGTAACCTATTCTTAATCAGAACTATCTTTCCGACTAATAAAGAATCTGAATAATTATATTTAAGGTGTTTGTTTATCTCTGTTCTAGAGTTACTTTTCATAAGTAATCTTATTCATCTGCCACAATAACATTTTGCTCAGGAAGTCAGTAAGCATACTAAGAAGGGTGGGGTACCTTCAGAAAATGAGCATGGTGTTTTGTGATCACTTTAAGCCTGCAGCCAAATTTTTTAAAGATAAACTTAGGTATAATACTGCTTTTCATGTTTATTATATGAAAATTATTAATGAACTCAGGTAAAAATTCAAAAGCTGTTCTGTGGGTAGAGAGAATTACTTAATATTATTTCAATGTTGAGTAGCCTATTTCCTTTAAATTTGTCACTCCTGCATTTTTATTAGCATTCTCTTGATTTCTTCAGGAACCACCCAGTCATAACTTTTTATTTGCTGTCTTTACGAATTATATGTCTCACTCTCTTTTCAAAGCAGTTCTTTGTCAAGTTGAACATTAAGTGACCATTCATGAAAAGATGAAATCTCAAGATCCTCAAAACTTAATCCATGTCAAGTTTCTTTTTTATGGAACAGAATTAGAAGCAGTATAAAAAATATGCATTACAGATTCATATTCAATTAAATTAGCTCTTGGTTTCTATTTTTTTAATCAGTCTCCTAAGGAAAAGCTTAGAAGAAGCTTCTAACTCCTTGAAGAAGAGCTATGACAGTTTGAAGGGAGAGTGCATATAAATTTAGGATTTGAAATATGATTTTTTAATTAAGGTCAATCTCACTCATTATAAATTCTCATTTTCTGCAAGGCATTGTCATGGCGGAATGCTCTATGTTCAAAATTATCCCAGGTAACAAAGAAAATAGAATAACTGCCTGACCAGGACTTTAACTTATTATTCTGGCTTAATCATAGATAATCAGTAGTAAATACTTTCCTTTTGGAAGAAGAAAAAACCCATTTCACTTAAGTTATTTGATCTCTGTTAAACTGAAGGAAAGCTTAACGTTTAACTTACGTTAATATTAATGGAGCCATTTGGACATCTTGATTGTATAAATGTTGAGTAAAGTACACTAAGATAGGCAAGAGGCATTTATCTAGTAAGTACACAGATATTCAGTATAATAATCCCCTAGGGAAAACTTTCTTTATAAGCAATCAGAGAAGCCAGTGAACCTTTGATTTGACATTTCTAGAAGCCTGAGGAAAATCTAGGGAATACTGGAAAAGTGTAGGGTGAAGGAGAACCTGATGCCATCTGTTGCCATTCCATTCTAACATAACGCTACAGAACTAAAACCAACTCATGTTTTCATCCTGTTGAGATCAGCTGGGCACACTGCGATGCTTTTGATTTTGTCTAGAAACCTGTCACTTCAGGATAATTTCTGAAGACAAAGTCTGTTTCCCGTTTGGTAGGTGACCTGTTTAATGTTTTCCCTGTGTCTGGGAACTCCTTAGTGTAATTAGCGACCTTTGAACTCCACAACTAATCCTGAGCTATTTTGTATTCCTTACTCATCTTTAAGGCTGGACCTTTCTTTTCTTCAGAGTCCGCTGCCACAATTAAAGAAGAAACAGCTGCATTTCAAAGGGATTCCGATTCCAGAAGCTTAATCGTGATTGACATGTTCTTATTCTAAGCTATAAGACACTCTAAGAGTCCTTTCTTGGGTTAAAACTTCAATCATTTTCTAAAAAATTATCTCACTATGGATTTTATTCATTTTCTTTGATAACTATTCTTTGCATTTTTTAACTTGAAAGATGCTTTGCATTTGCAGTGAATATGAGCATCTACTTCCAGTAAAAGATTTGGATGGTGTCAGACATACTCTAGATGCAAAATTGCTAAATTCCCTTTTAGTGCCAAAATATGATTATGAAATTTGATGTCTATCATAAGGGTAATTATTCTTCAGGAGACCCAAAAGGTACAAGATGTGTTAAATTTCTGAAAATGTACTCTAAAAAAAGTAGTTCATGAATTTTGTAAAACCCTTCTTCATTTTTTTACTGAACAATATTTTTAAAACTTTTTAAAGCCACCAATACTCTTACGATGTAAGGTAATACCCTTACAGGGATGGGCACTTTTTATTTTTCCTTTTTAAATTATTGATTCAAATGTCAGGTTTGAATTAAATAGCCTTATCAGGAATTCTTAAGGGAATTATTTGTGTAAAAAGTTTTTTTTTTGTTTTGATTAAACAGTAGTCTGTCTCATAAACTTTTTTTTCCCCACACCAACTTAGTATTTCTGAGTTAAAATTATGGTGGCTTTTATACATTGTATGATTTAAGGTCTTTCAAAGCACAGTTTTTACACAGTAACAACTAATATTTTTCTTTTATTTTTTATTATAGTATTTCACACTGCTTTACAGACATTCGTAGACTCCTGTACCACCCGTGTGAGGTAGGTAGGTCGAGTTATCATCCAGAGCCTCTGTGGGGACTGCTGCCATAGCAGAATGATTGTTTCTAAGACAAAGGTCAGAAAAGGGATGTTAATAAACAGTCCTCAGGTTTAAGGGACTTTTTTAGGATTACATCTTAAATTCCAACAAATCAGATTTAGGAGTTACTGAAAGTGAAATTGATCCATCCCTCATCCAAACTTTGCAATACTTTCCTGTTCTGACATCATTTAGATAGTTAGCTGTATTATCAGATTAGAAACCATTGTATGCGGCTGCTGAAAGGAAAAGGAGGCAAAAAGCTAAACATGGGATGAATTCTGAACCTTTTAACCTGGCTGAAGTACGTTGGTCCCTGTTATGCAAATACCTTCAATCCTCTGCTAAGTTCGGTGGAAATAATTTTCTTGAATGACAGGTTTATTCAGCAAGGATTCAGTTGGTGATTAATCCCCCTTTGATCTAGGGTATTTCACTTAACTACCAGTTACCTCGTTCTGACAAAGTGCAACTGAGATTAGGGAGATCACTAGAACACTACCAGGGTGTGCGTTTATTCTCTCTAACCTTTTAAAGCAAGGGCCAAGAATGCAATTTATTTTCAGTATTTGAAGATGTAAAGTCCTGTCTGCTAAGTTAGAAAGTCAATTGAATACCAAATGAAGTTTATTTCTTTACGTAATAGAACAAACATTTCTTTTTGCTTCGACTAACAATGATTTTAAGAAACATAGGCTTTGAAGAAAGAAGAAACAAAGACTACATTCTAAGTATATCTTCTAGTTTTGTTTCATGTACTAGAATGTATACTTATTGGCCCTGAGATAAACCAAAAATCAAAGCAGTGGCTATAACTTAGGTTGGAAAATGCTTCTATTTTATTAAACTGCATGGTTTCTCCCTGCCCTCCCCCCATTAAAAAATGTCATGCTATGTGGTAAAGAAATCCAATGAGGAAAACATATTGTAATACACAGTTATTCATCTTAAGACTTATGGTTTCAAAGCTTTATTTGTTAACTTAGTCCTTCCTTGAGAAAAAGGGGCTTGTTATATTGCCACCATAAGAATAATCACATTCTTTTCCAGAATGATGTGTTTTTTTTTCCATAAAGGTAAATGATGCCATTACAAAAATAATCCAGATTATTTTAAATTATCAAAATAACTACTTTCTGCTACGTTGTTTACTATTTCTTCTGCCTTTTTCTCATTTAATTGGCTACTCTTCTTCCATAACTTTGAACTTTAAAATACTTTATGGAATTTTGCACAATATTTTAAGAATAAAATTTTAAGATGTGTTTTATGCTAGGCTTCTTAAAGAATTAGCTTTTGAAAACTATTAGCAACATCAGTGTCAATATTCATCTTCCAAGATACCAAATTTGGAGATTTATTCCTTAAGTATATTTCAAGTTTGACTCTTTAAAAAAGAAACATGATAATTTGTAACAAAAATAGTTTTAAAACACTAAATTATTATTGATTAATTTTATTACAGACAAGGCATTTTTTAAATGCTTTATAATTTGTTCATTATTCTAGTAGGACTTTAGGATACAAGTTACATGTTTAGATAACTTTCCCCATACATTTTTTTTTATCTCAAACATTCTGTGATCCAATTTCTGAATTGAAACAATGACTTGTACACATCTAATTCATGTTGGTGCCAAGCCAGTCTCTCTAGTTCCAATTTAGTAACCAATCTGTTTCTAAATATCTTCTGATAGCAAGTTACCTAACCAAAGCAAAATTGACCTTCTCACTTGGGCAGCACATATACCAAAGCAAAATTGAGAAGCAGAAAAAGATAGAAGGGCAGGATCCCTGGCTATATTGCTAAGAAACTAGTATGTTTAATAATTAACTACTCTATGCAGTCAATATTTAGTTGATAAATGTTGCAGTATATTTTGAAATATGCCATCAGAGACTCTAAATGAAACGTATGTATACACATATGTGTGTGTATTTGTGTAATATATGTTACTGTATCTGACTTGGTGGGTTTCCCTATGAAATGTTTGTGTTAATGTCAAAGGAAGAGTATTTAAAGTCAAATATCTTCTCTCCAAACATGTTAACAGTAATGGAGAGGCTCAATAAAATGAAAATTAACGGAGAGCTCATGCAATTACTCTGAAAAATTACTCTTAGGAGCTAAAGCCTTTTCAACCAGCTTCTAATGTTTTTTCATCAGCTGTTTTATGGAGATGATAATGTTATTGTGTATGTATAGCCTAGAGCAGTCAATGCCTTATCTGTATTACTAGTTTACTGTGAGGTCCAGATTGCTTTCTTTAGGCCCTGACTAATCTGTGTAATTGTCAGCAGTGTGGTGCTAATGTGCGGTGAGTAACATTTATGGATTGACAGGTACCCTGGGATGGAAAC
Source organism: Lutra lutra (assembly GCF_902655055.1). Lineage (NCBI taxonomy): Eukaryota > Metazoa > Chordata > Mammalia > Carnivora > Mustelidae > Lutra > Lutra lutra. Next base: position 104,912,424 of record NC_062284.1, read on the forward strand.
CACCTACTGAATTGTTTTTTCCAGTAAGACATGTGGAAATTTGCATGTCTTAATAATCCATTAAACATTTGAAGTCAAACTGTATTTTTCTCCTTTAAATGTCTTCTTTTTAAATGATAGTATCTGTAAAAACAATATTGTTTAGTTAATATACTACTATTAAAAAAATGAAAAATGAATCATTATGCCTCTTAAAATTTTTACTTTTTCTTTCAAAGGACTTGAGTGCCCTCTGCAGGCTATAAAGGGATAATTAATGACTGTATTCAAACCCTGTGATTTTTTTCGCTTTAAGAAGCATAGCCTGAATTAAGTGGGATCCATTTTATTTATATTGTTAGCTTTGTTAATTTGTCAGTGATTGAAGTTAGAGTTCCTTTGTCAGTTTTATAGTTGTATTTAGTGTGAAAAGTATTATTACCATTGATTTTCCAAATCACTTAGCTGGGGCTCTTTAAATGTTGGAACTATATACATTGGAACTAATAATACACATTTCCTCAAAGAAAGGAGATCAGGAAAACATTTAGCTATTTTGAAATTTATTGGGGCTGTAGAAAATAACTTGGTTATTTACCTTTACATTTTTAGGGTACTATACATTTGGTATGAAGCCTTTTTCAATATGTATCATGTAAAATTTTTAAATTACAAACAAGTTCTATGTATTGATCTTGTCGATGAGTGGTGATTGTGTTCAAGTTAAAAAACAAGGCTTCTTAGAATTTCTTTAAAGAAAGAATTAAACAGATAATGGTTTGTTGTGTTATTGTATAGGTCTGCTAACTAAAAAGAGCATTTCTGTTTGAAGAGCAAAAAGCAGAGGTTTCATTGAGTCCCTCATTTCAGTGTACCCATACTTTCTCAGCAGGTGTAACAGTTCTGTTCCTAAAGAATATAGGAGTTCATTTTGTATGTAAGCTATAGAACCGGAGTGCCAGTGGCACTTCTGATTCACTTAAAGCTGCCAGGGAAACTAAACATGATGAGAACAAGGGGAATGACTGGGTCAAATTAATAGAAATAGATCTTTTTGCAAGCAACATAATGATCCTGATCATCAGCCTTGAAAAGTAAATTAGAACAAGCAAATTGCTGTTGAAAAATTCTTTCAGCACTCTGCTGTTGCTACTCAGCTAGTCATGGCTCAGCCAGGGGCAAGGGAAAAAAATGCACTCAGTTTTGTATTAACAAAGGCAACATTATTAAAGTGAATGTTTGCATTGTGTTTATTGAAGTGTTCAAAGAATATTTGTTGCATCTTCAACATACTCTTCTCCAGACTAGTACGGTACATGAGTGATAGTAAAAATGAGTTATGTATACATTTTAGAAAGATAACTGACATTTAACTTAAATGTTTCTGAACGATCTTCAAAATATTTAAGCATCAGACTTCAATATTCTTTTTTGAAGATTTTCATCTAAGAAATGTATCCCCTAAAAAAAAAAAAAAAGACTCATTTGCTTGACTATACTACTTCAAATTACTTCCAAATGCTCAATAAAACTTTCCTCCCAGAAACAACAGTGCATAGGGGATAATGGGCTGAAAGCAATCAAACAAAAAATGAAAACAGCTGTGAAGTTGCTGAAGTGAATGTATAATAATATATTTTATGTGCATTGGAGAAACAGCGTGGTAAGTGTGAGCACTTGTGTGAGCTACAGTTGTCTTAAACTACCTCATAAAAACTAAGCTGAAAAAAAAAAAACTAAGCTGAGAAAAGTCAAGACAGCAAATGATAATATGTCAGTCTGACATTTAAAAATTTAAGAAGTATATGTACTGGTAAAATGGGTAATTAATAATTAAAAGTTCAGAAAGAATTTTAGCTTTCACCTATCTAAAATGAACAACTTAAATCACTTTTATATTTTAGGAGTAAAAAAAGTACAGTACTTAATGGGGATTAAAGTACAGTATTTTACTTGGTCTCTTAATAAGTTGTTAATGAATGCAATTCAGTATTCTGCAGTCTCCTATGCACTGACTAATTTCTGAAGAACTGTTTTCTTAGATTCACCACCAGGACAGGTTGTCAGTCTTCTACATTTCAACCTAAAAATTTATCTGGCACAATTAGCAAAGATTATTAGCCCATGCTGGAGGCTGTTGAGAACCTCTTTGCCAGATATTTTATTATTTACCATGTCTATAACATACATTTACAGAGTATTATATATTTATTACTTTAAAGTCCAGAAAGAATTGATAAAAATTACCTTAAAGTTATGAATTACTATATAGAAGTTTATATTTAAAATGAACTTTAACATTTCCCTAAAGAACTATCTTTGTCCATAATCTTAAAAAACTTTTTTTTTAATTTTTTTAATTTATTTTCAGTGTAACAGTATTCATTGTTTTTGCACCACACCCAGTGCTCCATGCAATCCGTACCCTCTCTAATATCCACCACCTGGTTCCCCCAACCTCCCACCCTCCGCCCCTTCAGAACCCTCAGATTGTTTTTCAGAATCCATAGTCTCTCATGGTTCACCTCCCCTTCCAATTTCCCTCAACTCCCTTCTCCTCTCCATCTCCCCTTGTCCTCCATGCTATTTGTTATGCTCCACAAATAAGTGAAACCATATGATAATTGACTCTCTCTGCTTGACTTATTTCACTCAGCATATTCTCTTCCAGTCCCGTCCATGTTGCTACAAAAGTTGGGTATTCATCCTTTCTGAGGGAGGCATAATACTCCATAGTGTATATGGACCACATCTTCCTTATCCATTTGTCCGTTGAAGAACCATCTTGGTTCTTTCCACAGTTTGGCGACTGTGGCCATTGTGCTATAAACATTGGGGTACAGATAGCCGCCCTTTTCACTACATCTGTATCATTGGGGTAAATACCCAGTAGTGCAATTGCAGGGTCATAGGGAAGCTCTATTTTTACTTTCTTGAGGAATCTCTACGCTGTTCTCCAAAGTGGCTGCACCAACTTGCATTCCCACCAACAGTGTAAGAGGGTTCCCCTTTCTCCACATCCCCTCCAACACATGTTGTTTCCTGTCTTGCTAATTTTGGCCATTCTAAGTGGTATAAGGTGGTATCGCAATGTGGTTTTAATTTGAATCTCCCTGATGGCTAGTGATGATGAACATTTTTTCATGTGTCTGATAGCCATTTGTATGTCTTCATTGGAGAAGTGTCTATTCATATCTTCTGCCCATTTTTTGATATGATTGTCTGTTTTGTGTGTGTTGAGTTTGAGGAGTTCTTTATAGATCCTGGATATCAACCTTTTGTCTGTACTGTCATTTGCAAATATCTTCTCCCATTCTGTGGGTTGCCTCTTTGTTTTGTTGACTGTTTCCTTTGCTGTGCAGAAGGTTTTGATCTTGATGAAGTCCCAAAAGTCCATTTTCGCTTTTGTTTCCTTTGCCTTTGGAGACATATCTTGAAAGAAGCCTAAAATTTGTATGGAATCAGAAGAGACCCCGAATCGCTAAGGAAATATTGAAAAACAAAAATAAAACTGGCGGCATCACGTTACCTGATTTCAAGCTTTACTACAAAGCTGTGATCACCAAGACAGCATTGCACTGGCATAAAAACAGACACACAGACCAGTGGAACAGAGTAGAGAGCCCAGATATGGACCTTCAACTCTATGGTCAAATTATCTTCGACAAAACAGGAAAAAATATACAGTGGAAAAAAGACAGTCTCTTCAATAAATGGTGCTGGGAAAACTGGATAGCTATATGTAGAAGAATGAAACTCGACCATTCTCTTACACTGTACACAAAAATAAACTCAAAATGGATAAAAAACCTCAACGTGAGACAGGAATCCATCAAAATCCTAGAGGAGAATATAGGCAGTAACCTCTTTGATATCAGCCACAGCAACTTCTTTCAAAAAAAATTATTTTAAATAAAGCAAATACCAAGCCTCTAACTCTACTTTTGCTAAGGAAGTAATCAGAAAAAAGTGGTTAGTAATGTGCATAGCTTAATAATGGCAAGAGGACTTTTTAACTGATGTGGATATCAGTGGCTTCATGCCCAGGATATCTATTTCCTTCTATTAAAAGAACATGCCATTATATCTAATATTGAAGACCTAAACACAATTGAACATAAGATGTGACTTCACATTAAAAATTACTGTGTAATCTAGTTGAAAGGGAGACCTTAATTTAGTCAATAAAAACTCAACCTTAGGGCTCCTGGGTGGCTCAGTGGGTTAAATCCTCTGCCTTCAGCTCAGTTCATGAACCCAGGGTCCTGGGATCGAACCCCGCATTGGGCTCTCTGCTCAGCTTCCCCTTCTCTTCTCTCTGCCTGCCTCTCTGCCTACTTGTGATCTCCATCTGTCAAATAAATAAATTAAATCTTTAAAACAAAAGAAGAACTCAGTGTTAAACTTTATTGTATTGTACTCTTACGAGCCACTCCAGAACTAAACACAAAAACAAAAAATATTATCTGATTTTGGATGGTACCTTAAGATTCCCACAATGTATTAGCATTGTAATATGGAAGGCTACTTCTATACATTTGTTAATACAGAAACTGTCCAAAGAAGTGATGGTTGGTATTCCCCAGGCAAACAGGACAAAAGAGCATCCCAAAGACAACATCATATCTGTGCAGGTCTGACAATTCCAGAAACCTGAACATCTAAGATAGTAAACGTATACATGGAATACTTTTTGGTTTCCAATGTTTGAGATTTGGAGAGATAAATATAAATTTCTAAGGAAATTATTGCTATATTTAACTTCCACCCTAGGATGCAAATACAAAAGCACATCTGCCTACTAAATTTACATTCTTCCACTCTATCTCCCTTTCCTTGATAATTTTGAATGCCTATTCACATATGCTAGTATGAGATTTGCCTCTGTGTGATCAATGAATAAAACAGAATGGTGTATGAAGAGGATTATAAAGAAAATATGTAAGTGAAGAACTTATATAACTTGGTAGAGTAAAATATGTTATATTTGATAAGCTAATGTTTTTTCTAGTTCACCTACAGTAGAACTTCTACCTTCAGAAAATATTCTAAGCCTTGTTTCATTTGAATATGTATACATGCACATATATACATGTGTATAAGTAAGTAAAACAAGAGAAATATAAGCTCCAGAGCACTGGTCTCACCTATTAGTTTACAAATCTTTCCTCCACCTCCCAAGCCAATATTTTGAACATCTTGAGGACAATGACATTTATCTTCCCATCTTTGTATTCCCAGTGCCATGAGAAACACAAAAGAAGCTTAGTCTTGATTCAGTGGAGTAGTAAAATGTTAAATACATAATAAAGCAGATTGTCTTTCCACCTAAAACAAATCAATGGTGTTTGAGTGATTGTGGTTTTGCATGTGTGTATAAGAAGTTCATTGTTCAAACAGTGGTTCAGTCCACATTCAGCACAGGTGATTTCTGCCCTGTGATTGCCATCTATAGCACTATTCAGAGAAATTGTCACCATTTATGACACTTCTTCAGACATACTGTGCAGAGCTTTGGCTCAGCCTGTTAGACCAGCAACAGCTGAGGCCTGTGGTTGCTGCCCATCATAGGACACATTCTTTGCAGTTATGCTTCAGTGAACCTTAAAGCCCTTGGTGCTCCCTTCTTAGAAATCCTTTCTGGAACTCATTCTACAATGGCTTTGTGAGTTCCCCACTATTCACCAGAGTTGATCCTGATTTTGTTCAATATAATATGACCTGATATGCTATGACTCCTCTCATCCCATAAAGCCAGAACTTTCAGTGATTCCCATATACCGACGTAATAGTGTCACCAGTATCCAAGAATTCCAAATGATTATTTTGAACATATCCATTAACCACAAAGGCAGAGTGGTGTAGAGGAAATCTACAACCTTTTTTCCATAACCACAAAGGCAGAGCGGTGTAGAGGAAATCTATAATCTTTGAAGTCATACACAGCTGATTTCAAAACCTGCCACTTACAAGTTGGGTGGTCCTGGATAAATAACTTCTGTGATCCTCCCTTTCCTCCTAGCTTCATAGGATTATTGCTTTAAATGATACCAAGTTATCTGCATAAGTATTCAATGTTCTTTCCCTTCTATATCATAAGTTAAGAATGGCCTTTTCATGTAACCGTCTCTGCTTATAATTAGACAGTTATGCCTTCAGATTATCAAAATTATATGAGTTGTCCATTTCACCTTGGTGGGGTTTTTTGGTTTTATTCTTGTTTTTTTAAGTAAGTTCTATACCCAACATGCAGCTGGAGCTCACAACCTCAAGATCAAGAGTCACATGTTCTGCTGTTTTGTGGTTCCTTTGACGTGAGGAACCATGAGCAGCAAAGTCTCCTGTGACCCTGTAGGAGGTGGTACAGGAAGTCCTACATGGGAACCATGTGCTGGAAGTTTTTGGAGATGGTGGAACTGCAGATGAGCCTAAAGAACTATGACCCTCAGAAGGACAAACGTTTCCTGGCTGCCATCAGTCTTAAGTCCACTCCCTGCCCCAAGTTCTTCATATGTGTTTTGAGGGACCAGTGGCACTTTGATGAGGCCAAGGCAGTGGATATCCCTCACATGTCCCTCATATGGACATGAAGCACTAAAGAAACTCAACAAGAATAAAAAATTAGTCAAGAACCTGGCCAAGAAGTAGGATACATTTTTGGCTTCAGAATCTCTGATCAAGCAGAGCCCACGAATTCTGGGCCCAGGCCTGAATAAGGCTGGCAGTTTGCCTTCCTTGTTGACCCACAATGAGAACATGGTGGCCAAAGTAGACAAAGTGAAGTCCACCAACAAATTCAAGATGAAGGTGCTGCATCTTGCAGTGGCTGTTGACCACATAAAGATGACAGGTGATGAGCTTGTGTACAACATCCACTTAGCTGTCAGTTTCCTGGTGTCATTGCTCAAGAAGAACTGGCAGAAAGTCTGGGCTTTATACTTCAAGAGCACCATGGGCAAGCCCCACCACCTATACTAAGGCACAGTTTAATAAACCCCAGTGCTTCCATTTAAAAAAAAAAAAAAGAGCCACATGTTCTACTGACTAATCAGTTAGGTGTCCCTTTTGGGCTTGGGTTTTATATGTTCAGCTGTATCTTATCTTGTAGGGATGCCTACTCCACTGCTTGACCGGGCCCTTGGAATTAATAAACCAGCTGTAGAACTGAGTGGGTGTGTTTTTTTATTTTATTGTTTTATTTAAATTTCAGCTAATATACAGTGCAATATTGGTTTCTGGAGTGAATTCAGTGATTCATCACTTACACAGGTGTAAGAGTTTTATAAACTTTACTAAAGTTTAACAATTCATCATTATTCATAGGAGGACATTCCCTCAAAATTCGTACTATAAGGTTTGAAAAAACAGTCATCTGCCAAAAGTGAGACTGAATGAAAATAAAATCCACCAATAGAAACATCAAACAAATAACAATAATAGCCCACAAACCTTTAATAGAGCTTGATTCTAGAAGGTTTTTCTGTATGTCGTCCAAGATGTAGTCTATGCCATTCATAACTAATTGTTACATGTGAAAGTCATTTCTTCATAAGATGAACCACTGATTAAACCTGAGTCTTATGTCTGGTAAGGAAATGAATGTATCTGGAATATTGTGAAACTTACATTTATGTGACATACTGTACTAGGTATAGGAAAAAATGTAAAGATTGCTTGCTTTCCCAGAATATATAATCTAAAAGATATAGAAATGTTTTAAGTATTAGCTGTTATCCCTGGAGTTTTCTTGAAATACTTTTTCCTATAAATAATAGGAAAATATTTATTCAGTTGGTAACATAATTTTTAATGTCAAACTGCTTGATTTATTGATATAATAAAACACTCCTTGAATTGTCAAATTTAGCTTCCTGGAAATCTAAAGTTACAGAACAAGGATACTTAAATCTTAGAATGCTAAAAAGGGTTGAAAATAATTTGCTCTTTCCCCACAGAATAGGGACATTTTGTTTACTTTTGTTTTACTGACCCTTTTGCCCAAATTAGCTTGATTGAATAAAATACCCTAAGCTGCAGAGTTCTGATAGAAGGTGGGCATATTTCTTCATCTTTCCCAGATCTGAGTCTCGACCACAATGCCAAGCCTCTCTGATGTCTGAAAGTGGAAAAATGAATGGTAGGATAACATTGAGGCCTCTGAGACCCTCAGTAACTCCCGCTGAAAGACCACTCCTCTACACCCAAGGAAGGGAGGACCTTCCTAACTTCCCAGTCCAGCATCAGAGGGTTCCTTGGGGATGCCCAGTTGGTGGCGCCTGAGAGCTTCCTAGGGACTGCATGAACCCACAGCTACTAATGAGTATTTCTCTTTACGTTTCTGTTTCTAGCAAATGCACTGGTTTTACATTTTTAGTAGTCATATAAAGTTTCCTCCTTAAATATAAATTAAAATTGAATATATAACAGTATAAACTATACTGGAATTTAAATTAAATTTAAAAAATAAATTGAAAATGAACATTTATAAAGAAAGGTATCAAGTAAATAATAGTTCAGGTGGTATATGGTGAACAGAAAGGTGGAAACGCAGATGAGTGTAGAAAAATTATTTGGGGGGGGTTTTGAAAATCAGAAATCGACACTTAGGGAATCTAAAATAGGAGTAAATTTTCATTATGCTGCTCAAGTTAGTTTTTCAGTAAAGTCCTCAGAGGGGCTAATAAGCAGTGTAGTCTGTGGAGAATATATGGCTTTTGGGCTAGGCAGACACAATTCAAATGCCATCTCTGCACAAGTCAGCCATGGGCCCAGGCTCCTCACTTATAAACCAGGAGTCTTAACCTCATAAGGTTGGTGTATGAATTAAATGGCATAGTACGCAGAAAGAAAAAGTACATAGGTGTTGCTCATTCATTCCTTTTGACTCACCCTTGAATAATGTCAGCTGTTTCATTTTCTTCATAACTTCTGAACTGGAAGTAGGTCCCAATTATTTCCATTCCAATTTTTTTTTTTTTTTTGGTAATGTGCTAGCAAAATGTGGGAAAACAGCATATTGAATTCCCATATTTACCGCAGTACAGAGAAGTTCAGTTTGTGTTAGTGGCAAAGTCAGATATAGATTTTCTTTTTTCTTTTTTTATATATTTATTTATTTTAATTTTTTATTTTTATTTATTTTTTATTTTTTTTAATTTTATAAACATATATTTTTATCCCCAGGGGTACAGGTCTGCGAATCGCCAGGTTTACACATTTCACAGCACTCACCATAGCACATACCCACCCCAATATCCATAACCCCACCCCCCCTCCCAACCCCCTCCCCCCATCAACCCTCAGTTTGTTTTGTGAGATTAAGAGTCACTTATGGGAGGAGGAGTCAAGATGGCGGAGAAGAAGCAGGCTGAGACTACTTCGGGTAGCGGGAGATCAGCTAAATAGCTTATCTAAAGATTGCAAACACCTACAACTCCAACGGGAGATCGAAGAGAAGAAGAACAGCAACTCTAGAAACAGAAAATCAACCACTTTCTGCAAGGTAGGACTGGCGGAGAAGTGAATCCAAAGCAACTGGAAGATAGACCGCGGGGGGAGGGGCCGGCTCCCGGCGAGCAGCGGAGCAACGGAGCACAAAATCAGGACTTTTAAAAGTCTGTTCCGCTGAGGGACATCGCTCCAGAGGCTTAACTGGGGTGAAGCCCAGGCGGGGTCAGCGCGGCCTCAAGTCCCGCAGGGTCGCAGAAGGATCGGGGGTGTCTGAGTGTCACAGAGCTTACCGGTATTAGAACGGGGAAGCCGGCTACAGAGACAGAGCCGAGGAGTGACTCTCAGCTCGGGGTTGCCTTGAACCGGTCGCAGGCTCGGTCAGCTCGGAGCGCGGCCGGAGGCCAGGGTGACGGGAGTCATTGGGCGCTGTTCTCAGAGGGCGCACTGAGGAGTGGGGCCCCGGGCTATCGGCTCCTCCGGGCCGGAGACCGGGAGGCCGCCATCTTCATTCCCGTCCTCCGGACTCTACGGAAAGCGCTCAGGGAACAAAAGCTCCCGAAAGCAAACCCAGCAAACCGGAGCGGATAACTCAGCCCGGCCCCGGGTAAGGGCGGTGCAACTCCGCCTGGGGCAAACACGCTTGAGAATCACTACAACAGGCCCCTCCCCCAGAAGATCAACGGGAAACCCAGCCAGGACCAAGTTCACCTACCAAGGAGTGCAGTTTCAATACCAAGGAGAGCGGCAGAATTCCAGAGGAGAAGAAAGCAAAGCACGGAACTCATGGCTTTCTCCCCATGATTTTTTAGCCTTGCAGTTAATTTTTTTTTTCTTATTCAATTTTTTTTTTCTTTTTCTCTTCTTCTGCTAAATTTTTTTAACTTTTACCGTTTTCTTTTTTAACGTTTTTAAAATAGTTTATCTAATATATATATATTTTTTCCTCTTTTTATATTTTTTCTTTATCAGCTTTCTTTTTTTAATAGTTTCTTTTTTTTTTTTTTTCTTTCTGAACACCTTTTTATCCCCTTTCTCCCCCCTCACGATTCGGGATCTCTTCTGATTTGGCTAAAGCATATTTTCCTGGGGTTGTTGCCACCCTTTTAGTATTTTACTTGCTCCTTCATAAACTCTTATCTGGACAAAATGACAAGGCGGAAAAATTCACAACAAAAAAAAAAAAGAACAAGAGGCAGTACCAAAGGCTAGGGACCTAATCAATACAGACATTGGTAATATGTCAGATATAGAGTTCAGAATGACGATTCTCAAGGTTCTAGCCGGGCTTGAAAAAGGCATGGAAGATATTAAAGCAACCCTCTCGGGAGATATAAAAGCCCTTTCTGGAGAAACAAAAGAACTAAAATCTAACCAAGTTGAAATCAAAAAAGCTATTAATGAGGTGCAATCAAAAATGGAGGCTCTCACTGCTAGGATAAATGAGGCAGAAGAAAGAATTAGCGATATAGAAGACCAAATGACAGAGAATAAAGAAGCTGAGCAAAAGAGGGACAAACAGCTACTGGACCACGAGGGGAGAATTCGAGAGATAAGTGACACATTAAGACGAAACAACATTAGAATAATTGGGATTCCAGAAGAAGAGGAAACAGAGAGGGGAGCAGAAGGTATGTTGGAGAGAATTATTGGAGAGAATTTCCCCAATATGGCAAAGGGAACAAGCATCAAAATCCAGGAGGTTCAGAGAACCCCCCTCAAAATCAATAAGAATAGGTCCACACCCCGTCACCTAATAGTAAAATTGACAAGTCTTAGTGACAAAGAACAGATCCTGAAAGCAGCCCGGGAAAAGAAGTCTGTAACGTACAATGGTAAAAATATTAGATTGGCAGCAGACTTATCCACAGAGACCTGGCAGGCCAGAAAGAGCTGGCATGATATATTCAGAGTACTAAACGAGAAAAACATGCAGCCAAGAATACTATATCCAGCTAGGCTATCATTGAAAATAGAAGGAGAGATTAAAAGCTTCCAGGACAAACAAAAACTGAAAGAATTTGCAAATACCAAACCAGCTCTACAGGAAATATTGAAAGGGGTCCTCTAAGCAAAGAGAGACCCTAAAAGTAGTAGATCAGAAAGAAACAGAGACAATATACAATAACAGTCACCTTACAGGCAATACAATGGCACTAAATTCATATCTCTCAATACTTACCCTGAATGTTAATGGGCTAAATGCCCCAATCAAAAGACACAGGGTATCAGAATGGATAAAAAAAAAAACCCATCTATATGTTGCCTACAAGAAACTCATCTTAAACCCGAAGACATCTCCAGGTTTAAAGTGAGGGGGTGGAAAAGAATTTACCATGCTAATGGACATCAGAAGAAAGCAGGAGTGGCAATCCTTATATCAGATCAATTAGATTTTAAGCCAAAGACTATAATAAGAGATGAGGAAGGACACTATATCATACTCAAAGGAACTGTCCAACAAGAAGATCTAACAATTTTAAATATCTATGCCCCTAACGTGGGACCAGCCAACTATATAAACCAATTAATAACAAAATCAAAGAGACACATCGACAAGAATACAATAATAGTAGGGGATTTTAACACTCCCCTCACTGAAATGGACAGATCATCCAAGCAAAAGATCAACAAGGAAATAAAGGCCTTAAATGGCACACTGGACCAGATGGACATCACAGATGTATTCAGAACATTTCATCCCAAAGCAACAGAATACACATTCTTCTCTAGTGCACATGGAACATTCTCCAGAATAGATCACATTCTTGGTCCTAAATCAAGTCTCAACCGGTATCAAAAGATTGGGATCATTCCCTGCATATTTTCAGACCACAATGCTCTAAAGCTAGAACTCAATAACAAGAGGAAATTTGGAAAGAACCCAAATACATGGAGACTAAACAGCATCCTTCTAAAGAATGAATGGGTCAACCAGGAAATTAAAGAAGAATTGAAAAAATTCATGGAAACAAATGATAATGAAAACACAACGGTTCAGAATCTGTGGGACACAACAAAGGCAGTCCTGAGAGGAAAATATATAGCGGTACAAGCCTTTCTCAAGAAACAAGAAAGGTCTCAGGTACACAACCTAACCCTACACCTAAAGGAGCTGGAGAAAGAACAAGAAAGAAACCCTAAACCCAGCAGGAGAAGAGAAATCATAAAGATCAGAGCAGAAATCAATGAAATAGAAACCAAAAAAAAAAAAAAAATAGAACAAATCAACGAAACGAGGAGCTGGTTCTTTGAAAGAATTAATAAGATTGATAAACCCCTGGCCAGACTTATCAAAAAGAAAAGAGAAAGGACCGAAATAAATAAAATCATGAATGAAAGAGGAGAGATCACAACGAACACCAAAGAAATACAGACAATTATAAGAACATACTATGAGCAACTCTACGCCAACAAATTTGACAATCTGGAAGAAATGGATGCATTCCTAGAGACATATAAACTACCACAACTGAACCAGGAAGAAATAGAAAGCCTGAACAGACCCATAACCAGTAAGGAGATTGAAACAGTCATCAAAAATCTCCAAACAAACAAAAGCCCAGGGCCAGACGGCTTCCCGAGGGAATTCTACCAAACATTTAAAGAAGAACTAATTCCTATTCTCCTGAAACTGTTCCAAAAAATAGAAATAGAAGGAAAACTTCCAAACTCATTTTATGAGGCCAGCATCACCTTGATCCCAAAACCAGACAAGGATCCCATCAAAAAAGAGAACTACAGACCAATATCCTTGATGAACACAGATGCAAAAATTCTCACCAAAATACTAGCCAATAGGATTCAACAGTACATTAAAAGGATTATTCACCACGACCAAGTGGGATTTATTCCAGGGCTGCAAGGTTGGTTCAACATCCGCAAATCAATCAATGTGATACAACACATTAATAAAAGAAAGAACAAGAACCATATGATACTCTCCATAGATGCTGAAAAAGCATTTGACAAAGTACAGCATCCCTTCCTGATCAAAACTCTTCAAAGTGTAGGGATAGACGGCACATACCTCAATATTATCAAAGCCATCTATGAAAAACCCACCGCAAATATCATTCTCAATGGAGAAAAACTGAAGGCTTTTCCGCTAAGGTCAGGAACACGGCAGGGATGTCCGTTATCACCACTGCTATTCAACATAGTACTAGAAGTCCTAGCCTCAGCAATCAGACAACAAAAGGAAATTAAAGGCATCCAAATCGGCAAAGAAGAAGTCAAACTATCACTCTTCGCAGAGGATATGATACTATATGTGGAAAACCCAAAAGACTCCACTCCAAAACTGCTAGAACTTGTACAGGAATTCAGTAAAGTGTCAGGATATAAAATCAATGCACAGAAATCAGTTGCATTTCTCTACACCAACAACAAGACAGAAGAAAGAGAAATTAAGGAGTCCATCCCATTTACAATTGCACCCAAAACTATAAGATACCTAGGAATAAACCTAACCAAAGAGACTAAGAATCTATACTCAGAAAACTATAAAGTACTCATGAAAGAAATTGAGGAAGACACAAAGAAATGGAAAAATGTTCCATGCTCCTGGATTGGAAGAATAAATATTGTGAAAATGTCTATGCTACCTAAAGCAATCTACACATTTAATGCAATTCCTATCAAAGTACCATCCATTTTTTTCAAAGAAATGGAACAAATAATCCTAAAATTTATATGGAACCAGAAAAGACCTCGAATAGCCAAAGGAATATTGAAAAAGAAAGCCAAAGTTGGTGGCATCACAATTCCGGACTTCAAGCTCTATTACAACGCTGTCATCATCAAGACAGCATGGTACTGGCACAAAAACAGACACATAGATCAATGGAACAGAATAGAGAGCCCAGAAATGGACCCTCAACTCTATGGTCAACTCATCTTCGACAAAGCAGGAAAGAATGTCCAATGGAAAAAAGACAGCCTCTTCAATAACTGGTGTTGGGAAAATTGGACAGCCACATGCAGAAAAATGAAATTGGATCATTTCCTTACACCACACATGAAAATAGACTCAAAATGGATGAAGGATCTCAATGTGAGAAAGGAATCCATCAAAATCCTCGAGGAGAACACAGGCAGCAACCTCTTCGACCTCAGCCGCAGCAACATCTTCCTAGGAACATCACCAAAGGCAAGGGAAGCAAGGGCAAAAATGAACTATTGGGATTTTATCAAGATCAAAAGCTTTTGCACAGCAAAGGAAACAGTTAACAAAACCAAAAGACAACTGACAGAATGGGAGAAGATATTTGCAAATGACATATCAGATAAAGGGCTAGTGTCCAAAATCTATAAAGAACTTAGCAAACTCAACACCCAAAGAACAAATAATCCGATCAAGAAATGGGCAGAGGACATGAACAGACATTTCTGCAAAGAAGACATCCAGATGGCCAACAGACACATGAAAAAGTGCTCCATATCACTCGGCATCAGGGAAATACAAATCAAAACCACCATGAGATATCACCTCACACCAGTCAGAATGGCTAAAATTCACAAGTCAGGAAATGACAGATGCTGGCGAGGATGCGGAGAAAGGGGAACCCTCCTACACTGTTGGTGGGAATGCAAGCTGGTGCAACCACTCTGGAAAACAGCATGGAGGTTCCTCAAAATGTGGAAAATAGAACTACCCTCTGACCCTGCAATTGCACTGCTGGGTATTTACCCTAAAGATACAAACGTAGTGATCCGCAGGGGCACGTGCACCCGAATGTTTATAGCAGCAATGTCTACAATAGCCAAACTATGGAAAGAACCTAGATGTCCATCTACAGACGAATGGATAAAGAAGATGTGGTATATATACACAATGGAATACTATGCAGCCATCAAAAGAAATGAAATCTTGCCATTCGCGACGACGTGGATGGAACTAGAGGGTATCATGCTTAGCGAAATCAGTCAATCGGAGAAAGACAACTATCATATGATCACCCTGATATGAGGGAGAGGAGATGCAACATGGGGGGTTGAGGGGGTAGGAGAAGAGTAAATGAAACAAGATGGGATTGGGAGGGAGACAAACCATAAGTGACTCTTAAAATCACAAAACAAACTGAGGGTTGATGGGGGGAGGGGGTTGGGAGAGGGGGGTGGGTTTATGGATATTGGGGAGGGTATGTGCTATGGTGAGTGCTCTGCAGTGTGTAAACCTGGCGATTCGTAGACCTGTACCCCTAGGGATAAAAATATATGTTTATAAAGCTGTAAAAGAAAAAAAAAGAAAAAGAAAAAAGAAAGGATGAATACCCAAGTTTTGTAGCAACATGGATGGGACTGGAAGAGATTATGCTGAGTGAAATAAGTCAAGCAGAGAGAGTCAATTATCATATGGTTTCACTTATTTGTGGAGCATAACAAATAGCATGGAGGACAAGGGGAGATGGAGAGGAGAAGGGAGTTGAGGGAAATTGGAAGGGGAGGTGAACCATGAGAGACTATGGACTCTGAAAAACGATCTGAGAATTTTGAAGGGGTGGGGGGTGGGAGGTTGGGGGCACCAGGTGGTGGGTATTGTAGAGGGCACGGATTGCATGGAGCACTGGGTGTGGTGCAAAAATAATGAATACTGATATGCTGAAAAAAAAAAAAAAAAGAGTCACTTATGGTTTGTCTCCCTCCCAATCCCATCTTGTTTCATTTACTCTTCTCCTACCCCCTCAACCCCCCATGTTGCATCTCCTCTCCCTCATATCAGGGTGATCATATGATAGTTGTCTTTCTCCGATTGACTGATTTCGCTAAGCATGATACCCTCTAGTTCCATCCACGTCGTCGCGAATGGCAAGATTTCATTTCTTTTGATGGCTGCATAGTATTCCATTGTGTATATATACCACATCTTCTTTATCCATTCGTCTGTAGATGGACATCTAGGTTCTTTCCATAGTTTGGCTATTGTAGACATTGCTGCTATAAACATTCGGGTGCACGTGCCCCTGCGGATCACTACGTTTGTATCTTTAGGGTAAATACCCAGCAGTGCAATTGCAGGGTCAGAGGGTAGTTCTATTTTCCACATTTTGAGGAACCTCCATGCTGTTTTCCAGAGTGGTTGCACCAGCTTGCATTCCCACCAACAGTGTAGGAGGGTTCCCCTTTCTCCGCATCCTCGCCAGCATCTGTCATTTCCTGACTTGTGAATTTTAGCCATTCTGACTGGTGTGAGGTGATATCTCATGGTGGTTTTGATTTGTATTTCCCTGATGCCGAGTGATATGGAGCACTTTTTCATGTGTCTGTTGGCCATCTGGATGTCTTCTTTGCAGAAATGTCTGTTCATGTCCTCTGCCCATTTCTTGATCGGATTATTTGTTCTTTGGGTGTTGAGTTTGCTAAGTTCTTTATAGATTTTGGACACTAGCCCTTTATCTGATATGTCATTTGCAAATATCTTCTCCCATTCTGTCAGTTGTCTTTTGGTTTTGTTAACTGTTTCCTTTGCTGTGCAAAAGCTTTTGATCTTGATAAAATCCCAATAGTTCATTTTTGCCCTTGCTTCCCTTGCCTTTGGTGATGTTCCTAGGAAGATGTTGCTGCGGCTGAGGTCGAAGAGGTTGCTGCCTGTGTTCTCCTCGAGGATTTTGATGGATTCCTTTCTCACATTGAGATCCTTCATCCATTTTGAGTCTATTTTCATGTGTGGTGTAAGGAAATGATCCAATTTCATTTTTCTGCATGTGGCTGTCCAATTTTCCCAACACCAGTTATTGAAGAGGCTGTCTTTTTTCCATTGGACATTCTTTCCTGCTTTGTCGAAGATGAGTTGACCATAGAGTTGAGGGTCCATTTCTGGGCTCTCTATTCTGTTCCATTGATCTATGTGTCTGTTTTTGTGCCAGTACCATGCTGTCTTGATGATGACAGCGTTGTAATAGAGCTTGAAGTCCGGAATTGTGATGCCACCAACTTTGGCTTTCTTTTTCAATATTCCTTTGGCTATTCGAGGTCTTTTCTGGTTCCATATAAATTTTAGGATTATTTGTTCCATTTCTTTGAAAAAAATGGATGGTACTTTGATAGGAATTGCATTAAATGTGTAGATTGCTTTAGGTAGCATAGACATTTTCACAATATTTATTCTTCCAATCCAGGAGCATGGAACATTTTTCCATTTCTTTGTGTCTTCCTCAATTTCTTTCATGAGTACTTTATAGTTTTCTGAGTATAGATTCTTAGTCTCTTTGGTTAGGTTTATTCCTAGGTATCTTATAGTTTTGGGTGCAATTGTAAATGGGATGGACTCCTTAATTTCTCTTTCTTCTGTCTTGTTGTTGGTGTAGAGAAATGCAACTGATTTCTGTGCATTGATTTTATATCCTGACACTTTACTGAATTCCTGTACAAGTTCTAGCAGTTTTGGAGTGGAGTCTTTTGGGTTTTCCACATATAGTATCATATCCTCTGCGAAGAGTGATAGTTTGACTTCTTCTTTGCCGATTTGGATGCCTTTAATTTCCTTTTGTTGTCTGATTGCTGAGGCTAGGACTTCTAGTACTATGTTGAATAGCAGTGGTGATAACGGACATCCCTGCCGTGTTCCTGACCTTAGCGGAAAAGCCTTCAGTTTTTCTCCATTGAGAATGATATTTGCGGTGGGTTTTTCATAGATGGCTTTGATAATATTGAGGTATGTGCCGTCTATCCCTACACTTTGAAGAGTTTTGATCAGGAAGGGATGCTGTACTTTGTCAAATGCTTTTTCAGCATCTATGGAGAGTATCATATGGTTCTTGTTCTTTCTTTTATTAATGTGTTGTATCACATTGATTGATTTGCGGATGTTGAACCAACCTTGCAGCCCTGGAATAAATCCCACTTGGTCGTGGTGAATAATCCTTTTAATGTACTGTTGAATCCTATTGGCTAGTATTTTGGTGAGAATTTTTGCATCTGTGTTCATCAAGGATATTGGTCTGTAGTTCTCTTTTTTGATGGGATCCTTGTCTGGTTTTGGGATCAAGGTGATGCTGGCCTCATAAAATGAGTTTGGAAGTTTTCCTTCTATTTCTATTTTTTGGAACAGTTTCAGGAGAATAGGAATTAGTTCTTCTTTAAATGTTTGGTAGAATTCCCTCGGGAAGCCGTCTGGCCCTGGGCTTTTGTTTGTTTGGAGATTTTTGATGACTGTTTCAATCTCCTTACTGGTTATGGGTCTGTTCAGGCTTTCTATTTCTTCCTGGTTCAGTTGTGGTAGTTTATATGTCTCTAGGAATGCATCCATTTCTTCCAGATTGTCAAATTTGTTGGCGTAGAGTTGCTCATAGTATGTTCTTATAATTGTCTGTATTTCTTTGGTGTTCGTTGTGATCTCTCCTCTTTCATTCATGATTTTATTTATTTCGGTCCTTTCTCTTTTCTTTTTGATAAGTCTGGCCAGGGGTTTATCAATCTTATTAATTCTTTCAAAGAACCAGCTCCTCGTTTCGTTGATTTGTTCTATTTTTTTTTTTTTTTTGGTTTCTATTTCATTGATTTCTGCTCTGATCTTTATGATTTCTCTTCTCCTGCTGGGTTTAGGGTTTCTTTCTTGTTCTTTCTCCAGCTCCTTTAGGTGTAGGGTTAGGTTGTGTACCTGAGACCTTTCTTGTTTCTTGAGAAAGGCTTGTACCGCTATATATTTTCCTCTCAGGACTGCCTTTGTTGTGTCCCACAGATTCTGAGCCGTTGTGTTTTCATTATCATTTGTTTCCATGAATTTTTTCAATTCTTCTTTAATTTCCTGGTTGACCCATTCATTCTTTAGAAGGATGCTGTTTAGTCTCCATGTATTTGGGTTCTTTCCAAATTTCCTCTTGTTATTGAGTTCTAGCTTTAGAGCATTGTGGTCTGAAAATATGCAGGGAATGATCCCAATCTTTTGATACCGGTTGAGACTTGATTTAGGACCAAGAATGTGATCTATTCTGGAGAATGTTCCATGTGCACTAGAGAAGAATGTGTATTCTGTTGCTTTGGGATGAAATGTTCTGAATACATCTGTGATGTCCATCTGGTCCAGTGTGCCATTTAAGGCCTTTATTTCCTTGTTGATCTTTTGCTTGGATGATCTGTCCATTTCAGTGAGGGGAGTGTTAAAATCCCCTACTATTATTGTATTCTTGTCGATGTGTCTCTTTGATTTTGTTATTAATTGGTTTATATAGTTGGCTGGTCCCACGTTAGGGGCATAGATATTTAAAATTGTTAGATCTTCTTGTTGGACAGTTCCTTTGAGTATGATATAGTGTCCTTCCTCATCTCTTATTATAGTCTTTGGCTTAAAATCTAATTGATCTGATATAAGGATTGCCACTCCTGCTTTCTTCTGATGTCCATTAGCATGGTAAATTCTTTTCCACCCCCTCACTTTAAACCTGGAGGTGTCTTCGGGTTTAAGATGAGTTTCTTGTAGGCAACATATAGATGGGTTTTTTTTTTTATCCATTCTGATACCCTGTGTCTTTTGATTGGGGCATTTAGCCCATTAACATTCAGGGTAAGTATTGAGAGATATGAATTTAGTGCCATTGTATTGCCTGTAAGGTGACTGTTATTGTATATTGTCTCTGTTTCTTTCTGATCTACTACTTTTAGGGTCTCTCTTTGCTTAGAGGACCCCTTTCAATATTTCCTGTAGAGCTGGTTTGGTATTTGCAAATTCTTTCAGTTTTTGTTTGTCCTGGAAGCTTTTAATCTCTCCTTCTATTTTCAATGATAGCCTAGCTGGATATAGTATTCTTGGCTGCATGTTTTTCTCGTTTAGTACTCTGAATATATCATGCCAGCTCTTTCTGGCCTGCCAGGTCTCTGTGGATAAGTCTGCTGCCAATCTAATATTTTTACCATTGTACGTTACAGACTTCTTTTCCCGGGCTGCTTTCAGGATCTGTTCTTTGTCACTAAGACTTGTCAATTTTACTATTAGGTGACGGGGTGTGGACCTATTCTTATTGATTTTGAGGGGGGTTCTCTGAACCTCCTGGATTTTGATGCTTGTTCCCTTTGCCATATTGGGGAAATTCTCTCCAATAATTCTCTGCAACATACCTTCTGCTCCCCTCTCTGTTTCCTCTTCTTCTGGAATCCCAATTATTCTAATGTTGTTTCGTCTTAATGTGTCACTTATCTCTCGAATTCTCCCCTCGTGGTCCAGTAGCTGTTTGTCCCTCTTTTGCTCAGCTTCTTTATTCTCTGTCATTTGGTCTTCTATATCGCTAATTCTTTCTTCTGCCTCATTTATCCTAGCAGTGAGAGCCTCCATTTTTGATTGCACCTCATTAATAGCTTTTTTGATTTCAACTTGGTTAGATTTTAGTTCTTTTGTTTCTCCAGAAAGGGCTTTTATATCTCCCGAGAGGGTTGCTTTAATATCTTCCATGCCTTTTTCAAGCCCGGCTAGAACCTTGAGAATCGTCATTCTGAACTCTATATCTGACATATTACCAATGTCTGTATTGATTAGGTCCCTAGCCTTTGGTACTGCCTCTTGTTCTTTTTTTTTTTTGTTGTGAATTTTTCCGCCTTGTCATTTTGTCCAGATAAGAGTTTATGAAGGAGCAAGTAAAATACTAAAAGGGTGGCAACAACCCCAGGAAAATATGCTTTAGCCAAATCAGAAGAGATCCCGAATCGTGAGGGGGGAGAAAGGGGATAAAAAGGTGTTCAGAAAGAAAAAAAAAAAAAAAGAAACTATTAAAAAAAAGAAAGCTGATAAAGAAAAAATATAAAAAGAGGAAAAAATATATATATATTAGATAAACTATTTTAAAAACGTTAAAAAAGAAAACGGTAAAAGTTAAAAAAATTTAGCAGAAGAAGAGAAAAAGAAAAAAAAAATTGAATAAGAAAAAAAAAATTAACTGCAAGGCTAAAAAATCATGGGGAGAAAGCCATGAGTTCCGTGCTTTGCTTTCTTCTCCTCTGGAATTCTGCCGCTCTCCTTGGTATTGAAACTGCACTCCTTGGTAGGTGAACTTGGTCCTGGCTGGGTTTCCCGTTGATCTTCTGGGGGAGTGGCCTGTTGTAGTGATTCTCAAGCGTGTTTGCCCCAGGCGGAGTTGCACCGCCCTTACCCGGGGCCGGGCTGAGTTATCCGCTCCGGTTTGCTGGGTTTGCTTTCGGGAGCTTTTGTTCCCTGAGCGCTTTCCGTAGAGTCCGGAGGACGGGAATGAAGATGGCGGCCTCCCGGTCTCCGGCCCGGAGGAGCCGATAGCCCGGGGTCCCACTCCTCAGTGCGCCCTCTGAGAACAGCGCCCAATGACTCCCGTCACCCTGGCCTCCGGCCGCGCTCCGAGCTGACCGAGCCTGCGACCGGTTCAAGGCAACCCCGAGCTGAGAGTCACTCCTCGGCTCTGTCTCTGTAGCCGGCTTCCCCGTTCTAATACCGGTAAGCTCTGTGACACTCAGACACCCCCGATCCTTCTGCGACCCTGCGGTACCTGAGGCCGCGCTGACCCCGCCTGGGCTTCACCCCAGTTAAGCCTCTGGAGCGATGTCCCTCAGCGGAACAGACTTTTAAAAGTCCTGATTTTTGCTCCGTTGCTCCGCTGCTCGCCGGGAACCGGCCCCTCCCCCCGCGGTCTATCTTCCTGTCGCTTTGGATTCACTTCTCCGCCAGTCCTACCTTTCAGATAGTGGTTGATTTTCTGTTTCTAGAGTTGCTGTTCTTCTTCTCTTCGATCCTCCGTTGGAGTTGTAGGTGTTTGCAATCTTTAGATAAGCTATTTAGCTGATCTCCCGCTACCCGAAGTAGTCTCAGCCTGCTACTTCTCCGCCATCTTGACTCCTCCTATTTATTTATTTTAAAAGATTTTATTTGTTTATTTATTTGTTAGAGAGAGAGAGAGCACAAGCAGGCACAGAGGCAGGCAGAGACAAAGAAAGAAGCAGACTCCCTGCTGAGCAAGGAGCCGATGTGGGACTTCATCCCAGAACCCTGGGATCATGGCCTGGGCTGAAGGGAGCAGCTTAACCGACTGAGCCACCCAGGCGTCCCAATTATGTATTTTTTAAAATATTCTTTTTTAAAAATTTGTACTGTGTTATGTTAGTCACCATAAAATACATCATTTGTTTTTATGCAATGTTCCAAGATTCATTGTTTATGTACAACACCCAGTGCTCCATGCAATATGTGCCCTCCTTAATACTGACCACCAGGGGGGCGCCTGGGTGGCTCAGCGGGTTAAAGCCTCTCCCTTCGAAAAGCAGGGAGCCTGCTTCCATTCCTCTCTCTCTGCCTGCCTCTCTGTCTACTTGTGATCTCTGTCAAATAAATAAAATAAAATCTTAAAAAAAAAAAATACCACCAGACTCACCCGTCCCCACCTCCCAAAACACTCACTTTGTTTCTCCAAGTCCACAGTCTTTCATGGTTCATCTCCCCCCTCCAGATTCCCCCCGCCCCGTTCACTTTTCCTTTCCTTCTCCTAATATCCTCCATGTTATTCCTTACGGTCCACAAGAAAGTGAAGCCATATGATAATTGACTTTCTCTACTTACTTCACTCAGCATAATCTCCTCCAGTTCCATCCATGTTGATGCAAAAGTTGGGTGTTCATCCTTTCTGATGGCTGAGTAATATTCCATTGTGTAAATGGACCACATCTTTTTTTATCCATTTGTCTGTTGAAGGACATCTTGGCTCTTTACACAGTTTGGCTATTGTGGAGATTGCTGCTATGAACATTGGGGTACATATGGCCCCCCTTTTTTTTCACTGCATCTGTATATTTGGGGTAAATACCCAGTAGTACAATTGCCAGGTCATAGGGTAGGTCTATTTTTAATTTTTTGAGGAATCTTCACACTGTTTTCCAAAGTGCCTGTACCAACTTGCATTCCCACCAACAGTGTAAGAGTTTTCACCTAGTTAACCTAACCAGCTTCACTGCTTCTCCTTTTATGCACAGAATAAATGAACTTAAACACATATACGTTCTTCTAACAGATAATTTCCTCTGCTTTGGTAACTAAAAGCTAAAAGCTGAAATGTTGACCTTTATTCAACATTTTCTAGAGCTTTTAAAATATATTTTTGGTTATCATCTTTGTATTGTGTTCCTTTTACTATTCTCTATTTTCTCCTTGTATCTAATTTTTATTTGATATTACTATCCTATTATATGGATTTTCATTAATTGATCTTTATTGTCATATCCTTTATTGTTGGTTTCCTCAAGTCATTTTTAGAATAAGTTTAAGAATAATTATATATGCAAAATAGTGTAGTTAACCTACCACTGATAATGTTCTAGGCAAAATTTAAGAGAAAAAGATTGGAGAGAATTTAATATGATCTGAAACTGGTCATGTCAGACAGTTCCCTAGTGACTTCTAACTTTAAGCAGTTCATTCTTGCTAAAACGCAGTGAACTTAGTTAATGCCACCAATTATTGCTTTATATCAAAAGCCATTAGAATCTGTTTGACTATTTTTTTTAAATGAGACTCACTTCACTAACTCTACCAGCTTATGTATTCAAATGCATATCGTCTTTCAAATTAGTCTCCTCTAGAGATGATTCTAGTGAATCCATCATAGCCAGAAAAATAATGAGGGGACTTCTCTTTGCAAAAGCCTTCAAAGCTAATTTAGAAGCTACAGAAGAAAAATAAACTTTATGATTGCCTCTTCTCTTTAAATAAAACCTACTTTATCTAGCTTAATCAACTGTCTTATATTCATGGGACTCAATTTTTAAGAAATCAAATATTTGGATGAATATGCCACATGATTTGAAGGCCATTCACAAAGAAAACGGAATTTCCAGAAAGACTTGGTACGATGACAGACTCAATGGAATAAGTGTTTAGTTAACCAAAGAGACTACTTTGAAGCTCTGTTGCAAGTTTGGGTGTTTGTTTCTAAATGCATCTCAGTAATAAGCACATCCCATACAGATAATTTACATGTTTCTAGGAAGCCAAAATATTTTCAATATCAAGATTTATTTGAGTTTTGTTTGATTAAAGCATAAAAATAAAATTTTTAAATAAAAATAATAATTTGGGGGTCTTTATAGCAAAGATCTATTTTGATAGGAAAATTGCAGCAATTGAAACTCTAGTGTATAGAACTGGGGCTGCCTAAAATGAAGGGCAAATAACGGAGTAGTTATGCATGTGTTTTCATATTCTAATTTGAATACTTTATCAAGAGAAACTAAAAATTATGTTTTATAGGTCATTCTCATTCTTATAACAATCTTGTGATTATTTGTATTTAATGTTAAATATTATCTGACATTTTTAGTTCAATTATTTTTAGCTGTTCACCCACAAAGGCAATAAAGCTGACATAATTACCCCCTTTTGATTCACAAGAGACATGTATTTACCTAATTGTTATAAAGCTTTTCAAGCTAGCATGCTGTTACTGTGACAAGACTACTTTGAACACACAGTAGGTAAAATAATATCGTCTGTTGCACAGCAACCTCAATAGCTTAATGTTAATTTAACCAGTAAAGACAAAGTAATGGTAATAATAAGAACTCCTTTCTTCTGATGAAGTTAAAAATGGAACTCGAATTGTACTTACATGGCTCATTGGCTTAGTAATCACTGGAAAAATCAACCACAGGGCAAAGCCTTATTGCAAAGCAGCAACTAGTTACTAGATCCTAGTTGAAGATCTCAGTGTAGAATCAGTGTAGATATTAGTGGCATACTAGAGTATTTGGCACCTGGAGTAGATTATTTTTAATACCTATCACCTCCATGTGATAAAATTATTTTCAGTGATAATCATGAAAGGAATAAGAATGATGTCCAGAAAAGGAATTCAGATAGTGAGAATTGTCTTTTATTGACCGTATGTATATGGATATTTTGGGGAGGTGTTTTTTTTTGTTTTGTTTGTTTTGGTTTTTTTGGCATAATAATCATGCCAATGGGGAAAAAAATAAAATGAAATATTTATACAGAACAAATAAAAAGTATGAATACTTATAAGTTACACTAATGCACTTTAAAGGGGGGAACTTAATACCTACACAGTGGTCTGTCACAGTTAATGCATAATAGCATATAGTAACTGATATAATTTTAATAAAATCAAAACATCTGTAAAAAGTACAATTTAGATAACTAAATCATACCACTACGTAGCATTCTATTTCCTTGAGTTATTCCTTTTTTAAAAGCTTTTTTAAAAAAAAGATTTAATTTATTTTTTTGACAGACAGAGATCACAAGTAGGCAGAGAGGCAGGCAGGGCAGGGGTGGGGGGAGGGAAGCAGGCTCCCTGTTGAACAGAGAGCCTGATGCGGGTCTTGATCCCAGGACCCTGGGATCATGACCTGAGCCAAAGGCAGAGGCTTTAACCCACTGAGCCACCCAGGCACCCTCCTTGAGTTATTTTTTACTTGAAAAAAAAAAATGATTAACAATAAAAAAGAAATACTAATTCAAATAAAATTCAATACAATTCAAATAAAATACAATACAATTCAATTCAATACAATACAAAAAAAATTCAATACAACAAAAGAAATATAATTCAAATAAAATTCAATAAAAAAGAAATACAATTCAAATTTAGTAAGAGATTCAATGTTTGAAAAAAGATTTACACTTTTCAGGCAAAAAGTTCATATTTCAGATTTAGCGTGTTGTCTCACTGTTGTAATAAAAACTTCCCAGGGACACGTGGGTGGCTCAGTCGGTTAAGCAGCTGCCTTCAGCTCAGGTCATGATCCCAGGGTCCTGGGATCAAGTCCCGCATCGGGCTCCTTGCTCAGCGGGAAGCCTGCTTCTCCCTCTGCCTGCTCTGCCTGCTTGTGCTCGCTCTCTCTCTCTCTTTCTGACAAATGAATAAAAAATCCTATAAAATAAAAAATCCCATAAAATGACAAATAAATAAAATCCTAAAAAAAAAAACAACTTCCCAGAATGACTGGATTGAAGTGACTCAAGCTGTTTCTTAATCTTTAAAATCACTGTGCTAAATTATAAATTTCAAGTATACTGTTTAAACACAGTATTATGGAGTACCACGAAGTTTGAAGATCGAAATTGCCTTCAGAGCAGGCTTTAACAATCCTCAATAGCTATTACTATGGAAAGGAAAGGATGCAGCCAAGTCCATGTGTGGGGGCTGAGGTATAATTGGGAATTCTCCAAATTAACTTACATGCAGGATGCATTGTTTCTTAAAGCTAAGTTATCAGAATGTGCTAATCTGTGATTTATATATATTTTATTTCAACTCAACAATAACCACAGGAATTATTTAGAATTTAGATCCACAAGATACAGTTTTGGAGAGAATTGTTTTGCCACTAACATTGTTTAGAATTGTTGGCACGTGACAATAAAAACCAGACCAATGTTTGGTCAGTTTTATTGTTGTGTTTAAGCTTCTCTCCAATGCCTACCTCAGAAGGTGACCACCCTGCCCTAAACACATGACAGCATACCTTCATTTCATCTCAGCCTACAAAACAGGCTTTGTTTTGTGCCAGTACATCAAAGGAAGAAAACACTCAGAGATGTTCTGCACCAATCTTTACATGTTCATCAGTATTCACTTAGTGAGAAGAACCAAGAGTTAATTAGTAAAATTAACAGTTGTTAAATAACTGTGTGTCACTGCTTTCCAGGGCCATTGTACACCATGACTAGTTCTGCATCATATCCTACCATTAACACTATAAAGCCTTTTTTTTAATTTTATTTAACCCATTTAACTGGAGAAGAAACTCAGAGCAGGCCTTAAGTAGGCAGCAGACTCTCGGCACGTTTGCTTCATCTTTGAGCACATTCCTGGTTTCCACTCTGTTCCTTCCCCAATCCTAGAATCTCAGTGCTACTGTATCCTAGATTTCTGGGACCACTTCAAAGTTTCTGTGTCCCAACTCAAGTATTAGGAACCTGTGTGTTCCACCATTCAGAGGAATTGCTTTTCAAATAGGACTGCAGAGTGAGTAAAGCTTAGCATAAAAACCAAAGGGGTAATTTCTGACCCTGAGAGTGTTCTGTATCCTGGGTTATAGGGCCTTCATACCACCTCTCAAATCACAGCACGTCAACCACTCTGCTCATCTTACTCACACAGCCCATCTGATACAGTGACTTATCCTATGTCGTTACCTCAAGATTGCAAATGGGCATCATGAGTTTATGGGAGCTTCTGTCTTGATAAGGATAGGTTTCCAATCTTTTTTATAAAGTCACAAGACTTAAAAAAAAAAAAGAGGCACAAGACTTTCCTATCCCCAAACTGAAACAGAAGGCAGTGCTGGTGCATATACAATCATGACTATATCACTTATTGTCAGTTTCTTTATCCCAAAAACGTGGGAAGAAGACAAGATGACTGGATGATTTCTAAGGTCCTTATCACCTTCTGTATTTCTATTGTACATATAAAACAAATTTTACATGAACCAAATTTTATCATTTCTAGGCACATAATTTTGGGAAAAAAGAAGAGACAAATTGGGGCGCCTGGGTGGCTCAGTGGGTTAAGCCGCTGCCTTCGGCTCGGGTCATGATCTCAGGGTCCTGGGATCGAGCCCCGCATCGGGCTCTCTGCTCAGCAGGGAGCCTGCTTCCTCCTCTCTCTCTGCCTGCCTCTCTGCCTGCTTGTGATCTCTCTCTGTCAAATAAATAAATAAAATCTTTAAAAAAAAAAAAAAAGAGAAGAGACAAATTGTTAGTAATAGGAAAATGTGATGGCAGTGACAATGATCACAGGACTCAAGGTTAGGAAAGCAAGTTGTGGAGTTATAAAAATCTTTCTCTTATGGAAGCTTCCTGTTCGGGTTTCTCTCTCTCTCTCTCTCTCTCTTATTCTCTCTCTCTTTTCCCTTTCACTTTCCCTTACGGTTTTTGTGGCCCACCATCCCATACCTTGGAGCTCTAAATGTTAACAAAATCACAACAATAAGTAAAATATGTAGTATGTCAGTAGTGATAAATTCTTTAGAGTTAAAAAAAAAAGGCAGGGGAAGAAGAATGAAGAGTTCTGGGGGATGGAAGTGGGGTACAATTTTTACAACATAATAATGTACAATTGTCATAGAAACCAAAGGCAGGTGTGGTGGGGGGCAAGAGTGAACTTTCTGGTGATCAGAAGAGAGCAGCAAGTGCTATGAAAAACAGTTTCTACACCATTCAGGAAGTGACCTTGCTTATCACAAAACAGCAAGTGTCACAAGGACAGGTGAAGGACTTTTACTTTTCAAATACAGTATCTTCATACAAACTAAATGATTTTAAAACAACTGTGGTGAGGTGTCCAGGTGGCTCAGTCAGTTAAGTGTCCCATTCAATTTTGGCTCAGGTCATGATCTCAGGGTCGTAAGATCGAGCCCCAGGTTAGGCTCCACACTGAGCATGGAGCCTGTTTAAGATTTTCTCTCCCTCTCCCTCTGACCCTCCTCCCATGCTCTCTAAATAAATAAATAATAAAAACCTCCCTTGAAAAAATAAAATAACGGTGGCAGTATCATAAAACACCTAAATTCTAACTGCAGTTGCAAACTACCTTCCGAAACACCAGCAAAATCCACAGATACTAAGGATAATAATGCTTCAAACACCCTATCCCAGGGAATGCTGTTTCTCAATAAGATAGAGTCTGCTATTTGACTTGACATTTTCCTTTTCAGCTTTCTATCAGTAATTATAGGATTTAAACTGAGAAGTTACCTGATTCCTGGAGGCGTGAACTCCAGGGAAGTGTGGTAAGAGAGGCTTCTGTGTTGAACTCATTCTAATTCAGAATTACTGAGGCCAACAGGTGTCCTGGCGGTCCTGGGGTATAAAACGGGAAAAGGCTTACACTGGAGTTGACCTTTGGTCAAAGCCAGCTTCAAGGAAGAGGAGTTGGCCTTCACTTAAGAAGTGCTTTGTCCTGCCCAGACTTCTTTGTACAGGTGGGGCCTGCTGGACTGGGGGCACCCATTTTTCAACAGCAACTCCACGTGGCAATAAGAAGCAAGACCAATTGTGGATTAGTGTGATCAAGGTCAGTATTCCAGTTCGTGGGGTGGAGGAGAAGTTGGACCAAGCAAAAGCCTCATATGCTCTGGATAACGGGGGCTGTGGGGGACCTGTTATATGTCCCTATTTATCCATATATTTATGGACGATTTGTAGAACAGTTCAGACAGTTGCCTCCCCAAATTGCAAAAACATCTTTTACTTCTTAAATTGAAAAGAAACAAAGTCAACTGTTTACCCTCTGCCACTCAAGTGAAGTTTAAATCTTGGTCTCCAGAGGGAAATTTTAAGGATTCATTGCACACAAATATTTACTTATGCCATACGAATGCGTAATGTGCTAGGCTGATTCTGAACGGAGATTGTAGCAACTAGCATTTGTTAGGCACTTACTGTTGATTAATCCTTAGGCATTTTCTCTCTCAATCCTCCCAATGACCCCTGGAAGTTTGGTACCTCCGTTTCGTAGAGGAGGGAAATTGGAGTTTGGCAAGATGGAGTGATGGGCCAGAATCTGGGCACAGGGCAGCCAGTCTCAGGAGTACCCTCCTCTATACAGTGTCTCCCAGGAAGCAAACCTGATTCTTTGGCAGTTGGAATAAAGAGACCTCACATCCCTTTCCAGCACCACCCCCACCAACTGGTCTCGTTCCTAAGACAGGTAAGAATGAAGTTACTCTAAACCCTGAACTTACTAACACTGACTCAGTCCATCTGTTCCCTAATTAGGTCAGTGTGACCATTTCTCCACTTCCGTCTTTCACAACCCTTCCTTTAACAAGATGTACCACTCAGTTTATGTGTACTTTCCAGCAAGCCTGCCAATGGTACTTGATCGTCAGCCGTAAGATAAACTTTCAGTCCTGACTCCATTTTCACAAGCAAATGACTCACTAAAATTTCATCGTCAAGAGGTGAGAGAAAAACGTAAATGTAATTCTTTGAAATGTCTCCTTTGGGTTCAGGGAACATACATGGTAGGGGCTAATTGTCAGAAAGTTTAATTGTTACCCTGTACCAAGCTTCCCTTGTGCGCTGGGGCACACCATAGGTGCTAATAGTGAGAAAATTTGACTGTAGCTCTGCTCTGCTCTCTTCATTAAGCTAATGGAACATTTTGCTTTCATTTTCTCCCTAGGGTGGCTGTAGGAGTACAACCTTATAATTGTTGCTCTTACTGTAATTGGAGGTAGTAGGAGTATATATAATCTTATTGTCTTTCCTATGTGGTGGTAGTTTATTTATGACCTATTGATAATTCCCAGCCAGCAACAGAAAACTCAGTGAGTATTACATTAGCCTTCCCTCCTAGGAGAGTGCCTACCAAACAAAGACCATTATTAATCAGAGGGAACACGTACTAGGGATGGCCCATCATACCGCAAAAAATGACCCCTCTGGGTATCATGGATATTTCTTTTTTTCAATAAAATTAATGAAGACTTTTGTCTTTCTTTACCTTTCTTTAGACGTATTAACAAAGCCTCACGAATCTTTCTGGGATTCTGCAATCTTCAAAGAAATGGGGAGCCTTATTCGGCCACTGAAGTCCTTGGAGCATAATGGGCCATGAGAGAAACACCAAAATTTAGCATCCACCACCCTGATTCAGGACACTGGGGTGTACTGAGTACAGCCCAAGGTCAGCAGGACCCTCCCCAGAGGAGGAATATGGGGACACCCTAGGAACCTGTTGATAATACAAATGAGGAGATCTGCTGAGGCACAAACATCTCTATTGCCTAACCTTGACCTCTTACAACATATTTTGATAAAATAACCCTTTAACTATCTTTTACAAGCTGGAACATCTTTTAGGACACAGAGTATTCTCTGAAAATTCTCCACAACCTATGTGTTCTATTTGGCTTTCATTAAAGGGTCACTATGGAGAACTTGCATATTAACGATTTTGCTGTTTAAAATAGTTCCATTCGAGGACTGTTCCTCACTTCCAAACTGAAGGTATCTTCTGAGGTCAATACACAGAGCTCATATATATAAACAAGTGAGGCTGACATCCATGAGAACATAGAATTATTTGCCCCACCCCCACTAGATGATTGAACATGCAAGAATTAAATGGCAGACTGGATGCATAGTCAAATATATGAATTGTCAAAACTTATATTCTGCAAATTGGCATTTGGTCAATTAACTCTTATGTGACAAGCACAACACTGAAAATCTTCACAGAGATGAAACTCCTGTGGTAGTGCAGAACAATGGCCTCCGAACAAGCCTGTGTCCTAATGGACACAGGTGGGCCAATGTAATCACCAGGATCACTATGAGCAAGGAAAGAGGGTCAGAGTCAGAGAGGAAAATATGACCCCAAAAGCAAAAGTTGAAGTGATGTGGCCATGAGCCAAGGAATGTGGGCAGCCTCACAGGCTGGAAAAGGCAAGAAAATGGATTATCTCTCTAGAGACTCTGGCAAGAATGTGGTCCTGACAACCCATTTAGGACCTCTAACCACGAGGACTATAAATGGTGAGTCCATGTTGTTTTAAGCCACTAAATCTGGGGTAATCTGTTGAAACAGCAATAGGACACTATATAACTCTTCACAGTTTTATAAAACAGACTCATCATCTCCATTTTATAGTTGAGGGAGCTAATATTTCAGGGATTCGAGTGGTTTAGCTCACCCTGTTTCCTCTCACAACGCATGGAGGGTGTGGCCAGTTTTGAGTAGAACTGCATTCTCTCCTGAAGCAGATGTGTTCTCCCAAGGCTCTGGAAAGCTGCAAGATGCACGCATTAGGTACCTTCCTAACTGCACACCTACTCTTTTATCTCCAGGTATCAGATTAGATGACTTTTCTAAAAAAAAAAAAAAAAAAAGATTTATTATTTATTTGAGGAGGAGCAGCAGCGGGAGAGGGAGAGATAGTCCCAAGTGGATTCCCTCCTCAGCACAGAGCCCCAGAGCAGGGCTTGATCCCAGGACCCTGAGATCATGACCTGAGCTGAAATCAAGAGTCAGATGCTTAACCAACTGGCACCACCCAAGTGCCCCTAGGTTAGAAGACTTTTTCATAAGCTTAGCTGAGTTTTTCATTTTCTAAAAAGGTGGCAGTTTTGTGAATATTAACTCAGCATTTCTGAAACCAGAGCTTCTTATATTGTTCCTTCTTTTAGCAGAAATCTTCCTTTGTCTCACCATTCAAGTTTAGACTCAAAAACCATACCAGGAGGGAATAAACAGTCTGTGAGGGGAAGGGACTTAATTGTGTTTCCCAGTTTGCAACAATAACTGCAATCAGGTAGGGTCTTAGAGAAAGATGTCATATTCCAGTTTCAATTTGGCAGCCCACATAAATGGAGAGTGTACTTTTGGAGAGTTAATGGTCATTTTCCATGTTCCTAACATCATGGCTCCCTGGATTCTGTAGCAAGTCTAGATATAAAGGCCTGGGCCTTTAGGTTTGTTCTGGATTGAAGCACAATTGGCTTTACAGAAGATAACGGTTCATTACACATCTCCCTTTTCTGTGTGGTCCAAGTGAAGGCAACCCCATGTGACCCAGGCATGGCCAATCAGGGCACAGTATGTTAAGTCCTGACCACAGTGATTGGTTCAGGGATCAAGAAGGATGGCCCAGAGTTCTTAGGCCTTTACTGCCAGAGAAGGAAAGATGTTTTCTCTTCCTCAGAAGCTATCAGAGTAATATAAGCCTATGACTCATGCATCTGTGGCCATTTTTACTGAACATTTGAGGCACTCATCTGCTGTGAGAGAGAGCAGCCAACACCCAGGAGCTGAGAGTTGACACAAACTCCAGTAGAAAGAAAGAAACAAAGAAACAAAGAAAGAAACAAATTCTAGTACATAAGCCAACAAAACACCCTTTTCAAATTTAAGTTAGATGGATATGTATTTGTCATTAAAGTCGTGTATATGTTAAATTTAACTTTTCAGGGTACCTAGGTGGCTCAGATGGTTAAGCATCTACCTTCCGCTAAATCATGGTCTTAGGGTTCTGGGATTGCACCCCACGTCACACTCCCTGCTCAGCGGGAATTTTGTTTCTCCCTCTGCTCCTCACCTTGCTTGTGCTCTCTCTCTCTCTCATGCTTTCTCTTTCTCAAATAAGTAAGATCTTTAAAAAATTTTATTTTTCGAGACGCCTGGGTGGCTCAGTTGGTTAAGCAGCTGCCTTCGGCTCAGGTCATGATCCCAGCGGCCTGGGATCGAGTCCCGCATCGGGCTCCTTGCTTGGCGGGGAGCCTGCTTCTCCCTCTGCCTCTGCCTGCCATTCTGTCTGCCTGTGCTCGCTCGCTCTCCTCTCTCTCTGACAAATAAATAAAATCTTAAAAAAAAAAAAATTTTATTTTTCAAAAAGGTGATATCATACCTGAAGAAAATGGCATAAAGCAAAAGCCTCCTCTCCACCTTGTCTCATCTGCCCATTCCCATCCCATAGGTTAATAATAGTCATTCTTAATTTTTAAGATTTTTTAATTTTATAGTTGCATATACAAGCAACTATAAAAATGCATCTGTATTGGGCGCCTGGGTGGCTCAGTGGTTCAAGCCTCTGCCTTCAGCTCAGGTCATGATCCCAGGGTCCTGGGATCGAGCCCCACATCGGGCTCTCTGCTCAGCAGGGAGCCTGCTTCCCCCTCCCTCTCTGCCTGCCTCTCTCTGTCTACTTGTGATCTCTGTCAAATAAATAAAAAACAAAATCTTTAAAAAAATCTGTATTTTCTCCATTTTACCACAGAAAATGATATAGACATAGTTTTCAATCTTGCTTTTTTCCACCTAACAGTGTATCTTGTCCAAATTTTCCTTTCAATAGATAGAGGACTTCCTCCTTTATGCAGCTAGATAGTATTACAGAATCCATTTTGATTAGAAGGACCTTGGAAAATCAGGTTGATTTTGAGGAGTTGGGTCAACTCTATCTGAGAAAATAGGATTGCTCCATGGCAAAGAATATACAGAATTTCTAGGCTCCCTTCTTAATATATCCAAATCTCCTTTTTTTTTTTTTTTGCATATTAACAAGCTTACTGTTCCCCAGAAATTAACATCAAAATTTAGGGCAACAGTTGCCATGAAAATTAAGAATGACCTACCCTGTATATATAAGCTTGAAACATGAACCCAGGATAAATAGAACTGTGGCATAGGTTGGAAATCTACAACTCAGTTTGGTTTTCTTTGTACAGTGTTTAAAATTTTTTAACTACTTGCTAATATTTAAAAACTTTATATTGGGCTATTTCATACTAATATTGTAGTATTTAATTTATAATATCTCATTTCAATATTTCATACTCAATACAGATTTCTGGTTTCCCTGGGCAACCTGGACTGCTCATTTCCACAAGGCCACAACAGGCTAAAGTCGTACAGCATGTTTCAGGTAGATGGTCAGTAAACACATGTAGGACTTCATCTGGAGATGACAGGTTAAGCATACACATTTCCTCTGACACCCTTACCAAAACTCACAGGAAGTATAATATTAAGATGTTTTTGAAAAGTTTTTTTTTTTAATTAGCTATAAAGTCTCAAAGACAGTAGAAAAGGAGATGATAGCAACAGAATGTTAGAAGGTGGAAAGCCAACAAAGAGAAAGTTGAGTCTTAAGGCAATTATGGGAAAGAAAAAAAACAAAAACAAAAACCCAGCATGCTTTGCACATTGAATTTCTAAATCCTCAGGGATTGACAGCCCCAGAGACTTAAGAAGATGTATATGAAGATGAACTGTAAACGGGAAGAGTGGTAGACAGATTAAACCAGATGCCATTCTTTCTTCTACCTGGGAGAAAACCAGTACCTTATTCCCTTACAGAGCTAGGAGAAAGAGGGCCTCTGGACTTGTGGGGAGGGGAGCCTAGGAGAAGTTACTAATGTTGACCCTATACCGAAAATGTATCCCTACTAAATGTTGAAACTACTGCCTGCACGCCTCCCAACCTGGCTTCCAGAAAGCAGACAGCTTTATAAACCCAGGGAGGCGTAATAAAGGTTCTTTTTTGGAAATCTGACCCCACCAAGAAAAATGACCTAGAAATACTGATATGGGCTGGGAGTTCTCATAAACAGAACAGACTGATGACTCTGCAGCAAGACCCATAATCGTCAAGCTTCCCAGGCTAACCGGAGAACTTTCATTGAGGTTTTAAGTAATCCATTCCTCATTATTATCAAGCAGCTACAGATTATTAGATATCTGAGGGATACTTCCAACATAAAAGATAAAGTACAAAATGAACCAAAAGAAAAAAACAAGTAAGTTGCAACTTAGAGGAAAACAAAGACTACAGAGGAACATGAGAACTTTTTTAAAAAGCTATCATTAAAATTTTCAGAGAGGGGCGCCTGGGTGGCTCAGTGGGTTAAGCCGCTGCCTTCGGCTCAGGTCATGATCCCAGGTCCTGGGTTCGAGCCCCACATCGGGCTTTCTGCTCAGCAGGGAGCCTGCTTCCTCCTCTCTCTCTGCCTGCCTCTCTGCTTACTTGTGATTTCTCTCTGTCAAATAAATAAATAAAATCTTTAAAAAAATAAAATAAAATAAAATAAAATTTTCAGAGAAAACAAAATATTTTCAGAGAAATAAAAGATGATATTGCATCCATGAAATAGGAGTTTCCATTACAAAGGAATATTCAGAAAAATGTAAAAGAAAAAATTCTTGGAAATTAAAAGTTTGATAAAAGAAATGAGAAATTCAATTAATGGATTAGAAGAAAAACTGAGAAACTCTCCCAGAACTCAGATTAAAATACAAATAGAAAATACAGGAGTAGGCTTAAGAGAAATACAGGAGATTATACCTGAATAATAGGATGACAAGGAAGATAAGGTAGAAATCACCAACAAAAACATTCATGAAAATTTCCCAAAATTAAATGAAGAATATGATTTCCACATTGAAAATATCCAGTAAGTTAATAAAAAGTAGACTTATAATAGGCTCCTAAATATCAGATTTCAGAACTCAGAGGATAATTAGAAGATTCACAGTGTTTCCAAAGAAAGGAAACAGATTAAATATAAACAATCAAGATTGAGAAACAGACTTCTCTAGAGACTGCAAGAAACTAGAAGAAAATGGTGTATTTCCTACAAAATTCTCAGGAAAAATAATTTCCATTCTGTCATTCTAGGCTCAGCCAAAATATCACTTAAATGAGGGGTGCCTGGATGGCTCAGTCAGTTAAATGTCTGCCTTCTGCTCGGGTCATGATCCCAGGGTCCTGAGATCAAGCCTTAGCAGGGAGCTCTGCTGCTTCCTCTCCCTCTGCCCCTCGCCCGCACTTGTGCTCTCTCTCTCAAATAAATAAATAAATAAATATCGCTTAAAAGAGACATTTTCAGAGATTCAAATTCCCCAAAATTTGTTTTTTATGTGTCCTTTTTCATGGAGCTACTGAAAGTGACCCCCCAAAATTGGTGAGGTTGACAATTTTGAAAAACTTGGGAGTCCAACAGAGTGGGGATCCCACACATTCAAGAGGCAAATGGAGTCCTTGGAATAAAAGCAATCAGATGCCAATGTCCTCTAGGTTATGTCAGAATCACAGTTCTAACCTGTACCTCCACAGTCAGGCATATCCACTGTGTTAACCATTAGCTTAATACAAAACGGAAGACTTCTTCAAATCCAATTTGCATTGTAATCACTAATATCTCGAAGGGCGGAAAAAGTTGGGGTGTGGGTGTGGGATGGGAGCATTTTTCACATATTATTTGTGCTTTCTTTTGAAACAAAGAAACAAAAAAGGTCAGTTTTACTGTATGATACTTTATTTTTTTTAAGATTTTTTTTTTTTTTTTATAATTTGACAGAGATCAGGAGTAGGCAGAGAGGCAGGCGGGGCGGGGGGAGGGGAAAGCAGGCTCCCCACTGAGCAGAGAGCCCAACGCGGGGCTGGATCCCAGGACCCTGGGACCATGACTTGAGCTGAAGGCAGAGGCCTTAACCCATTGAGCCACCCAGGCGCCTCTACTGTGTGATACTTTAAAACATGCTGTTTAAAGGAAGGATTAGTTCTTGTTTTTCACATTTTCCTGTTTTCCCACTCCCAACTCCCCCCAAACCTATTAAGACCTATGTAACAGAACCTTTTGCTTTGTTTTTTTTTTATAACTTTTTAATTTTAGAATATTTTTAATTAATAGAAAATTTGGAAAAACAGTAGAGAGTTCTCTGGTAACACCTCATTCAATGTCCCCATTGTTAACATCATATAGTGATTCATTTGTCACAACTAGGGAATCAACACCAGTACTTTATTTACCATTAAGTAAACTCCATAGTTATTCTGTTTCATCAGTTTTTCCTGTTCTAGGATCATATTCTAGGACATCACATTATATACATGTCTCTTTAGGCTCCTCTGGTCTGACAATTTCTCAGACTTTTCTTATTCTTGGTGACTTTGGCCAATTTGAAGAGTGTTGATAAAATATTTTATAGAATGTCCCTAAATATGGGTTTCTGATGGTTATTATCATGGTTAGACTGGGGATTATGGGTATTTGGGAGGAAGACCAGGGAGGTGAGTGCCATTTTTGTCACAGCGTATCTGGGATACATGCTATCAGTGTGACATCACTGATGATGTTAACCATGATGAGCTAGCCCAGATAGCATTTGCCACATTTATCCATGTAAAGCTATTATTTCTCCTTCCTACAGTCTCCTGTCCAGAAGCAAGTCACTAAGCTTAGCCCACACGCAAGGGGTGAAGAATGAAGATGGGTGGTAAGTGTCTATATAAATCATTTGGAAATATTCCCCTCTCCCTTTTTACTTGTATTTGTTCAACTGCGTATTTATTTTATACTTTGGATTATAATCTAACACCGTCTTGTTTATTTTGTTGCCTAAATTTTTCCAGGTATGTCCATTGGTAGCTCTTCTAGGTTGGCTCCTGTTTTCCTTGATTATGCCTCATTTCCTGCTTGTGTTTTGAGCACTTCCCTACTCTCTAACATTACAGGATCCCCTCAGTTCATCTTGAATATTTGCTCCCTCAGCCCTATAATCAGCCATGTCCCCAAGGAGCCTGGTTCCTTTATTAGAGAATATCATATTGCCCTAATTTAATGCTGTGATTCTTTTTTCCTTTTTCTTTAGGACTTCACCATTCTGTCAATTTAAGAGCTATTGGGAATAATAGGGAAAGAGAAAGATTTTGGTAAGTTTCCTCAGGATTAATGTAGAATTTATTTTAACACCTTACTCTAGCTTCTTACAAGACAGAGACTATATTAATTGTCCCTTATCCTAGAAAACAGTGTTAAAAATTGGAATTTTCAGGGAACCTGGGTGGCTCAATGGGTAAGCCTCTGCCTTCAGCTCAGGTCATGATCTCAGGGTCCTGGGATCAAGTCCCGCATCAGGCTCTTTGCTCTGCAGGGAGCCTTCTTCCTCCTCTCTCTTTCTCTCTCTGCCTGCCTGTCTGCCTACTTGTGATCTTTGTCAAATAAATAAATAAAATCTTAAAAAAAAAAGAAATTGGAATTTTCAGTCTTAACATATCCTTAGAAATATTATTTGACTAACATTTTACAACCCATCTAAAGAATGCTAAACAGGCATTCCAAGAATTAGATTCAGTGACATTAAGTATTTTAAGAGTAGGAACCCCATAAATACATAGGATAGTTAACTTCTTAGCTTTGCATTTTTATTAGGACTATCTAACAGATTTTATAAATCCCATACCCTGAGTCATTCAGTGTGTGCCTAGCTGGTGTCATTTTTCTTAAGAAAAAAAAAAAAAAGATGTTTCACTAGACACATAAAATGAATAACCAACACTAGAATTTAAAAATTACTTTAGAAAGAGACAGTTAAATTAATCTGAAATCTATACTATATAAATGTGAATTCAAAGTTAATTGTATTCTTTTTCCAAAAAACTACATTTGCACTTACAGATATAAGGCTCAATTCAACTGTCTGTGTCAAATGACTTAATCTGGTCATTAGACTTATGGGGAGATTTAAGCATTTTAGTGAAAGGGGACAAATACAATATTCTTTTTGTTTAAATTAAATTTTGCAGTTCAAAGGATTTGTTCATTTGGGCCTTCAAGTTCCTTCTTTCAACATGAGAGAGTCTTGAAGGTAGAATCTTTGCTTGAAAGGGTTTTGCATTTGAATCTAACTTTTACTTTGAAACTAACCAAAAAGAAACTAAGTGTATCAGAAGCATACCTAATCTCCTAGAAGTCAGCATTGCATCCAGTGTATTTAAATTAAAACCTTTTTTTTCCTCCTCTTTAAATAGGCATCTGGTAATAAAAGGCCAATCAGCTGGGTTAGGATAAAACAGGCAATGTTTTTCCTTCACTAGTTCATTTGGAAAAATCGCTTTGCTAATTGAGAAAAATTTAATGAATTTTACTTGTATTAAAATAAAGGTGATTGGCAACAAT
This sequence comes from Lutra lutra, assembly GCF_902655055.1. Taxonomy (NCBI): domain Eukaryota; kingdom Metazoa; phylum Chordata; class Mammalia; order Carnivora; family Mustelidae; genus Lutra; species Lutra lutra. The sequence goes on from NC_062284.1 coordinate 104,952,223, forward strand.
GTACTCATTTGAGAAAGTCATTACATTTATGTATTGTGTTTTCATGTAAATACTTTTGCCAAATGTATTAGCAAGGAATATAATATTATGGTTCATGGTTCTTGTAGTATCTGAAAAGAATAATTGTATAACTAATCAATGAAAACAAAGTAAATGTTCCTCTTGGGTTTGTGCAATAAAAATGGAATTAAAATTACTCAGGCTCAAAAATGCAAATATAATGCATCTGTCTACCAGTAGAAAAATAAAATTCTAAAGGCAGAACTTGTATAGTAAGGCCAGTATTTCAATTCCTCTTAAAGTCTTCATTTGACTCCAGAACCGATCACTTCAAAATTCACTTCCAAGCATTTTTATAAAGTGATCAAATATTTCACTGTTTTTAAAACAAAATTTTCCTAGACAGGCTCACTGATATTCAGAACACATTCTGGGGAAAATTAATGCTAATCAGTACAGCCGCAGCAACCAAAATAACACTGTAATGTATTAGACAGTAACATAAGATTAAATTCACATTAAACTCAAGAGCAAATAACCCATATCAATTTAAACAGATTAAATCCTGGGAAAGGGCAAAGGTTAGAAATGATCTGAAGGATAATCAAATTGTACTGAGAACAATAGGCCTTATATTAGACAACAGCACCCCCTACCGGAGGCTTGAGGCTGCCTGGACAGGCATTCTTGGAGGCTGCTGGGAAGAACCGGCAGGGGGAAAGGAATCTGAGGATTCTCAGACCTCCGCTGACCGGGGGAAGGGGGGGGGCGCCGCCAGGGAATCCAAAGGCATCATCAGTCCCAGAATCATTTCTTCTCTATTGTGTAATCACAGACCTTAAGCATATCACCTAGATTTTTTTTTCCTAAAGATTTTATTTATTTATTTGACAGGGAGAGAAAGCACAAGTAGGCAGAGAGGCAGGCAGAGAGAGAGAGGGAAGCAGGCTCCTCCCCGAGCAGAGAGCCCAATGCGGGCGGGGCTCTATCCCAGGACCCTGAGATCATGACCTGAGCCAAAGGCAAAGGCTTAACCCACTGAGCCACCCAGGTGCCCCATCACCTAGAATTTTTATTAATTCTCAACTACGGGTGAGCAAGAAATGGATTCTGAAGATTTTATTAGTAAACATTTTGAGTGCCTTTTTTTTTTTTAAAGAAATGTCAAATTCTCTGATAAATACTTGATATGAAAAAGCAATATCAGTTCATGCAATAATTTTAATCAGGCTTCCTTTGAATTTCCCCACAGTGCTCAAAATTATTCCTGTCCTTGGTGAGAATGTTTCTTAGGGTGCTTTGACCTAATACTCCAACAAGCATGCACGGTAGCTATATTTAATACATCTATTTATGGATACATATGTACATACCCACAGCATGTATATATATATATATATATATATATATATATATATATACATATATATATATATATATGTACACTGTGTGTAATCTGTGCTTCAAAATGGATCCTAGAGAAGCCTTGATAAGATGGCAAGCCTTCAGCATCAGTTTGCCCCTTAGGGTTTGGGTTTATGGCTTTTTTTCTATTATTCTTTGGGTGAATAAACATCCTTAACAATCACAAGAAATATGAAAACTCCTGAGAAATAATAAAAGTAATCATTTGACAAGCAGACCAGCCATATATAAGACATCCTCTTTTTAAATTAATGTAAAATACCCAACAAACTTTTGAAATCAACAATTCGAATAAATCAAATATTTAAACTGGGTTATGTTATATAACTAAAGGACACCTCAGTCAAGCTGACTTATTAAACCTGTTTAAATGCCATAAGCAGTAAGTACAGTAATCAGAGAAAGAAAGTGAAGACAAATCAAGAGACATCATTTTAACAGATGGGGGCAGATACACAGAGTGACTAGGGGAGAAAAGACAACAGAAGCACGCACTAAAACCAGGTCTGGCTTGAAAAGAAGCTGAAACTATTATGAAAAATGATCCTGGAAACAGCTCTCAGCTTTGCATTTTATTTTCTCAACACCCACCCAACCACCTCCAGCACCAAATGCTTTAGTTTCGTGACTAACCTATGAATGGTTTTTATAAAAACCTACCAGGAAGGCACACTACCCCACCAAATGGATCCTAGCTCAGAGACCATGTTCATGTTCCCGGCCAGATGAGAGGAGAAGGTGACCTTTGAGGCAACCAGGGCCAGCTGAATTGGAAGGTGCTCCATTTAACCATCCTGCCTAAAACATGGAGTAAAATCCTTTCAGAAAGGAGTTCAATATCTATTGGGAGTTGTCTGCAAGGTGGGAATGTTCATTTCCTGCGGCTAAAATGCTCAACACATTCCTCAAAGAAACAATTATAGGTGCCTGAGGGAAGCAGCTGAGTAGAGGGGGAAAAAAGTCAGGACAGAGGAGACCAGGATCCTAACCCAGCCTGGGCTCTGCTGTGTGCCCTTGCGCGTCACGTAGCCTCTCAGTGCCTTACCTTCCTCGTCTGTAAAAATGAAGAAATCTATTTCCAGCTTTAATAGCAAAAGAAATTTTCATGAGGATATAGTGTCCAAGCAAGATTTGATCTAGCAGTGCTTCATAGAATCATCATGCTCTAGAAGAGAATGGGTTCACAGAGTCAAAGAAGTGAAGTTAATGGCACGCCTTCCCCCGATTCACCCATCCATTCATTTATTCTTCAGTAGATGACTATTAAGGGTCTGCTATGTGTCAGACTCCAAACCCGGGCATGGGACCCAAATCTGAATAAGACCCAATCCCTTTCCTCAAAGAACTTGCAGCTTAGTAGGGAAAAAAACACAAATAGATGTGCTTTCACCAGATAGGGCAGCGAGACGTGTGGTAGCATAAACCATGGTGCTGAGAACGCACGTCCGGAGGAGCCTGGGGGGGGCGGGGGGAAAGATGAAAACTATCGCCAAAGGATGCGTGTACCAGCAACACCCGCTTCCTATCTTAATCCATCAATAGGGGTTACCCATAAAAATAAATAAATACATACAGGAAAGAAAGAAAGAAAAAAGTATTTTAAGTGATGTGAGCAGCCTAGAGCAGGGAGAGAACACAGTTCAGGCAACCTTGGGCGGCTGCAGGAGCATGCCCTAAAGGGCTGGAGGGAGCAGCTCGCTCTCCCCAAGGTGAGGTGAGTGTGGGACAAAATGGAACAGGTTGGAGGTTTTTAAGGCTGGTGGCAAGAAGTCCAGTTAAGAGCTTGTGATAAAGAATTATACCATGGCCACAGCAGTGGAAATAGAAGAGAGGAAATTTACAAATATTTATGAAGTAGAATTAACGGGGGTTAGTGACCAATTGTGTTTGGGGGTGACAGAGAGAGGGAGTGGTTGAGGATGGCTTCAGATTTCTGGCTTGGATATCTGGGGCACTGGCAGCAATGCAGGACAATCAGTTTGGGTCGAGGGAAATGAGCAATTCTGTCTGGGCCATTGGTCGATGAGACATTCAGATAAGGATGACTATGAAGATTGTAGAGGATACAGGGAGATTAGAGCCACAGATAGTGATTTGAGAGGTCATGTGGAGCATTGTCGCGGATAGTGTAGTCTCACAGTTCATTACCTGGAGAGGAAATGTCTTCTTCCTTCTACCACCCACTTACCTAGGTACTGGAAAATCTTGTGGAAGGATTCTGACTGCTTTGGATGGTATGCGCAACCCTATGGCCAAGAGGGTGTGTTTCCTTGTTGGGCAGCCTCAGATGGGACCATTTACTTGGAAGGATTATTTCCCAAAGGGTAGAAGAGTACTGTGTAAAGCAATGAATGTTACAATGAATGTTCCCCAGTCCACTTTTTTTTCCTCATTAACTATTCAAAAAATATTTGCAAGCAAATGATATTTTCAGCATACAGCCATAACCTTTAAATTTTTGTTCTTTTTTTAAAAAAGATCTTATTTATTTATTTATTTATTTGACAGAAAGAGAGAGATTATAACTAGGCAGAGAGGTAGGCAGAGGGAGAGGGGGAAGCAGGCTCCCCACTGAGCGAGAGCCTGATGCAGGTTTTCTTTCATTTACAGTCAAATCAAATACTAATTCAAAGACAGGGATGGCTTATTTTCAGATATGATGTCTGGAACTGCTGCAGCCATTGTGCAACCATGAGGGAACTAATCTGAAAGCCAAAGCCAAACCTAAGAACGGCAGGTGATAAGATAGAGCTGTAGAGTCAACCAACTCTCCAACTATCTTCCTGTGGATTTTATGTTAGGTGAGAAAATACTTTTGTTATTGTTTAAGTCACTGAGTTAGTGATTTCTGTTTCTTGAAGCTGAAAGCAATCTCGCTGGTATAGAGTTTAATGGTTTCTAATGATTGTAAACTACATGCTTCTTCAGTGAAGACTTAACTAACCAAAGATGAGGAAGAAACAGAATTAAATACGAAAAGTTGAGAAAGGTGTGTTATAAAAATTTAAAAAATAGAAAATCAGGGAAGAAACCATAATCTCACCAGTCCAAAATAACCAAGATGATAATTTTGACCTACTGGTCTTTTTAAAGAAGTTTTATATGTAATCGCATATATTTTTACGTATATATAATCAAACTCTATTTTAACTTTACGTCTCCCTTTGAATACGCTACTTGGAGACTCTGAAAAGTAAAAAAAGAACAGGGAAGATTAAGGAAAGAATTCAAAATTTGAAAAATAAAATGAAATTAAAAAAAAAAAAACACCATGGTGGTGACAGTTTTTCTGCTGGGATTTTTGTAGGGTTTGGCCTTTTGGGGGTTTTTTGTTGTTTTTGTTTTTTGCTTCTTATCACATAGCTTTTCCTGGAGAGGGTTCAAATCAGTGAAATGCTCACTTTCTGATCAGAGGAGTGGGAAGCAGAATCCCTGTAAGCTGAAAAGCAAGGGTGGAGTCTCATTTTTCTACTTTCTGTTTCCTCTCCTAGCCCTGGGCCAGTCGTGGATCTGCACTGTCATTGCAGGAAAGGGGCTCCTGTTATGAGAAGGGTGGAGGAAGCCCTGTTATTTTTCTTTCATTTTTTTTTTTTTTCTCACTGCTTCACCCTGAAGGGGGTGGTCAGTGTGTGGACCTGTGATCTCCTTTAGCACAGGAGGCTAAGACTCTTAAAGAAAACCATTCTTATACCCAGAGAAGCCTGAGAAAAGGACCCATGAAGAAAATCTCAGAGAAGAGAGATCTGAAGAATGAACCCAGTTCTGTGAATGAACTGATACAGTCGTAGGCCCTCCTCCAAACATAGCGAAGGCTTTGAGAACCAAACTGATATTAGAAACACTGTCCACAGAAGATGAGATTCAGCTTGTGATCTAAACCCACACAGGCTGATAACCTGCTGAAAAAATAAAACCAACATTCTCCAGACATTTTAACAGGACCCAGAGGATCACAACATAGTGTTTTAAATGTCCAGGATGCAATCCCAAATTATTTGACATACAAAGAACCTTGAACTCTGACCAACTTTCAAGAGAAAGACCATCAACTAATGCACCTCCCAAATCATCCAGATGTTGTACAATTCAAAGACTTTAAAGCACTTTTATAATGAATCTCTATGAGATTAAATATTACTGAAATCATGAATAGAAAGAAATGTTTTCAGCAGAGAAATCAAAAGCATAAAAAAAATTGGAAATCTTGGAACTGAAAAATATCCGAAATAAAAAGAAAATTAACTGTGATGAGAGCTATGTAACAGAACAGAGATGGCAGAATACAGAGTCAATAAACCTGAATGTGGATCAATATAATTGATCCATTGGAAGAGGGAAAACAAAACAAAACAAAATAGAGCTTCAGGGACCTGTGGGACAATACTGAAGGTCCAACACTCACGTTATTGGAGTCCTTGAAGGAAAGAAGAAAGTAACTGGTGCAGAAAAACTATTTGAAAATAAAATGGCTGAAAAGTTCCCAAATTTGGTGAAAGACATAGATTTACAGATTTCAAGAAGCTCAGTGAATGCAAACTGTATAAAATTCAAGAAAACCTTGCCCATACATAATCAAACTGCTGAAAATCAAAAGGTAAAAAGGCCATGAGTGGGGGGCGCCTGGGTGGCTCAGTTGGTTAAGCAACTGCCTTCGGCTCAGGTCATGATCCTGGAGTCCTCGGATCGAGTCCCACATCGGGCTCCCAGCTCCATGGGGAGTCTGCTTCTCCCTCTGACTTCCCCTCTCATGCTCTCTCTCTGTCTCTCAAATAAATAAATTAAAAAAAAAAAAAAAAAAAAGGCCATGAGTGGAAAAGAGTTTCAACACCTGACAGTTGATAGTGAAATAGAAAGATGGAAACAAGTCATTCACTGACTAATTCTCAATAAAATCTGTGGTCTTACAAGGTCACCCCCAACCTCCACGAGATTCAGTACAAACTGTAAGACTCCCTGATGCTTTGTGGCATGTGCCTGCTTCTAGGAAATTGAACCAGAGTCCTACCTCAGCTTCAGAGAGGGCGAGACGGCGGAGACTGTCCTGTGCCTTGTCACTTCTGGTCACACTGTCTTTCATTTGACCTTAATGCTACCTGCTGTTCACTCTCTCCCTGTCTGTCGTCTAGTGGGGAGTGAGCAATATTTTCTGCAGGATAGCCACCTCAGAGAAAAATTAAAATCGGAAAGCATATTAAGCCTTTATGTTTTAGATAAAAAATAAATGATCTAAAACCAGGCGGTGTTGAAATATTTTTTTCCCCTTTCGTGGAAGTGTTTTTTTTAACTGCTGTTTCTTTTGATCTTTTCATCATGCTTGAAGTTCAGAAACTGCATAATTAGTGCATATTGGAACACCGATTATACATTTCTTTAAACATATTTTGTTGTTACATTGTGTTGGCATCTTTTTATTTCTTGCCTCTTCTTGATTTACCTTTTAGTCTATTTTCAAGATGGTATGGTGCTATTTTTAGGCTACTTATTTGCATATATAGGTACCTCATTAGGCCACTTCAAACTGTGCTTCTTAAAACAGGACATTTTCCCTCCATTTTAAATAAAAAAGCTATGTGCTAACACGCCAAAGTACTCCTCGATTCACTTATCTGAAACCATAAATTTCACGGCAAAGATTGCCATGTTTGTTACACTCTACACATAGCCAATTTGGCCTCACAAGCTGCAAGAAAATTCAGTCCATTGTTTTCTTCTGTCTCCGTGGAGAGGACAGAAGCACTTGGTTTTTCAACATAGGAGGTGGGAGCAAGGCCCAAAGCAGACCTGGCTGATGCTGGCCATCGCTGGGCTGTTTTCTCCCATCTCGTGAACTAAAGGATTCCTGAGACTAGACGTCAGGACACAGCTAATCACGACAGCTTCCCTCTCATTGCCAATGGACAAAGAATATGAAGAGGAATTGAAACAAAGAAAAGAGCACTGGACAGGGAGAGAGCAGGTCGGTGTCATCTTCATAGCAAAATGTTCATCAATCCCGGAGAGGGGCTCTAAACCATGAGAAAGCCAGGCTACCCTTGGGATGCTTCTCTCCTTCCTAGTGGGGTGGATTTTCTGATAATCACAACTCACTGCAGTTGCTTCTGTTCAAGTGACAGCCTTTGGGTACTTCTCCTTAATCAATTCCAAGTAAAGCTCATTTTAAGATAATGCTAAGACTGAGAATACAATTTTAAATAATTTTCTATGTTTTAGAGTGTATACAATGATTGATTTTTTTTAAGGGTGGCACTTACGCTGTTTTGGAAATAGCCCTTTTATCTATTACTAAGGGAATTCAGACAATTCTGACATGTAAATAATTCATGCTTCTTTCGCATGTTATTACTTGTAAAGCATTTATCTGTCAAAAGTGCAAAACATTTTTGTAGATACCAAGTATAATTTTTTAAAATGTAGTTGTTTCAGAATTTAACTGTCCAAATAATTCTTAAGCTGGGTATGCGTAAAATGGCAATGTGTAGGCCGATATTTGAACTGTTTGTTAACGTCAAACATAGCAAACTGAAGATTATCAAAGTTTAAAAGAATTTTTTTTTTCAAAGTCTAAAAAAATGATCTTTGGTCGGACATGGTTTGCAAGATGATGGCTTTTTGTCCAGCCTAAATGTTCCTCCTACTTTTATAGAACAGACACCAGAAAACGTTTATAGAAAAATAAAAATGAAGAATTTCAGGCGTGAATCAAAATGGGAAAAGAATGGAAGTTGTTACAAACCTTTACCAAGGATTCATGCCGACAGCAGCAGAACAAAGTGGTAGAAAGGTTTGTTGTGAGGAGGATATTACGAATCAATGAAAAGCCAGGTAGGTGCGAGAGAGAGCTCAGCGGCACTACACCAGAGGACAGAGCCTGCAGTCCTGTGGGGAGAGGCCGCGTTCAGGGCAGAAGGGCAGGGAGCCCAGGGGAGTCTGCTCTCTGGAACGCCAGGTTGTCACCCAGAGAAACATCCATCTCCCTTATTACCCCACCGTGCTTTTCTGCCACACATCAAACACCAGATGGACAGCCAGCTGTCAGAAAACACTGTCTGCTTGCCTCCTAAATGGGAGTAGAGTGTGTGGAAGGTACTGTTTTAGAGTCTTGTACTTTCATGTGAGAAGAGCTTGTAAGGCAGCAGGAGCTCGGGGTAGGGGTTACGTGTGGCAAAAATGTTCAGAAACATCAAACATTACACTCTTTGCAGAAAGGTAGACTCCAGCTTAGTCTGCTGATTCCTTTGGCTCAAGCTGAGTCAAGTAATACACAGAGCATAGACAAAAGCCCGCAAACGACTGGCCGTCGCCACGGGGTATGACAAACCAATGCCGGCTCTGTCCAGACATTGTTCTTTCTCTGCAGAAGGGCGGCTGCACCTGCATCGAGCTGAAGCGTGGTCACATCTCCTCCTCCGGACTTCTGCAAAACTCTCCACTGTGAGAAGGCAGAACTCTGGTCACCCAACCCGTTGTTTTTGTGTATTCGTTTGAAGGCTTATTCCCATGGATATTTTAGGCCTCGGGCTTCACCAGTTTTAAGCTTGAGCTTTTCTTTTTTTAAATGAACTATAAAATGAGGCATGACACACAGCTAAAAATAATTTCTTCTTCAATAACTGAAGCCCAGTGCAGTTTCCCGTTTCCAGAGGCTACAAGCCTCTAATATTCATTCTCCTACTGCCCACATTACTGGTTGACAACCCAAACTAATCACTCTTTCAATTCTCCATTTACTCTTTACCGTAGCACTAATCTTCACAGACCGCTGTTCTGAGTGTATTCTGCCACTTGTCATGGTAGATCAACTTTTTAAAAATATCATTGTTTTCTTCAAGGAGTAAAAAGAAAAAGCATTTTCTTTCACTTAATATTATGGATGTTAAAAATAAGATACTTATTGCATCTTAAAAACTGTCTGCCCATAGGGTTTATTTCTTCAGTGAACATTTCTTAAGTGTGTATAAAACATCCTATTACATAAGAATGAGGCACACGTTACTCTTTCCATTTCGTAGAAAAGGAAATAAGGGCCCGTTGCATGATTCCTGCGGACCCCTACCATGCAGTGGGGACATGAAAAATTCCAGGAATAATACCCAGTAAGATGGCTTAACCACTATGATCTTGTTCTCTCTTAGTACAGGAACAGCACCAAGAAATCTGCCCATTTCAATCCATTCTGGAATGCAACATTCTGGAAAGAAAAAACATTTCTCTCACCACCTCCCCTTTTGGGTTTTCTCCTGTGTCAACAGTGGGACAGGATTGCAGACCACTGTTCACAGCTTCAGTGTGATCCTGAGCATCTTTAAGACAGGGCCTCCCTGAGTGGGAGATGTCCAGGGGGAGCGAAACCCTCAGCACACAGGAGAGCAGACACAAAGAGAACTGTCTGCCATGCTGGCCTTTCTTATTTGTGACTATGTGGTTGGAAGATTCCCCCTTCTAGTCAAGTGTCTATTTCTATACAAATATGTGGCTATTTTTATGTTCACAAAGTGCTCTCTTCAAAAGTCGACCTTCAAATATCCTTGAAGGTAGAAAGGCAAACAAATGTGCTATTGTTCACTTAGATGACATGAGGCGCCTCCCAACATTTGCTCTAATCTGCTAATACCCTGTGGCAGGTGGACGCAGTCAAAAGAATTCCCACGAGAGCCATTTTCTCATTTGAACAAGATGGAAATGGCACTGGATTAAGTTCAAATATCATCTGTGACTGGAACATATAAAGACATTAAAGAAGTTTATAATACTGTGATGACTACCCTTGCAACTATTACCATCTCTTAAAATCCACCCCTCCAGCCTACTCCCACCACTTGTTAAAACAATACAGTGTGAGAGGGTCAAGCAACGCAACTTTGCACAGTAGAGCTAATAACCCACATGTTTGGTAATTCATTCAGAGTCCAATTTAAAAAGATAAAACAAGTAAAAATGACGCTGGGGTTGTTTCATTTCATGGTCAATCACACAATTCCTCTTTACTGACATGACAGCCAGCGTGAAACATGCAACTGGAGCCAGGGGTCATGGTGGAAGGGAAGGCTCTGGAAGATACAAGGGGATTGCTTGCCATAGATCATTTCTATGGAAGTTCTCAAGTGGATAATTCCCCCCACAAGATGACTTCAAGAACAAAGTAGGAGATCCGGTGTCTGAGTACAACTTAACAATGAACGTGTACATAGAAAATGTACAAATCTTGAGCAACAAGCATTGCCATAGCGATGAGATGATAAGTTCTTGTAGCTTGAACAGTGATAAACCATTAGACTTCACACAGATTTTATAAAACCAGTAATTTGGGGGGAAGGAACTGATACCACTGTCCCAAGGAAACTGTCACAAAGACAAATAGAATTCAGTTTAGGCAGAGTTTGAAAAAGTTAAATGAGGAAGCATAAAAATAGGTTATTTTGGTAAGTCTAGTTTCATGTAGACTGGTAGATACATTTTAAAGACAGTTCAGTGGAGAGTATCTTGAAGATATTTCTATGCTAACATATAGTTAACATATGTACATACTGTTGTGCATTTATAGGTGTTTCAAACAAAGAGCAGTTGTAATAAAAACATGAAAATATGGAATACAGTTTTTCTGGTGACTTAAAATCTAGCCTTTGTTATATAGCAGACACAATTTTAAACTTGATTCCATATTAAATCTTTCTTATCTCTGCTCCATTATTATGTTCTGAGTGAAATGTACAAATTAGAGAAATAAAGAAGATAGCCTGAGTAGTATAATACGTCCTGTGGCAAAGCAAGATGAATGGTGTTATAATATGTTATCATACACAGACAAATATGCCATAGTTACCAAGGAAGACTTCAAGTGGTCCTCTTCAATGGGAGAAGGAAAGAAAACATAAGAGAGTCCTGATCATGAAGATAAAGATTTTCCTGGGGTAGCAGGAATAAAACAAGGGAATAAAACAGAGAATAAAACAAGGGGAAGTAGACACAGTGAAATAGGACTTAGGAAAAAAAAAAAGTTAACATTTAAAAAACAACTTACTTAAAAGAAACCGGTGTCAAAGTCTGTAGACATTTGGTTTTCTTCAGTGAAAAGAGACCTTTAATTATGTGACTATGTGTGGTGTATAAAATAATTCATGTTTTAAAATTGGGGATAATATATGTGAGACACTGTGATACACAGAACTCTACAACCAGAAAGTGTATTTCCATGTATTTTGCATTCATCAAGATGCTTGTCTTGCTGTTATTTGTAATCGACAGTATTAATGTGATATGATAGGTTGACAATAATAAGCAGTGCATACTTAAATATCTGCTTGCCACTGTTATTAAAGTAGGCATTGGGGAAATACAAATCAAAACCACAATGAGATACCACCTCATACCAGTCAGAATGGCTAAAATTAACAAGTCAGGAAACAGCAGATGTTGGTGCAGATGTGGAGGAAGGGGAACTGTCTTACATTCTTGGTGGGAATGCAAACTGGTGTAGCCACTCTGGAAAACAGGAGGTTCCTCAAAATGTTAAAAATAGAGCTACCTTACAACCCAGCAATTGAACTACTAGGTATTTATCCAAAGGATACAAACAGTGATTCAAAGGCATACATAAGGTTGATAGAAGCATTGTCCACGATAGCCAAACTATGGAGAGCCCAGATGTCCATTGACTGATGGATGAAGATGTGGTAGATAAACACAATGGAATATTACTCAGCCATCAAAAAGAATGAAATATTGCCATTTATAATGTGTACTATGCTAAGCAAAGTAAATCAGAGATTTCACTCATATGTGGAATTTAAGAAACAAAACAGATGAACATGGGGGAGGGATGGAAATAAGATGAAAACAGAGAGGGAGACAAACCATAAGAGACTGAACTATAGGAAACAAACTGAGGGTTGCTGAAGGGGAGATGGGTTCACTAACTGGGTGATGGGCATTCGGGAAGTGCTTGATGGAATGGGCATGGGTATTCTATGCAACTGATGAACCACTAAATTCTGTCTCTGAAACTAATACACTATATGTTAAATTGAATTTTAAAAAATTAAAGCCAGCATGTTTAATTGTTCTATTAGTGATCTATTAGAGTTCTTTTTTTTTTTTTAAAGATTTTATTTATTCATTTGAGAGAGAAAGCACAAGCAAGGGGAGAGGCAGAAGGAAAGGGAGAAGCCGAATCCCTGCTAAGCTAGGAGCCCGACAAGGGGCTCCATCTCAGGGATGACGCTCTGTGACTATCATCTACTGTCTCTATAGCCTTTTAGATAAAACCTGTATTTCAGAGTAGGAGTGCTTACAAGGCCACACCATCATCTTTTGCAGCTTCAAGTTCCACGAATTTGACCACTAGCCAAAACAATTCAGCCATTTTCATAAATTTGTTTCGATGTTATTTCTAATGGTTTTTCACATTACATCTGCTGCTTCACAGGCACATCCTTTTCCTTTAGCTCTACTTTGGCCTTAAATCTCAGCGAACAATCTCAGTCAGTAGAGCCGAGTCAGTGTCTGGGTCATGAGAGAGAGAAGATCGCAAACATATACGTAGCCATGGCTTTTCTCTGAATGTTCTTTCAAACCCCAATGAAGACCCACAGCTGGTTAAAGTGCACCGTTGTGTAATCAGACCATAGGTAGCAACTGCTACGAAATCCCAGAGGCTGAAAGAAGTTCTGCTCTCCAGATCCCATAAAGTAAGAACTATCTTTCAGTAGCATAGGATTGGCAGCTGTTACCCCTCAGGGCATTGCTAGAAAATGTATTTCCTTTGGGAACTCATCCAAGCTACCAGAGTATCTTAGTCTTTCCATTCTGCCTGGTGTATCTTCAAGAGATGAAATTAACTACAGTTTAGGATTGGAACTAAAAGAGATTTGGAGATTCCCAGTATTTTCCCTGTGTCTAAAGGGTTTTTTGTTGTTGTTATTGTTGTTGTTTTAAAGATTTTGAGAGGGAGAACAAGTGAGCAAGGAAACAAGCAGGGAAAGGGGCAGAGAGGGAGGGAGAGGGAGACAATTTCAAGAAGACTCCATGCTGAGCACAGAGCCAGCCATGGGGCGCTCCATCACAGGACCCTCATGACCCCAGCAGAAACCAAGAGTTGGATGCTTAACCGACTGAGCTACCCAGGTGCCTGTGTGTCTAAAAGGTTTAAGAGGTAAATTTCATTTTGTTTCTAAAGATTATTCAAGTGTTCAGCAATGTTATCTTTTAAAAAAAATAAGATCTTTTTAAAAGCACACATTTTGTTGATTAGAGTATTTTTAAATTACTTTTAAGTATAAAATAATCCTTTCTGTGACTTGAGTTATTCATGTAGCATTAATTTAAACTATAAGTAAGTCATTTCTACTTTCCACCTATTACATATTACAAACTGTCTTGCCCCTAATAGGCATATTACAGCGATTGAAAATTTCAGTTTGCGATAAACTTTTTTTCCGCAGGTCTGGCATCAAACACTGTTTATAAAGATGTGTAAGCAGATGTGTTGGACTGTGCATGTTGACAATAATATCAAAAGGTGAGTAATGAATTTTCCTGATAAAATAACCAAGGATAAAATGGAGGAAAAAATGGGGGGGGGGTGTTCTATGAGGAGGTAGGTTGTGAGACAGAGGTTATCTGAAATTTTAATTGTCAACTGAAATATCAATTATGACAGTTGCCCTGCAACCATTTCCAGAAGTCAAACAACATCCCTGGGTTGAAGGCACCTCAGTGTGTCGAGTTGCTTTTGCACTCTCCATTTAAGGTGCAGTGATAATGGGCATCTTCTTGCTGGGGGTCTCATGTACCAACATACAGAACATGAAATCAGGAAACACACTGACAAGGGACTCAGTATCACAGTTAGGCATGCTATAACCTGTGAGTGTCTTCTTACCTTTCTTTTTTTTTTTTTTAAAGATTTTATTTATTTATTTGACAGAGAGAGATCACAAGTAGACGGAGAGGCAGGCAAAGAGAGAGAGAGGGAAGCAGGCTTATTGCTGAGCAGAGAGCCCGATGTGGGACTCGATCCCAGGACCCTGAGATCATGACCTGAGCCGAAGGCAGCGGCTTAACCCACTGAGCCACCCAGGTGCCCCTCTTCTTACCTTTCTAAACCCAAGCACTCTCCAACATATTCTAACTCCCATTTTTCAATGGAGACAAGCGGAGTTTCAATAGTCCCATCTTTTTTTTTTTTTTCAGATTTTAATTATTTGTTTGACAGAGATCACAAGTAGGCAGAGAGAGAGGGGGAAGCAGACTCCCCGCTGAGCAGAGAGCCCGATGTGGGGCTCCATCCCAGGACCCTGGGATCATGACCTGAGCCGAAGGCAGAGACTTTAACCCACTGAGCCACCCAGGCACCCCTCCAGTATTCCTATCTTTAAATGATCGGGCTCCATAAATCCCATGGTATTTAGGTGGCAAGTGACAATCGGCACAGTTCAGAGGATTCTAGATCTGCTAGTAGTATGGTTATTCTTCCCTCCTTCAAGTCTCCCGAAGAGGATGGGAAGGGACCATGTACGTATTCGATATGCCTGTGGGACTTCATTGGGTACTTTATTAATTCATTCAGCATCTGGGTGTCTATTATATACCCTGCACTGTACTAAGCCCTAGGATATAGGGGCAAACTAAATATCTATTTAATTCTTACAACCACCCTGTAAGGTAGATATTATTCATTCACATATCACAAATAAAATTGTACTATCAAATACTTTCATCACACAGAAAAAGACTTAAACTTTGGTCCTTTTACTTCATGTTTAAAAAGGAAATCTAGTTAAATATATGTTTTTCTATGTGGAAGAAAAGAAGATTTGGATTTTTTTTCCTTATGGAAGCCTGAGAGTAGTTTCCCTTCATTCTAGATACATGACATTTGGTATGTTGGGTGCTTGACAAACTCCTAAAAAGAAATGAGAAAAAAAAGACAACCCAAGTACAAAATGCCAAAAGATTTGAAGAAATACATACACACGGCCAATAAACACATGAAAACATGGTCAACGTCATTAGTCATCAGGGAAATGAAAATCAAAACCACAAAGACATAATACTTCTAACCCACTAGGATAGCTGTAATCAGCAAGATTGACAAATATTAGCAAGAACGTGGAGAACTTAAAATCTTCATACATTGCTAGTATGAATGAAAAATGGTGTGGTTCCTATGGAAAACAGTTTAGTAGTTCCTCAAAAAGGTAAACATGGAATTTACCATAACACTTCTAGGTATATACTCAAAGGAATTGAAAACAAGCGTTCAAGTAAATACTTGTATGTGAATATTCATAGCAACACCATTCAAAATAGCCAAGAGGTAGAAAAAACCCAAATGTCCATCAATGGATACATGCATAAACAAAACGTGGCATATCCATCTAATGAAATTCAACTACAAAGGAGAATGAAGTACTAACACCTCCCGTGCAGGGAAAGGCCAGCAATCGCTATATATACTGTATATAATGTATATGTATATATGGTGTGTATATATACATACATGTACATATATGTACATGTATGTATATACATATGTATATATGTATGTACATATGCGTATATACATATATATGTATTACACATATACATATATGTATATGTAATACAATCACTGTATTGAAGATTACTCCAAACTTTGCTGTGAAAGAGAGAAGACAAGGTTGGGGGGTGGTCAACGCTCAGAGAGGAAGACCCTTTGCTCTTCTTTGCTCTTTGCTCTTCTTTGCTCCCACTTTTATTGGTCCTGCAGAATAATCACAAATCCTTATCACTGCTTCTCCAGCATAGGATGTGTGACAACCGGTCTTACAGGAACTAGGAGGATCTGTTTACGGGAAAGATACGAGATGCTAATCTGCGAGTTCTAGAAGTTCTGCTAAACATAGCCTAAGGGACAATGCATACATCTCTTAGATCACAGGGCAGTTGTCTGGGCTAAGAAAGCTTTGGGGACTGCAACCGGCAACCGCCAGGCCGCATTCTAAAGGCAGAGTCGTCCCACAAGGCAGGCCTAGGCATTCCGAAGGCCTATGCCCTTTTCCCAAACCTTTCGTAGCCTTCAGCAGCCTCCGTGTTCCCTTTTAGTAAGCCAGGAATTATGGCTGATTTTGTGCTCTACAGTAACCCCAACACTCCCATAACATGGATGAACGTTGAAAACATTTTGCTAAGGGAAGAAGGGGGATTAAAAAAAAACCCCACATATTATATGATTCCATTTGTATGAAATGTCCAGAATAAGTATGTCTATAAAGACAGGAAGCAGATTAGTGGTTATCAAGGACTTGGGGGAGAGGGAGAGAGAATGCCAGTGGGTACAGGATTTCCTTTTGGGGGAATGAAGATGTTTTAGAATTAGGTAGTGGTAATAGTTGCACAGCTCTGAATATACAAAAATCCAGTATGTGTTAAATATTATATGTTAAAAGGGTGAATTTTATGATATGTCAATTATACGTCAGTTTTTAAAACTTTAAAAACGAGCTAGACAGTTGTCTGATAAAAATCTTAAGAGTATACAGTTCCTGTTGCTTTTTATCCCAAAACATATCCAATGCCACTGGTCTCCGTGCAGTAAGGAGGGTGGTAGCACTTGTAGCATCATACCACCTCAGCTTACTTCAGAAACTATTTCACAGTGAAGTTTGGAGACAGTGATGCACAGAGCTGTGTACCAACCTTGTGGTTTGAACTCGCATTCCTTGGAAAGAGAAACTACTATCATTTATGACATCTCAAGTCTAGGTATTATATATTATATATTATGATATGCTATATATTACAATATATATAAGACCCAACATAGGAGGTATTATATATATAATATATATACAGTATACATTTTAAGAGATGGGGGAGGGACAGAGGAGCAGAAGGAGAGGGAGAGAGAGAATCCCAAGCGACTCCACACCCAGCACAGAGCCAGACACACAGCTCCATCTCACAACCCTGAGATCATGACCTGAGCCAAAATCAAGAGTTGGACACTTAACTCACTGAGCCACCCAGGCGCCCCAAGGCACTTTACATTTTTTACTCCAATTCCTATAGACATAGGTAAGATTAGCTTCCTGAAAAAAGATCCCTTTGGAGATGTGTAAAAATATTGATAAGTATAATTTACTCAAGTCAGATGAGAAATACCTTGCAACTTTCATTTTATATATATATATATACACACATATATACATACATACTTACGTATGTAGTGCTATAGGTATGTGTACATATATATAGTGTGTGTGTGTATGTGTATGTATTGTGTGTGTGTGTGCAATGGAGAGAACTAGAATTCCTTGAGTTTCCACTGGACTTAGAGTGAGGTCTATTTGTCATTCTGAACCCAAAGGAGATACTCCATTCTTTCCTTCTCATATATCCAAAACCAAAACTAAGAGAGAAATGGAATTCTTCTTTATAAACTTGTGGTCCTCTTTGAAGCTCCGTGCCTATATACTAAGAAAAATGTTTAACAGAGAAAAAACCCAGATTCAGTAGTCAGCTGTATCACCCCTGACCCCTTCCCTCTGATACTATTTTTAAAACTTTTATTGTATCTATTCATAATTAACAGACATTTCCATTAGTTTTAAAGACTTGCACAAATAAGAATCACATTTTTAAGAACCTTTTAAAGGCCAAATATTTATTATTAGGTTCAGTGCAACCCTGATTGTTAACACTTCAACTGATTGACATTTAACATTTATTTATTCAACTGAGAAGAAGATAAAATATGCAAACATTGAATTTGGAATATAATAAGATGTGATAGACTTCAAAATAAGGTTATACTGAGTAATTTGGTAGATCTATATATGACAGAAATAAGCATAAAAAGAAAAGATGCCAAATTTTAGAGCTATAGGGCCTGGAGATAAAAGAATAAGAACAGAGTCAGTTTGAGTATAGTTATGCTCAGTGGCCAAAGAAGGAAATAAATCTATGATTCTATTATTCCAAGATGTTGTGATAATACAGCAAATAAGCTTATAAAAATTCTTAACACCCAAGGAAAAATGAACCATTCAAAGAAAGTAGAACAATTCTGGGCAATTGATAATCCTCCTCTACTTTCCAAAGTATATACTCCAAGAAACCAAATAGGCAGTAACCCAAATGACAACTCAGAACCCAATGTGTTGGAGGTTTGCTCTCTGTTTTGCCAAGTTTCAAGAACTTCTTAATGTCCTGAGTTACCAACTCAGGGAGAAGCTGTGGAAGTGGTGGTTGCTTTGGGGACGGTGTTCATCATGGTATGCACGGTCTGAGTTAGCAAATGCAAGATGGTGGGCATCTCTAACTGATCGTGCCACTATGCTCCAGATTTGTTCTCAAGGAGCCTTTACAGCATCCTCCTACAGGCAGCGTGAATTTTCCATTGGATCTGCCTCAAGATAATAAGCTCATTCACCAAAGTCCCTTCAAGAACGCCCAGAGGCTGGGGACCAGGGAGTGAGTGAGTCATTAAGGGTGTGCCAGTAGGGACAGAGGAAGGAGGAGTCCTGGGGTCATAAAGAATGCAAAATTTTTAGAGAACAGAGTTTACTGACTTCTAACAGCCCTCCTTTCATAGATACACTAATGCCATATGTAGCTTGCACAAGAACGTAAGTGGGGTAATTTTTTAAAAAGCACACTAGAGGGGCACCTGGGTGGCTCAGTAGGTTAAGCCTCTGCCTTTGGCTCAGGCATGATCTCAGGGTCCTGGGATCAAGCCTAGCATCGGGCTCTCTGCGCAGCAGGGAGCCTGGCTCCCCCGCACCCCGCCCTCTGCCTGCCTCTCTGTCTACTTGTGATCTCTCTCTCTTTCTCTGTCAAATAAATAAATAAATATCTTTAAAAAAAAAAAAAAGCATGCTAGACTTGAAGTTGGTTACTGCTTTAGCTCAACCAACCACTCTGGTTTGCCCGGCACTGTCTTTTGAGTTTTTATATGTATTTAGTGTGTGTTTGCATGTGTGTGCATTTTTGCTAACAAAACAATTAATTCTTATTTTGAAAATTCAACTGTTAGTGAAGTATATAGTGGAGAAATTAAGATCCTCCATAACAGCTCTAGAGGAATAACCACTCTTTCATGGTTCTGTACCCATTCCTGCCCATATTTTCATGCATATTTAGTCTTTTTAACAATAGCATAGTATTCTGTTCTCTGAATGCATCATATCTTGTTGAACCAGCCCTCTTACTGATCTAATTTTGAGTTGTGAATAGTGTTACTCCACCATAAATAGCACTGCAATGAACATCCTAGTATGTATGTTTTTGGGCACTTGTGCAAATATCTCTGGGGGAAATCCCTAGAAGTGAAATTGTAGGATTAGAGAGAATGCACACTTAAGTTGTGAATAGTGTTACTCCACCATAAATAGCACTGCAATGAACATCCTAGTATGTATGTTTTGGGGCACTTGTGCAAATATCTCTTTGGGGGAAATCCCTAGAAGTGAAATTGTAGGATTAGAGAGAATGCACACTTAAATAGTTAATAAAAAATTGTTAAAGCAACTTCCAAATCATATCATATCAATTTATACTCACACCTACACACCTACAAACAGGCAGTATTAAACTGCCTATTTCTGATTTGTGTTTTAAGGAAAAAAACACAAAAATGATGAGAGAAAATTGTTTAAGATTAGACTCATATAGACTCAGGCCACAGTACTAACAGAAAGAAAAGCATTATCTGTCTAAAGGGAGCAATATTACAGCTGCCTATTTTCAGGGCAAGCAAATATTACAAAATGCCTTCTTGGACATTTAACTGATTCTCCATTACCAGAATGGAAAAAAAATAGGACAGTATGTACATGGTTTCACATTTAGGGAGTGAGATAAAAGGAGAAAATCAAAACTTATTATTATTATTATTTGGTTCATCTTCTGTTTCAACACTTTGTCTCAAGATCGAGACGGCACATTATTGAGAATAAAAAATTAGGTTCCTAAAAGTGACAATCTATTTTCTTCACTAAATACCTGCGTTTGGGTAAACTAATTACATAGCAGATTTGGGTGGAAAAAAATACATGCTTTTTAAAAATCACTTCTTGTTTAAACACAATACTGCCTACCTTTATGTGATTCTTATATCGAATAGTGAGAAAGTGTAGCTTACTGAACAATACACTAATTAGTAGCAAATACTAGTAGCTTCTAGCATTTTTGAGTACTAGCCCAGGCACTACGTAAGTGTTTTGCAGGTATTATCTCATTTGATCCTTATTATAACCCTATGACATAAGTACTGTTACTATCCCATTTACAGATCCAGTACGTAATTTTTTTCCCTGATAAAACATTTTAAGCATAGTCACCATTATAGATACTTTAGACATGGATTTGTAATACCAGAAAACACCTTAAAGCTCATCTTCCTCCCATGATTCACTCTCCTTTGGAAGAGGATACTGATTAATTACACCTGTAGTTTTCCTACCTTGGGTATTGTGGGGATTAAATATTAGCATGAAATTAGGGGGGGCGCCTGGGTGGCTCAGTTGGTTAAGCCTCTGCCTTCAGCTCAGGTCATGATCTCAGGGTCCTGAGATCAAGCCCACATCGGGATCTCTGCTCAGCAAGGAGCCTGCTTCCCCCTCTCTCTCTGCCTGCCTCTCTGCCTACTTGTGATCTCTCTCTCTGTCAAATAAATAAATAAAATCTTTAAAAAAAAGAAAAAAGAAAGAAAGAAAATAGGACATGCAGTCTGCCCTGGATTTACTTGAAAAGTAAGGGGAGAATTTTAAACATGGTGGCAGATCCTCTCTGCAAGGGGGAGCTGAGGAGACTGGAATCCTGTCCATAGGATGGCTGGCTTTACTTCTTAATGTCTCCATGGGCAGAATGTGGCTCTTAGTTAAAGTTTTCTTGCCACAGAAGAGGGTGTCAACCAGAGGGTGTACACTAGAAGCAGGAATCACTGGTGCTCATGGATAAGCCATCATGAGGACAATTTACCTCACTGATGAATTACTGTTGGACTATTGATAAATTACATTATAATGTGAGAACATGGGAGAAGAAAGTCCCAATGTGCAGTAAAACCAAGATTACATTTGGCAGGGAAGAGATCCATACGGGAAAAGAAGCATGCAAAATGTGTAGGTTTCATGCGGGGCATTGCATGGGCAATAACTTCTGAGCATTGTAGAAGAAAAAAATGACATTGTTGAAAACAAAGGAAGAGAAGAAAGAAGTTGATGTAAATGCACAAGGGAGATTAACATTCGTACAAAGTCTATTGAGTTTGTATCGAAATATCAGATCTGAACAATACTTCATCTGTACCCCAGTCTGTTCATTACAAAGGTGTTGCCCTTGTACACAGTAAGGAAGTCTCAGAACGTGAGCGGTGAGGAGGAGGATGGCAATGCACCAGGCTTGAATCAATCTGATCAAAAGTAATAGAAGGCATGGAGAGGCAGTGAGTTGTTTAAGCCGCAAAACCTAAAGGAAAGAATATCAGGTATTGCTGATGTAATCTTTGGTATTTCCTACATTTACAAATTGGGATCCATCTGCATCTGCCATTCTTCCTCGACTTGAACAGTCAGAGTGTGTATGTTTGTTTGTTTTGAACGGTCATATTTTATTAACCTCAGTTCCTGAACAAAACGTTGAAGTCATGCTTTTACCTAAGAAACGATTCCCCAAGAAAGGAATATCTTAAAAATTAATTTCCAGAAAAAAAAATTAATTTCCAGGATTTTCATTTCAAAATATCCTCCAACTGGGACATTACTCAGAATGTTCTCAGGATGTTCAAGTTCTTGCAAGCTTTTTACATTAAAGCAGATTC
The DNA here is from genome assembly GCF_902655055.1 of Lutra lutra. Taxonomy (NCBI): domain Eukaryota; kingdom Metazoa; phylum Chordata; class Mammalia; order Carnivora; family Mustelidae; genus Lutra; species Lutra lutra. Next base: position 104,974,448 of record NC_062284.1, read on the forward strand.
ACATCTGTGTGGAGAACCACCTTCGAAGTTACCATGCCTTACCAGTTTCTCAAGTGTTCCGCTTTGATCTGTAGGCACCATTTTTCCTAAGAAGCTCTCTTGCAAGTATATTTTTTGTTACCATGTATTTTTACTCTGTAATGTCCATATTTCTTATCAACCAAGAGTAACAAATATGGATGAATACTTTTCTAGTTGCATTGTTTTTGGTAATATAAAGATTGAAGAATGATATCACAGAAGCTATGTAATTTCTTTTAGATTTCCATTATAATTGATTTCTATTAAATAGTAATTTTTAAATTTTCTCTTTATTTTTGCATTCTGGTATTTGAATAGCAAAAGCAGAGTCATTTGTTTGTAGACATTATATAAAACAAGAGGCAGAAAAGTTTCAATTTCTTGATGAGTTGTATCCTTTTATTTGTTACAGGTTGGGTTTTGGGAAGTTTTTTTTAATTAAAATAACAACTACTTAATACATGTTTAACTTTGATGAAATAATTAATAACTATATTGCATATGCTGCTATATTTATACATGTGATGAGGAAAGGGGGCAAAAGTCAAGAGGAAAAAGAAAGGAAAGAAGGGAAAAATGGAAAATTTAACAAGGGAAAATGGAAATAAAAGGGAAAAGAACGGAAATCAAGGAAGAACATGAAAAAAAGAGAAGTTGATAAAAAAATGGAGAGGCAAAAAGGAAAAAGGGTAAACATGAAGCGATTACTCTCTACAAATCTGACTAAACTTGTTTCTCTTACTTTAAAATATATATACTTCTTCAGGGGCACTGGGGTGGCTCAGTCGGGTAAGCATCTGACTCTTGATTTTGGCTCAGGTCATGATCTCAGGGTCCCGAGACTGAGCCCTGTGTCAGGCTCTACGCTGGGCATGGAGTCTGCTTGAGATTCTCTCTCCCTCTCCCTCTGCCCCCCCTTACCCATGCATGCTTGTGTGCTCTCTCTCCCTAAAGAAATAAAATTATCTATACTTCTTTAAATAAATGTCTTGGGCACCTGGGTGGCTCAGTGGGTTAAGCCTCTACCTTTGGCTCAGGTCATGATCCCAGAGTCCTGGGATCAAGCCCCGCATTGGGCTCTCTGCTCAGCAGGGAGCCTGCTTCCTCCTCTCTCTCTCTGCCTGCCTCTCTGCCTACTGGTGATCTCCCCCTCTCTGTCAAATAAATTAAAAAAATAAAATCTTAAAAAAATTTTTAAATAAATGTCTTTATTTCCTGAGCACACACCATACTAAGAAAGAATGATCCTGAATGCTTTTCTCTCCTGCTATTATATACTAAGGAGAAAAGGGCTTTCTTTTAAAGTGATCTTTATTTCGCAGTGTTCTTGAATGCAAGGATAATGCAGGCTGGTTATTATTTATTGTTTAAAAAGAAGTATTGCTTGTGTAGATTTTTCTAGGCTGATACTTGCTGTTAAGGTGTTCATATATTTGTTTATTCTAAAGGCTAATTGCATGGATTAGGGGATACTTCAGCTCCCACCCATGAAAGGTGCTAAAAAAATCTGCAATAAGTGAATAAACTGTAGATTCATGTTGACAAAAACCATTTCTGTCTTAAAGTTAAATTACTCTCTGAAAAATTGATATCTAACTCTTCCAGAGGGCAATGAATACATTTGGAGGCTAGAATTTAAAAACATTGCATTAAGAAAATGTACCATAATCAAGGATCCCTAAGCTCCCACTGGGACGCCTTGCGATTATAAATGTTATGTTATCGGTGAGAACTCAGCCTACTGCATTCAGTCCTACCTGTCTGGGGGATAGCTTTTTGGTCTCCTGCATACCTTGAGCATACACACTGGCTACAATGTGTCCAGATAAAAGCATGGTGTCTGGCACAGAACAGAAGACATCCTTAAAACAAGTATTAGTCCTGGAATTTGAATCTGAATTTAAGTTGCTTTTTCAAGGTTTCCTCTCTGTTGAGACGGTGGTCTTTTGAATATGAGCCAGCTGCTTGCAACACTGGGCACTCAGGCTAACCCATTTCAGGCTTACAAAGTTTTGTTCTTCTTGCTCCCTACCTGCCTGTTGGCACATTGTGTTATGTTGGAGCAGCAGAAGCCGCCAGGGATCAATCCAACTGGCTATGGAACATTGAAAGGCAATTGCTGAGAAAGAGAAAGCCAGGTATAGCCTTCTCTGTGAAGAAGAGCCAAGAAGATTCTAAAGGTATTTGAGGATCTCAAGAAAAACACCCCCAGATGGGAACGCTCCCTAGTCTTAGAGGATGGCTGATACTTTAAACGTTCCCAGCTCCTCTTCTCCTGGGAGCAGAAAACAGGGCATTTTGGAAATGTGCAACACTTCAGTCCTGAATACACAATGGTACCTTTCATCTATTTCTGGTGACTTTTATTTTCTTTTGTGGCTGGATCCCCTACATAATCGTAAGCATATCGCAGGCCAGCACAATGGTAAACAGTGGGTAGACACTGCCTCTGCAGACGCAGACAGTATCTGCCTGGCTGGCACTGCGTAATTCAGCCATTAACCCACTTTTATATACTCTTTTGAGCAAAAGGTGCAGAAAAGCTCTTAAGAACTTAAAGGAGAAGACGCTTTTCAAATTGCATTTTTTTTTTTTTTTTTTGATTCCAGGTGTTTTGGTGAGCCCGTCTGAAACTGCTAAGGAGAAAGGCAGGAAGAAAGGTCTTCTGGAGAGTCACAAACAACTCGGGGGCCTCTTGTAGAGTAAAGTAAGCAACCTGTGTGACCTCTGTCAGGTGTGGTACTACAGCTCATAAAGCCACCGGTCAGATGAAGAAATATAGGAGGGTGTTTCAAGCCATTTTCTGATGGGCAGGGAGATCCTCAGGATTGTGGAATTTTCAAATCACAAGCAAGCAGGCCTTTTGTCCCCCAATCAGAGCGGGTCTAGGGGTGAGTGCAGATGCCCTAATAGAATATGCCCTAATATAGAAGTTCTGTATTTGCTGCCTGAGTTTCCTCTCTGGTTTCCCTGCCTCCGCTAGTTCCCCCATCCAATTCATTCTCCAGGCAGCTGCAGCATAATCTCCCTGAGACGCCAATGATGGACATCTTCAGTGATTGCCTGTTCCCTGGAGAGTGCAGGGCCTGAGGCCCTCTCCCACAGCTTTCTTGCAACATGCTCTCAAAAAACCAAAGTACTTGATGTTTCTGGACATGCCCTGTATTGACCAGTCTTGTTTCTCTTCTCCCAGGATACTTACCCTTTACCAACTGCCCTCCCTTTTCCTCTGATGAAATCTTATCCATTCTTACAGGTTAGAATGTATCTATCCCCCAGAAAGATACATGGAAGCCCTAACCCCCATCCCGAGAATGTTACCTTACTTGGAAATAGGGTCTTTGCAGATGATCGAGTTCAGTTGAGGTCATTGGGGTGGGTCCTACCAAACCAGTATGTCCAGTGGCCCTATGAAAAGGGGAAATTTGGACACAGACACAGACATGCGTAGAGTGAAGACTGCCAGGTGACAACAGGGACAAAGACTGGGCGGATGCAGCCAGAGGCCAAGCAAGGCCAAGGACTGCTGGCCCCCACCAAAAGCAAGGGAGAAGAAGGGAAGGATTTTACACCCTGAGTTTCAGAAGCAGCATGGCCCTACCAATACCTTCATTTGGGAGGTCTAGCCTTCCAAATGAACTGTGAGATAGTAAATTTCTGCTGTTTTAAGCCACCAGTTGGTGGTACTTTGTTATAATAGGCCTAGGAAACTAATATATTCGTCCTTCAAGGCCCAGTTCATGTGGAGTTCATATGGCACCTACCCCACTAAACCTTCAATGACTGACTCCAAAATGTCTCAAGTAATCTCTTGCACTCTCCTATACCCTCATACTATTATAAGAACATGACCTTTTGTTTTCATTTTCTGTATTAAGTTATGGGCTTCCTCAGCTAATCTTTTATCAATTTCAACTTTTTGTCCCCATAGCGTGTGCAGCTCTGCATTTGGAAAGCTTTCCTTAAATGTTTATTGAACTAAGTGGAATGGAATCTTTGTTTTTTCAAAACATCAATGACAAATGACTTAGAAGAAACTAATTTTGAGATAATGTTTTATTATCATCTGTTAACTCATTAACCATTGCTGGAAGAACTCTTAGAAAAAAATACAATGTAAAATGGAGGAATGGAAAATTAACAGGCAGTTCTCAGAATCAGGTATAAAAAATCCAGAAAGAGATCACACTGCTCATAATTAAATCAAGAGCAAGCAAGACAAGTTACTATTTCCATCTGTAAGTAATTGTTGGCATTGATTCAATGAGACTAGCATTCTCATACAAGATAGTGAGGATAGTGTAAATAAGTAAAATTTCTTTTGAAAGTAATTTGAAAAGTAGCTATCAATGTTTTCAGTGGGCACCTGGGTGGCTCAGTTAGTTGAGTATCCGACTCTTGATTTGGGCTAGGGTCATGATCTCAGGGCCACGGGACCAAGTCCTGTATCAGCTCTGCTCTTAGCCAGAATTTGCTTGGGTTTCTCTCTCTCCCTCTGCCCCTCCTCCTGCTAGCATACTCCCTCCTGTCCTCTCTTCATTCTCAACTCAGTAAATTAAAAAAGAAAAGAAAGACAAAAATACATAAATGTCCTTATTTCTACCACCTAGAGATTATCAAGCAATAATCTAATGAGCATCTTTCCAAATTTATTCTGTGCTAAAGTATGTATACACAGAAAGGACTTATACATAATTATAATTATTCACTGATAGTATATCATTAACATATTTCCATGTTAGACTTTTGGAACTGAAGAACCCTTAAAATTCATTTAGAACAGAATAAACAGAAAACAGCACCTGCACATACAACCACAAGTATATTGCCCTCCTCTTCCACATGCCCATGACGCGTGGGGCTGAGTCACCATGACATCTTCTGGGAGGGTTGACACATAGCTTTAAAGGCCTCCTCCACAAAGTGGTACTCACAACTACAACCAAAAGACTAAAGATTAAAGTCATGCAAGCTGAAATTGATTATTTTTGACTAGTCTAAACCAATAATAAGGAGTCAAGTGATTTCTTGACCAAAGTCACACAACTAGCAATGGAACCAAAGTTAGGAACCTGTGAAAATATTCTATCATTATAAATTTAAAGATAGTATTTTATGGAATAGACTTCATGATATTAACTTTTACACCCTGAAATGAAAGGGATTAAATGAAGTTTGGGGCAAAAGTATGAAATAATGAAGTGCACCTAAATTTCCATTTATTCTTTGTGTTTAATCCACATTTACATGGTGCGGTGATCCCACCTCTGCTGTAGCACACTGTCCTAGGAACACAATTGCCCCTCTACTTGATATTTTACAGATGAAGATTATTAAAATATTTGGCAGATTAAGACTGCCATGCATAAATCTAAAAGGCCCTTCCAGACTCTTGTTTATGAAAAACATCTAGGATTCTGAGATCCCCTGAAGCTCATGGTGGGTATTTTAGAAATCTGACATAGAAGAATGTCACCTTTACCCCTGAACTGGGGGGACTCTGGGAGAAGAAAACTATCTGTGCATGATTCATATCGCTGGACTCCTGATTCTCAAAGCAGGTAGTAGGCTTTGGCCTTCACCACGTGATGTTCAGCGGTACGATAAACATGCCAGGTTCATATACTACATGAGGACATAACTGTTTAGCAATGTATTGTAACCTCAAGTGCACATCCATCGGGTGACCACATTGTACCACTTCAAGATAATAAATGCTGCCCAGCTGAGCCGACAGTACTTAACAAGCATTTCATGAGCACTTATTTTGTGCCAAGCACTGTGCTAGGTTCTGAAGCTACAAAGATCAGGCAACATAGTTCCTGGCCTGAAGGAGCTTGTTTTTGCCATGGGTGTGTAGTGGGGTACTAAGGAACCCACAAATTCAGATTTTGTTTTCTGTGTGTATGTGTGTGTGTTTTAAGATTTTATTTATTTGACACAGAGAGAGAGAGAGAGAGCACAAGCAAGTGGAGGGGCAGGCAGAGGGAGAGGGAGAAGCAGGTTCCCTGCTGAGCAGAGAGCCCAGGATCTATGACGTGAGCCGAAATCAGATGCTTAAGCAACTCAGCCACCCAGGTGCCCCCAAATTCAGATTTTGACTAATAACATTAGTTATTAACATTAACACATAGTGGAAGAAAAGTCTCCAAAGCTGAAAGAATTCCTTCCTTTCATATAACTTGATCTGTGATAGTAGGATATTTTAAGAAAAAATGTATCAATAACTGGAAATGGCTTGTATAAAAGTATAGAAAAAGCAGAAGTTGAAGATGCAATTTGAAGTTAGAGATCCCTGGTAGGCACACTGTAAATTACAAGTCTGTGGAACAGAGACATTTATTGTGGAGACAGACACAGCAATTTCTTACAGTATGATAACATATTTAATAAACAAAAATGCTAAATTGTAAGCCTTAAAAAAAAAAATGTCTTTTCTCATTGGCACCTGGGTGGCTCAGTCAATTGGGCGACTGACTTGATTTCAGCTCAGGTCATGATCTTGAGGTTGTCGGATCAAGCCCCGAGCTAGGTTCTGCGCTCAGTGTGGAGTCTTCTTGGGATTCCCTCTCTCTCCCTCTGCCCTTTCCTGTGCTCGCTTGCTTTCTCTCTCTCTGCCCCCCTCTCTTATAAGCAAATAAATAAAAGCTTAAAAAGAAAAGTCTTTTCTCATAATCTACTTGATGACCATGCCTCCCCCGCCCAACCATGACATGCTCTATAGCTCCCAGGACTTCTTTACTCAGTTTTTACTTATTTATTTTTTTAAGTTTTATTTATTTATTTGTCAGAGGGAGAGAGAGAACACAAGCAGGGAAGTGGCAGGCAGAGGCAGGGGGAAAAGCAGGCTTCCTGCTGATCAGGGAGCCCAATGCAGGACTCGATCCCAAGACCCTCGGATCACCACCCAAGCCAAAGACAGTCATTTAACCAACTGAGCCACCCAGGTGTCCCTTTTACTCAGTTTTTAATTTGACAGTTAGTTGTGCAATTATTAGTTTACTCTTTCTCTCCCTTAAGCTCAATGACATAGTGCTCGCTACATTTATCATTAATCTTTTATAGACTTGGTTGGTCTAATCCACTCAGACCAGAACCTGGAAATTAAATGCCAGAACTTTGAAAGCTAAAGCTGTAACTTCAGGTAATTCACCAAGATAAACTTACCTTATAATAAAGTCAATCAGGCTGCTTTCCCTGGTGAAATCTTCCCCACACACTGGGTACCTCTTAAACCCCAGTAACACTCAGAATTGTTCAAGCACCGTGGGGATACAATAGAAATTTTCATTGATATTCCAAAATGATCTCTGTAGAAATGTGTACAAGTACTTAAAATTACTGTAATTATTTCTTCCTAGTAAGATATTGCAAGATTTTAATCATTCCATCTAAAGTGGAAAATATAGATGGAATAATGCAAAGCAAAAGTACAGTATTGTTAATAGTTTTTTAAATGATTCATTTAACTTTTCACTCGATATTTCAAACAACTCAGAAACCACTATAATAGGGGTGAGAAATTTACTCAAAGAACAAACAGAACCATGGAGAATCCTTTACCTGTTCTCAGAATGTAACAATGGCGGTGGCTAGAATAGAACTCATCTATCTTGGGTTTCCAATTTCAGGGTTTCTTGAAGAGAGACAAGTTTCTGCATATGAAAGTGCCCTGATGGAACTATCCTGCACTGCAGGTCCTCTTGTATGTATGGCAGAAATAAGCTTTGTTAAAGCAGCTCCTTTTAGAAGGTGCTGCTTATCTCATTTGCCCTCTCAGAAAACCTGTATGCTAACTCCACCAGTAGAAGCATGCTTACCAGTTCAGATCCTGTGAGTAATGGCTCTTTAATAGAGAGTTTTATAGGCATTCAACACTTGAGAATAACTAGCCATTCCTCATATTGGAGGAAGAAGCAGATATGGTTTTCTATGGGTTAATGTGAACAAAACTCTTACAGCATTTAGTAAGGTAACTATTGCTAATTTCTGAGTCCTTCCCCCTAGGAATTGTAGAAAACCCTTAGCCAAGCTTAGCTTGAAAGAATGGTTATAGTCTAAAATTATTTTCTTTTTGCTTCAGTATGTCCAATAGGATTCCTGCCCGCATTTTCATGTTCTGACATCTGGGTTCTTATTTTCATTACAGATTTTCCTAGGCTCCTTGCATAACAGCAATTATTGATGTAAAGCTCCTTTGTACCAGACACTGCTCTAAGTATTTATAACTTCATTTAATAAAACAAAACAAAACAAAACAAAACCTCATGAGATGTGAATGATTATAAGTGTATTATACATATAAGGAAGATAAGGCACAGAGAGGTTAAGAAATTACCCAAAGTCACACAGCCAGTATTAGCAGAAACTGAGGATTCAAACTCCAGGTGATTAACTACTATGTCATATTGCTTTTCTAAGTACCAGGTACTTGATCACAGAATTCTTAGGGCTTGCTCCCACTAGTATGCTCAGAAATGCTCAGAAAACTAGTATGCTCCCACCAGCATGTTCTTTTAATCCTGTTTGGCACTCTAAACTCCAAATGAGTTCGAGATAGGGGAGGGCCCTGGGGGTATGGAAAATATGAACACACAGATACTATCTCCATGCTTGCTTTGCAGATGGAAATCAAAATGTGGGAGAATTTGTACATACTAAGGTGCAAGCAATTGCCTTAAACCTTCCATTTTCTCATGCTCTTAATTTTTAGAGCCTAGTCAGTTAATCAAATTACAGTCCTATTTAAGTATCAGGAAGTTAAAATATGTAAAACACCATACATGTTTTCTGATCTAATCATTAGAACATGCTCTTCCTTTAGAAATTTATTATTTTTTTAATCTTAAAAAATAGTCTCTTCCACTGAAATTTAATGGGTCACATATTCCTAGTCAGAAAAAATGAAATTATTTCCATTTTGAAAATAAATATATGTGTATACATGTATATATGTATCTATATATTTTTATATAATATATATATTTTTCATATATATGTAATGAATCCAGGAGGAAAAAGATATTTTGTCTTTGGTGTCTTCTCTGTAGTGGATCTATATCCTTGTTTTTCTATAAACAGAAACCAGGCAATATGGAAAGTAGACTCACTTCTTTCCAGTATTAAAAAATATAACTCAAATACATACAAAATTCATTGTATGGATATTGGCTCTAAATTTCCTTACAAATTCACTAAAAAGATAACACATACCGACAAGATTATAAATGTCTATTGAAAGAATTACGCTTGATTAAAAACATTGAATTATTTTATCTTATGCAAACATAATTTATTGTTGTGCAAGATTGCCCTCTTGTGTTTTCTCTAGTTAAGTCATTATTATTTTTATCAATTTTATATTCAATTTTCAACTTTTCCATCTAAAATTAACTCACTCAACAACATGGTTGGAGCTAAAGCGTATTACTGCTAAGTGAAATAAGCCAGAGAAACACAAATACCATATGATTTTACACATATGCGGAATTTAGGAAACAAAACAGATGAATATGGGGGGAAAAGGGAGGAGGAAAACCAAAAAACACTCTTAACAGTAGAGAACAGACTGAGGGTTGCTGGAGGGGAGGTGGGGGGTGGGCTAAATGGGTGCTGGGCATTAAGGAGGGTACTTATATGAAAGTGATGAATCACTAACTTCTGTAACCAATATTACATTATATGTTAACTAACCAGAATTTAAATAAAAACCTGAAACATTGAAAAACAAATTAATTAAATAAAATAAAATTAACTCACTGCCAAAGGAACTTTAAAGCCTTATATTCACAACCCTACTGATCAGTAGTTACTGCTGTGGTTTATGGTACACCCATTCCTTTAAATCTCTGAGTTAATTTGTAAAATATTGTGGCCTAAAGTTACAAGGAAACAGAGTCCATCAGAAGTAAATACATAAACAAAAAATTAGAATTATGTCAACAAATACTGAAATCCTGATACTTACTACTCACTTTACCAAGTTATGGAAGGTGCAGCCAATTCGTCTGTTATATGGGTCTGGCTTAATAACCTAGCAGTCAGTTTCTCCCACTAGCTTACTTAGTTATTGTGGTTATATAAAAACACTGATAACATTTTAAATTATTTTTTAAAAGATTTATTTATTTAATTATTTGATAGAGAGAGATCACAAGTAGGCAGAGAGGCAGGCAGAGAGAGAGAGAGGAGGAAGCAGGCTCCCTGCGGAGCAGAGAGCCCGATGTGGGGCTCGATCCTAGAGCCCTGGGATCATGACCTGAGCCGAAGGCAGAGGCTTTAACCCACTGAGCCACTCAGGTGCCCGAATATTTTAAATTATTTTACGAAAAATTTCCTTGTCTATTAAATTAGCCAATATTTCTTTTCAGTGTTGTCTAATTAGAACAAGTACTCTCATATATTGAAATGTAAATCTGGTACACTTTTTTGTAAATCAAATTGGCAGTATATGCTAAAAGCCTTTTAAAAAAAACCTTATTAGGTTTGCTTCTAGGAATTTATCTCAAAAGCACAATCCTAAGTACCCCCAAAACTTCATGCCCCAACTACTCATCATAGCCTTATTTATAGCACAAACACTGGTAACAGCCTAAAGATGGCTGTGTGTTGAATTTGATTGGAATACATAGAGTGGAATTATTGCAACAACTATAATTTTAATGTAATATTTAAAATGACATGAACTTTTTCTATTTTATGATGTTAAGTTTAAAAAATTCAGGGTATAAATATACATGTGTGTATGTGTGGGTGTGTATCACCATGATTTAAAGAAATTCTTCCCAAATTATGAACAAAGACTAAAACAAAATGCCTCAAAATATTAATAGTGTTTGTCATTTGGGGGTGGCACTATGGTGGCTATTTCTCTATTTTTCACTTGTCTGTGTCTTCCATGTTTTTATGTTGAACATGCATTACTGTTATAATAGGGGTACCCCGCATGTCACTAATATCAGCAGAATTGAGGTACTGTCCTCGTTGTACAGATCAGGAATTTGGTGGTTTTCTGTGCAACTGGCTCAGGATAGCTGAGCCACTGTAGGAAACTGGAGAAGCCCCTAGATTAGGAAAAGAGTGGGATAGTTCCTTAGGATGGAGACCTTCTTTCTCAATACTTAATTCTTTGGGAGAAGAAAAAGGTAGAATTAGGTGGATTTCTTTTCCAAACACAGAAATGAGCAAACAAAGCAACAACCATTTATTTGGTGCTTAATATATGCTAGATTGGTTTGAAGGGGTCAAAAGCTAAATGCAATGAATGGCTGGATGAAAAGGATGGTTACACAGCCTCACATCCAACCATCTCCTAGGACCCCTCAGGGGCACTGTAGCCAAAGAGCTGCTCTTCCCGCCTGGAGCAATAATCCTTGATTACCTTAACTCCCATTCTCATCCATTTTTCAGAATGCAGAGAGAGTGATCTTTTCAAAGAACAAACCTTCCACAGATTCCCAGTGCCTCTGGAGATAAACTCTAAATTTATGGGGGTTGACAAGGTCCTTTATGGTCTGGCTTTGGCTAAACATATCCAGCTTCCTCTTTGGTCTTCTCCAAGCATTCTGATCTTCCCCATCCTGATGATGAGCTTTGCCCATCCTGTCTCTTGTTCAGTTAACTCCTGCTTAGTTTTTAAGTGTCTGGTTCAATGTTGCCTTCATTGGGAAAATGCAGCTGCCCCTCTATGTGCACCTATCATAATCCCAGCTTTCCTGATTAGAGCCCTTTCTGGGGGTTATTAAATTCTCTGCTGTGACGGTCTTTATCTGGACTTTGGGCTCTGAGTGAGGGAAGGGCTGAGTCTGCCCTTCACCTAGATACCTAAGTGCTGAACAGGGGAGCAACAGGTGTTTACTGAATAAATGAATGAATGGATGAATTAAGTGAGATAGCTTCATTATATTCAACTTCCCCCAAACGTCCTCTCTAAAGATGTACTCTAACTGATGAAGGTGTATATTAATATAAAGAGGATACCTTGTCATGATGGTGGTCCTGGGGACGCTGTGAGTTCTTCGTTCAGCCCTGCCATGCTGAATCCAAGTCTCACTTCACAGATCCATGTGCATGTGTGTATATACTTAAGAGATTTCTCAAATTAATTTTTCAAGCCCCTTATGGGAGAAAAAGGGGTCACTATGACACATTAACTAATTGTTTCTAATCCTTAAAAAAAGATATTTTCATCCAACAATAAAGGAGTAATTTAATTATGATTCATAAAATAATTACAATCTTTAAAGACATAAGAAAATAATATAATACCAAATTTTTATAAAAGTATACACAACACATACACAGAACAAGCTAATCTCTCCTACATATAAAAAGTACATATGAGGGGCACCTGGGTGGCTCAGTGGGTTAAGCCACTGCCTTTGGCTCAGGTCATGATCTCAGGGTCCTGGGATCGAGTCCCGCATCAGGCTCTCTGCTCAGCAGGGAGCCTGCTTCCCTTTCTCTCTCTCTGCCTGCCTCTCTGCCTACTTGTGATCTATCTCTGTCAAATAAAAAAAAAAAAAAGTACATATCACACATTTACATAATACCAAGATTGGAAGAAAATGCATCAAAATGTATATTGTGATTATTTCTGAGAGTCATCACTGTCAGAAAAGTAAAGTACTTTTCTTCCTTGTATTTATGTATTTATACTCCCATACAGCACATATATACTTAAAAATATTTTACTGAATAAATTAAATAATGCAAAGATTTTATACTTAATAGATTTACTAATGCAATGACCTTTAATGCAGATACTACTTGAAGACACTATAGAACTACAATCATTTTGAATTTGACTTCTCTGATATCCTCACGTTGGGAGTTTTCCGTATTTCTCAAAGGGAACAAATAATATTTTATGAAATGGTTTGGAAAGTAAATTAATGCATACATTATTATGCCAAGCACAAATGAGATGGCATTTTAAAAAAAAGAGATTAAAGGATAGGCTGGAGGCAGTTAACTAAGCATACAGGTACTGGAAGTTGATTAGGGGAGAGGCTAATTTGGGCAGAATTCCCTCTTGAAACAAGCCACAAGCAGCAGTTGGGACGAGCCTGGGAAAGTCCCTCACCTGCACTACTTATCCCAATAGATCTAGGAAGTTGCTTTTTTGTTTTTGTTTTCATTTAACAATAGGTCCAGTGATAAGCAAAATTGCCCTCCTGGAAAGCTCCCTGAAGTGCAAAAAGACTAAGAAGATCAAAGGAACCATTAACCACTCCCTGAACTTCAAAGGTTTCTCCTTGAGAACTCAGAGAAGCAACTGTGAGTTTATACGTGACTGAGAGACTTCCATTGCAGTATAGAAAGAGAACAAATATCTCGATTACATTATTTGTTTTATTTCTCTGCTGTGGTCGCATTTTGGATTTTACCAGTTTTGTACACATATTAAAATGAGTAATAAATCAAAATATATTAGGACTAGAGACCTACACATTCCCAATGAGCGCTACTGGCGCTTTTCTTTGCACTACTCTCCTTTCGTGCTTTCTAAGCCTAGCTTTTTAGTGTCTTGGTTGTTGCTATATTTTCTCATTCAGAAAGAAATAAAATAACCACTTTGCCTTGCATAGTTTGTGTTTTAATTCAATATTCAAATAAAGTCTACAAAATCACTTGCTTTTCCTGGACTAGTTTCCAGACTCAGGTCCCCAATGATGGAAGTTCTCTCTCAGTAAAGTATTTCATGCAGGCTGTGGTGACCTACAGCCCAAATAATTCAAATAATTCAGTCAGCCATGAGTGAGTAGCACTCATTTTAATAATAAAAAATGCATCTGTAATTTTTTTTTACTTTTTGTGAAATTCTTTATTAAAAATTAATTTTAGAGCACCTGGGTGGCTCAGTGGGTTAAAGCCTCTGCCTTCAGCTCGGGTCACGGTCCCAGGGTCCTGGGATCGAGCCCCACATAGGGCTTTCGGCTCAGCGGGGAGCCTGCTTCCTCCCCTCTCTCTCTCTCCTTGTAATCTCTGTCAAATAAATAAAATCTTAAAAAAATTAATTTTATATTGAAATATCACATATAAATCATAAGTTTCTGGCTCAGTAAAGTTTCCCAAAAAGGATACACTCATGTAATAACCAGCACTCAGATAAAAAATATAGATTACAGAATATTTCTAGCACTTCAAAACTCTCTCTTGGGCCCTCTTCCACGTTCCTGACTTCTACTCTGAGATACTGACTGTACTAGCCAACAGTGGCCAAACATATATAAAAATAGAGCTCTGGGAGCACCTAGGTGGTTCAGTTGGTTAAGCATCTGCCTTTGGCTCAGGTCATGATCCCTGGGGTCCTGGGGGATCACTTAGCCTTGGGCTCCCTTCAAAGCAAGGAATTGGCTTCTCCCTCTCTCTCTCTGCCCCTCCCCCTGCTCATGCTCTCTCTCTGTGTGTGTGTGTCTCAAAAATAAATAATAAAAAATTTTAATTAAAAAAATAAAGCTCTAACCCACAACCCACAGCACCCTGCCCACCAACCCCTTATATATCATGAATAAACCAGGAAGTCATACTGCTCTGATTTGGATTTGTAGGAAGTCACACTGCTACCTCTAGTAACAATCTGGGAGTCCAAACTAACTTCTATAACAACTGACCCCAATGGCCAGGACTTGATTAATGACGGATAGCTTCTCCAATTTTTATCTCTACTTCCAACTTAGAATGAATACATGAAAGTCAAGTATGCACCCTCAAGCCAATCCTGTAAGTGCTTATTTTAAGCAGAAGAATCGTAAGCAAAAGACTCTAGAAGATACTACTAGATTCTTAAGACCTTCGAAGATACTTTTCTTACACTTCTAGTAATAAAAGTCCTATATAAATAAACTTGTTTAAGACATTTACACCAAGAGAGACATCCACAAATTGAAAAAGTGTAGAACAAGATTGATCTTTGATGCATACATTCAGAATCATGTATTATGCATCTACCAGGAATAAGAGGATAAGTCATAATTCCTACTCTTAAAAGTCTTCTAGAAGAAGCCACAGAAGAACAAAGAAGTCATGAACAAGTTTGGCCACAGAAATCCAAAGCAGTCACTGAGCAGGGAGAAGTCAGTTTTGCAAGTAGAGAGGGTGTGTGTGTGTGTGTATGTGTGTGTGTGTGAGAGAGAGAGAGAGAGAGAGAGAGAGAGAGAGATTAGGAATGGTGAAGGTGATGATTTCTAGGACCAGTAGCAGAATGAGCACAGATATAGAGACCAGAAAACCATCTTGCACATTTTGGGTACTACAAGCAATAGTTTGGTTCAAAGTTCACTCATCCATAGATACAATAATTATTAATTGAATACTTTGAGTTAAAATTGTAAATGTCAAGAAATAACTTGTCCTTCAAGATAAGATAATCAAGAAGGCCTTGTCTATGCAATGAACATAGAACGTGGCCTTCCTAGAATCCATTCCTCATTCTTCTAACAGAAACTTAATTTGTTTAGTATATACCCTTCCCCCTACAACACATATGCGTCCAAAGCAGCTAGCTCACTCCTAGTTCCAGGTGGCCCAAGAAAGGGTACACTTAGTCTCTTTCCAGTGACTGACTTTGGAATAGCTCATGACCAATTCTGATAAAAGACACACCAAGAGAGGTTTGCTAGAGGTCTCTGGGAAAGTAATTCTTGGTGTGTTACTGAAAACCCCTCCCTTCCTCTCACTGGGCATGAATCAAGAAATACATGGCTCCAAATACTTAAGGCAACCATATGGTAACTACAAAGGAAGCAGGTTTAGGATGGAGCTGACTCTATGAATGGCAGGAGAGAGAAAGAAACTTGGGTTCTTAAATAATATCATTGAACCAATTGACCCTGAACTTCACCCTGCCTCTGACAGTCTTTTACATGATCTAGTTCACTTCCTGACTTTTCTAAAAGCTGGATTGAGATGGTTTTTCTGTTATTTGTGGCCAAACCACCGTAATCTAGATTTGATTATTAGATGAAGGGGAGTCACTGAAGAAGTTTAAGCAGGAGATGGACATAGTTTGCATTTTATGAGGACAGTAGTGGCAGAAATGTTGAGGATAGATGGGTGGGATGGGAGACTGGCTAACTTTTACTGAGGGCACACCATGTGCTTCTACTAGGCTAAAAATTGTACACATATTAATTCATTTAACCCTTCCCATACCCTATGAAGCATGTAGTATTATCTGCATTCAATAAGAATAATCTGAAGCTCAGAGACATTAAGTTGTCCAAGATCACAGAGCTAGTAAGTGGCAGAGCCAGGATTTGAACCCCAATTTTATTATAGACATTTCTTCACACACCCCTTGCCCCCAGTAATACCAATCAGGAGAAGCGCATATTCCTCTCAGCCACAAATAGGCCTCATTGATCTAAGAGTTTAGACTGGGTTTCCAGTGACTGACTCAGGAATAAGTTGGTGACACAATTCCGGTCTGGCTTCTAACCACCAGTTCATGCTGCATATTTCATAGCATTATTGTGAGAACTAAAGTGGGCTATTGCTTAAAACATACTTAATATATGGTAGGCTGACAGTAAATGCTAGCTACTGCTGTGATGATTATAGACTCCTATATATCAGGAAAAACTGAGAAGGAATGTTCAGAGAAGGAGGGCAAAGAAGTATGGTATGACAGAAGCCAAGGGAAGAGTTTAGGAAAGGCATAGCAAAATCAAATGCCATGGGAAAATAAAGTGACACGAAGAGTTAAAGAGTGGAATGGATCTAGTTTTTGGAACATGACAGGTGACTTTTGCCAGGGAGGTGTTAGTGGAAGGGTTGAGGTAGAAGGGCCACCAATTGGCTAAAGAGCAAACTTGCATCTGGGTGGAGATGGTGGCTACCTATTGCAGTATTAGCAATTTCACTGTGATGGAAAGGAGAGAAAGTCAGCATTTATAAACTTTGAGGCAGAGAGTGAGAACAATGATGGGACAGGTGCTAAAGGGTATTGAAAGGATGACATCAAGCTCACAGGTAGAGGGAGGTATTAGTCTTGAAGAATTGGGCCATCTTCTATCCTCTAATGGTTTTCTTGGGGGGGGGAAGATAAGGGTAAATTCAGATATAGATGCATTTATTGACATGGCGGGTGGGGGTGGAGGGAGTCCACCTTTGGAATAGTTCTTTTTTCCTAGTGAAGTGGAGGCAGGGTCATCTGCTGAGGAGAGTGTGAAGAGAGTGGTCAATGATAGTTGCTTTTGGATGAAGCTAGCCTGGAAAACTGGTAAAAAACAACTCTAGAGTAGGGGCGCCTGCGTGGCTCAGTGGGTTGGGGCCTCTGCCTTCGGCTCAGGTCATGATCCCGGGGTCCTGGGATTGAGCCCCTCATCAGGCTCTCTGCTGGGCAGGAAGCCTGCTTCCCTTCCTCTCTCCCTGCCTACTTGTGATCTCTCTCTCTGTCAAATAAATAAGTAAAATCTTTAAAAAATAAAAAAAAAACAACTCTAGAGTACTGACAGCTGAGGGCATAGCTAAATTGGAGACCAAGAATTTTCAATAGCTTTAATATATAGGAATATATGATTCTCTCGAGCACCTCTCACCTACCCAGATAGAGATAGAAGAAAGAGCCTGTCCATGCCCTCAGCAAGTTATGGAAGTATGAGGTTCAAAGTAATGGAAATAGCGACCATTTGACCGTAGTCCTCTCTGGTTCCTCCTACACCCCCAAGGGCCTCAGTCATACAAACAAAATCTATGCCTACAACTGGGACTGCCAACCACTGTTGTCAAAGGGTCAGAGGGTTAAAGAACAGACTGTCACTCCCTCAAATTCAAAGGGAAAAATCAAATTGTTAATCAAAACACTTTACCTGGGAATCTCACAATGTTCCAAGATTACAGGTGGTAAAACAATATTAATTGTTTAATATTAATTAACAATATTAATTGATTAAATGCTATGAGTCTCAAATTTGGTGTATCCCCTTTCTTTCATCTAGAATAAAACAAAGTTAAAGACACTCATATTTAAGGCTTTATGTCCAATGGATAGGATTAGTAGGACTAAGAACAATATGGCATGTAAAATAAAACTACACAAATATTTAAATTATTCAGTATGTGTGCCTATGCCATATAACATGACATCCTGCTGAGTCAAGAGAACTTAAAGCATCTCTCCATTATTAGCAACTTCATTCCCCCAGTTACCTTTCAGGTAGGCATAGAGCTAGGATTCCCCCTTAAACCTGGCCAACAAGAGAAAAATGTCTACCTGTTAGAATTTGGAAGGAAATTTTCTCCTTTAGGAAGTTGCTTTAAGATATTGCTTCAAAATTGTTCTTGGTTATTTTAATTGATTTAATGAGTTTTTTCTTCTAAAAAACTTAAGGTGTGTCCTTTCATTGTTCATAAGAGAACAAAGCCAATAGTAAACAAGCGACTATTGTATCATAAGGTATGTCAAAGCAATGAAAATAACAATTATCCAGATAGAAGACTATCACTGGTTACACCTCCCCTGCTTGGAGACCATGCCTTCCTCTGAAGTCATCACTCTCAGAGATAGTTGTCTTTTCAGAGCTTCTTAATAGACAAATATGCCTAAAACATTAGAGTGAACTAATTCTATTTTTATACCTAAAATAATGCTGCCATCATATCAGCATATAACAAACATGAGTAAAAAAGAAAAGGCTTACAAAAACAGATTTCTTAGAGAAGTCTTCTTAGAAGATCAGCATTGGGATTTTAATACTGGGATATAAAGTGGAGTCACTGGAGCTTAGATATCAGAGATCTTATTAGCTTATGAACTAGCAAGGAGGCCAGAATTTACTTTGTAATTATAAACATCCTAGACTGCTGAGAGACTAGCATAGTGTAGGAAAAAAAAAAAAAAAACACAGCAAGTCTCCTTTTAAGTATTAGATATGTGAGTAATAAGTGAATAAGACTCCGTCACTGACCTCATGGAGGTCTTTCCAACTCTCATCTTTCTGAAAATAACTGTGAGACAACATTAAGTGAGCTCCTCAGCAAGAAAGCTCAGTGCCAAGTATGGAAAGAACACTAAGACTTGCTGCCACTCATTCCTTACGATGGAGTCACATTATATAGGGTTACAGTTCACAGATAACAAGAGACATTTTTCTAAGTAAAAATTAACTTTAGGGGCACCTGGGTGGCTCAGTTGGTTAAGCGACTGCCTTTGGCTCAGGTCATGAAAATGGAGTCCTGGGATTAAGACCCACATCAGGCCCCCAGCTCCATGCGGAGTCTGCTTCTCCCTCTGACCTCCCCTCTCATGCTCTCTCTCTCTCTCAAATAAATAAATAAAAATCTAAAAAAAAAACTTTAAATATGTTTTGGGGAGTTGTGTGGGGCCATTTTGGTCAATATTTCCTGAATGACTTGAACAGATCATTGTTTCTTTGGCTGACCATCCAGGTTACACTTCAAACCTATGTCATTTGAAAAATATGTATTGTTAAACAATGTATGTACATTTGGAAATATGTTTTTTTTTTCTTTTTAAAAAACCATAAATGGGATCCCATTGTACTTATTAGTTTACCTCCTTAGGGTGTTTAGGAAGTCTTAAGCACCTATGACAACTTGTGCTTTCCAAAAATAGCCACAGCAATATTTCTGGTCCCATGTTCTCTTTAAAAACCTTGCCTCTCCTCATCAAGAAGTAGGGTCTGTTTCCCCACCCCCTGAACTTGGATGAGGCTTTGTGAGGGTATGGAGAAATAGAAGGCAGTAGAATTGACACTGCGTGACTTCTAAGGCAGATAAAAGGTAAGACAGTAGAAATCTGGCTCTCCTACTCTTGGGATACTCACCGTTGGAAACTAGCCATCATGCTGTGAGAAAGCCCAGAGCAAGTCCATAGTAAAAGACCACCTGGAGAGATCTATGTGGAGTTGAACTGAGTTCTCCAGCCAGTGGCCCCCAGCCAGTATCAACCATCGACATGAAAGTGAAACGTTTTCAGATGATTCTAATCCTCAACCTTCCAGTTGAGGCCCTATGCATAAAGAAAGCAGAGAAAAGTCATTCCTGCCATGCAGTCTGAATTCCTGACCCACAGAATCCATTGGCATAATAAATGTTTATTTTATACAACTGTGTTGTGGGGGTAATTTGCAATGCAATTATAGTAACCGGAAGTGTACCAATATATTCCATTATATTCAATCTATTTCATTCTTTCAGCAATAACATAATTAACTATAGTATTTAGGTATCATAAGCTTATTTTAATCATTCTTGTATTGATAGATACTTAGGTGGTTTGGACTTGTTTCCAATTATAGATAAGGCTGAAATAAATAAGCACCTACACCTCTATTTGTACACAAATGTCAATATTTCTATGAAAATCTATAAATTAATTTTTATAAAACCTATAAATGAGTTAACAAATACACATAAGGTACTTAGAACAGTGCCTGGCACATAGTCACACATTTTGTTATTTTTTTTTTATTACTATAGATTGAACTTCTAGATGGAAGATGATAGTTTGTCCTATCTTTAGTGACAAGCATCCTAACAATTGTATTTAACAGCTACAATACAGTGTAACCCACCTTCCAGAGTTTTTATCATGGCAGAAAGTTGCAAACATAATCAATCATAGAATTAAGTCCCTGAAAACATCTATATGCTGCTGACATGACCAGCTCTACAAATCAGTTTTCGAAAAACTTAATTTGCTCCGCGTGATGAAGAATTACAAAAAATCCGCTGGTGGGGCACCTGGGTGTCTCAGTGGGTTAAAGCCTCTGCCTTCCACTCGGGTCATGATCCCGCATCCTGGGATCGAGTCCTGCATGGGGCTTTCTGCTCAGCAGGGAGCCTGCTTCCTCCTCTCTCTGCCTGCCTCTCTGCCTACTTGTGATCTCTGTCAAATAAATAAATTAAAAAAAAAAAAAGATCCGCTGGAAATCATTTGCAGACTAGAGAGGAAAGAGGGAATCCACACGCTCAAGTGCGTGCCGCTGTTCAATTCCATTTGCATCCGCTCCGGCAGACCACTTGGTGGAGTGAGTGAGGAGGAGGTTCAGGACATCACTTTACTGGTGACAGTTTGTGTCACAAGTTTAGCTTGTGCTTTTCTAGCCGTTGTCACTCTATTCCACCATCTCTAACTCTTCCTTAGACGTGCTTCTATCTGTCCGGCACCTTTTAATCACATTTACTTCCAAATTCCTGGGTGGGGTGAAAGGGGTAAGGGGAGAGGAAAAGGACTACCTGTCCAGCTTGTCTTGTCTCAAAGAGGTAGACTAATCAAACTTAACTCACACTGCAAACAACCAGTTTTTAACAGCTTTTAATAGCCTTTCTCTTTCGATTTCTTCCGTTTTGCTCCATTTTTTAAGGGACTCAGGTAACCGCCCTCCCCCCTCTGCCTTCCTCCCATGCACCTCCCCGGGTCAGGGCAAACGCAGTACAGCTGAGGAGGAGCAGTTTTAGGGAACTCGTGTGCTTTCAGGTCGGCAGGCCACCAGCCCGCGGGCTTCGCGGCAGCTCGGTGGACAGCCAGCCTGCCTATCTCTCCCCCGCCCAGCGTCTTAACCTCCGCGGGCGGAAGAGTTCCGAAGCCGAGGACAGTGGGGTGGGAGCCGGAGACTCTGTAGCCCTGAGCAACTTCCCCGCCCCACAGCCCCACCCATTAGCACTCGGCCTCCCCCAGAGCCCACAGGAGACACCTTCGTCCCCGCCCCTCCACAGGTCACCTCCCTCCACGCCCCTTTCCCTTGGCCCCGGCAGCCGGCAGGCAGGGAAGTGTCGTAAAGCCAGGCCTAGGAAACTTTACCCGGGGTAACAGCTGAGGCGCTTTACGGCGACGGCGGCTGAGTGTGAACCTTGGCGGCGGTGGAGGCGGCCGCGGCGGCGAAGGAGGCAGCGGCGGCGGCGGCTGAGGAGGAAGAGGAGTGGCGGCAGTGGCGGCGGGGACCTGTGCGGGGTGAGCCGCGAGGAGGGGACAGGGAGGGGCCGCCGGTGACAGGGCCAGCGGATGGGTGCGGGCGGACGGGGACGGTGGCCGGCTGAACAGCTGGGCGGCGCTGAAGAGCGGGGGGGGGGCGCGGAATTGGGGGGCTGCTCCGTGAGGGACGGTTTCTGCCTTTGTTCCCCCCCCCACCTTCACCGCCGCCCCCCCGCCCGCCGCCCCCTCTGCTGCGCGCTAGTCCGCCGGGTCTCATGGCCTCCCCTCTCGGTTTGTTTCGCCTCTAGGATGGCGGAGGTACCGCCTGGGCCTAGCAGCCTCCTCCCACCACCAGCACCTCCGGCCTCGGCGGCGGCCGAGCCCCGCTGTCCCTTCCCGGCGGGGGCCGCCCTCGCCTGCTGCAGCGAGGACGAGGAGGACGACGAGGAGCACGAAGGCGGCGGCGGCAGGAGCCCGGCGGGCGGCGAGGCGACGGCGGCGGCCAAGGGGCATCCGTGCCTCCGCTGCCCTCAGCCGTCGCAGGAGCAGCAGCAGCTCAACGGATTGATCAGCCCCGAACTGCGGCACCTCCGGGCGGCCGCCTCCCTCAAGAGCAAGGTTTTGAGCGTGGTCGAGACGGCCACGACCACGGCCACCCCCGACGGGGGGCCCAGAGCGACTGCAACAAAAGGAGCTGGGGTACACTCGGGCGAGAGTCCCCCTCACTGCCTCCCCAGTAATGGAAGAACTGCGCTCCCCAGCCCGGCAGAGGCAGTGGCGGCGAGCGATCCTGCGGCGGCCCGCAATGGACTGGCGGAGGGCACGGAGCAGGAGGAGGAGGAAGACGAGCAGGTGCGGCTGCTGTCTTCATCCCTGACCGCCGGCTGCAGTTTAAGAAGCCCCTCAGGCAGGGAGGTCGAGCCTGGGGAGGATCGGACGATACGTTATGTCCGATATGAATCCGAGCTACAAATGCCCGATATCATGAGACTGATCACCAAAGATCTGTCTGAACCCTACTCCATTTATACCTATAGATATTTTATCCACAACTGGCCACAGCTGTGCTTCTTGGTAAGTGGATGGAATGCAAAGAGGGTGAACCCAGCAGAGAGATCCAGGCCGTGCAGGGCAGGGAGTGTGAGGGCTGAGAGTGGCAGTGGATGTATACTCCTGCGTTTCGTAGTACGTTACATGATGTAAAGTGCGTGTGCACACTACTAGTTATTTAATGAAAGTGTTCTGAAGGTAAGACGTCTTCATCTGGCTGAACTTGATATGTAAATGCAACAAGCCTGTGTGATGCATGTTGGGGGTCTTGGATCCTGTTTATATTAGCTTATAATCATGTTTAACCGTCTTTAATTACCTTCCCTCGTCCTCAAAGCACTTTGCAATTATTTAATTTGAACATGGTTCTGTTCGGATACAGGCTTTATTAATCTCTCAATTGCAGCCGTAATCAGGGAAGAGTGTATGCATAAACATGTTTTGGTGAACATGATTGTCAGTAAACTTGCTGTGGCCACACTGGAGAATTAAATCTTACAAGCATTTTCTGTAATTATGGAGATTGTTTCCTTTTACTTCCAACAGGACAATTAACAGTTGTAGCCAGCCTGTTTTC
This sequence comes from Lutra lutra, assembly GCF_902655055.1. Classification (NCBI taxonomy): domain Eukaryota; kingdom Metazoa; phylum Chordata; class Mammalia; order Carnivora; family Mustelidae; genus Lutra; species Lutra lutra. The sequence goes on from NC_062284.1 coordinate 104,997,976, forward strand.
TAGTGCTAGATTGTAGAAGGCGCTACTAACACTTCTGGTGGCTGAAAGACTCCTGAAACTTGAACAAAATGCCTTTTTGGAATGTAGGAAACTAAGTGTGAAATTGTTACTAATCTAATTTTTTTCTTTAAGAAAATGGTCATAGATATACCTAAATACTAGTAGTAACACTGGTTTCTGTGAAGTATAGTTGACAAAAATTTTTTTTTTACTTATGTATAAACAAAAAAGATCTGGCTATGAAATAAGCTAAATAGTTGTATTTTTTTTTTTTAAATTTATGTAGTACTGGCAGTACCAATAGTTTCTTCCCAGTAATATTGACCAGTTTTAGTCTGTATGAAACCTTCCACTTAAATATTAACTGAGGGTATATGCATTATATTTGTGTCCTCACAAGCATTTTGTTTCCATTGACTTTCGCTGAGGAAAAGCAACATGCTTTTAAGAAGTATTTTATGATATGTAAAGGGAGAAGCACTACTGTTATTTACTGTTTTAGCATTGACTTAGTTGCACTTAGCAAATCCCTGCAAGACATTTTGACAGTGCTTTAGAAATCCATCTTTTTTATTCCATATGTTGATAATCTGAAAATATAGCTCCAGTATTGTAGGTAATGGTAGTTCTGCTATTTTCTATGTTCAGTTTACTAAACTTCAATGTAGTATGTTTGTTTAAATTGTGGGAACTATCTTATAGCCTACAAAACTGCTCTTCCAGGATTCTAACCACTGTATCAAAATAGGAGTTCTTAGCCATGCCTATGCCAGTGAACATGGGAAAGTGATTTTATAGCACTATTCTACATGTGATATTAAATGCCAATGTAAGTGCTAAAAATTTATGATTGATTTAATTGTAAGTTTACCCACAAAAGCATACAATTGAGTCACACCTTAAATTGAAATATGTATTTCTGTTAGTTACAGAAAACAGTTGTATATATAGTATTTAGGCAACTTTGGGTTCTGATACTACCTTGGCCTTTCTCAATTTGTCTGCCATTTTAGACTCTGATAAACTTAGTAAATTTTAATTTTGATATTTCATAGACTCCTTCCAATTCATCAGCTAATTTGTACTTTAGCTCTTTAATAGCCAATTGTTTAACATTAAATTCTGAATATCTGGAAATTGAGATATGTACAGGTGGTTGACATCTAAGATTTACTAGTGCAAATACATATCTGGACGTATTGAACATAAAATAGTAGTTAATCAGAAGCCATTTAGAATTGGGGCCTTTATGTTGGCCTCATTTTTTGAATTTCCTATAAGAACTAATTTAAAACAAATATAAGTGTGTATATTTATTTTAAGTCATATCATGTTAGAACTGTAAAGGATCTTAAATATAATCTAGCTCAACTTCACCTTTTTTAATGCAAAAAAATTAAGGACCAAAATGACTTAAAGTGCTTAAATCTTCAGATAGTTAGGGGTGCCTGGCTGGCTCAGTCAGTGGAACGTGCAACTCTTGATCTCATGTTTGTGAATTTGAGCCCCAGGTTGGGTATAGAGATTACATAAAAACAAAATCTTTAAAAAAAAAAAAAAAAGCTTCAAGTATTTAGTGGCTGAGAGGTAAAGCTAGAACTTTACCTGACCTCTCAATATGGAAATAAGCAAGAACCTGAAAAATTACACATTCTTGACCTATTCAGTGAAGATCATTGTGTTACCAAGTTATGCCTCATCAAGGGACTCTTGTCCTTGTAAACATGAATAATCTGAAGAGATTGAAAACCTCCAAAACGTTTCTGATTTCCATATAACCTGTAATGGATCAAATGGAGTGTATGAGGTTGAACCTTAGAAAATTGCCAATACTTGACCTTATCTGACTAACAAAAATGACAGTTTCTTATGATTCTTCCTAATAATTGTAAAAGGTGTGAAAGTAGAGTACCAGACAAATGGGACACTGTCAGTTACTTTAGTCTTAACTAATTTATCTCTACCTTTTTTGAGTTCATGGTATTTTCATCTGTTGGTGCCTTTTTGAACATCTTAAGCTTACTACCAGTGATGTATTATAGTCTGTTTATTCTAAATTTAACTTCATGGCTTCCTCTGTTTTCTCATGTATAGCATTCTGGAATTTGGGAATTTCTATTTCACACAACTTACATTTTTCAAGTTTTATAGATTAACAAGCATTTGGCCTTGTAGAGTTAAGTCTTAATCTTGCCAGGAATTTTTCAGTTTTCCATCCTTGAAAAAAGAACACATTTGATAGTAAGAGTTCCAAATATATGTGCAGAGCTTTTATTTAGAAAAACTGACAAGCAGTTTAGCAATTCTTTTTTTTTTTTAAGATTGCCTTTATTTATTTGTCAGAGAGAGAGTGTGCGCAAGCAAGGGGAGCAGCAGGCTCCCCACGGAGCAAGGAGCACAGATGTGGCACTGGATCCCAGGACCCTGGGAACGTGACCTGAGCTGAAGGCAGATGCTTAACCGACTGATCCACCCACTTGTTCCCCAGTTTAGTGATTCTTTTTTTTTTTTTTTTAAGGTTTTATTTATTTATTTGTCACAGGGAGAGAGAGAGAGAGAGAGAGAGACAGCACAACAGGGGGAGCAACAGGCAGAGGGAGAGGCAAGCAGAAGTAGAAGCAGGCTCCCCACTGAGCAGGAAGTCCAATGCAGGACTGGATCCCAGGATCCTGGGATCAAGACTTCTTTTGAGGGCAGATGCTTAACCAGCTGAGCCACCGAGGTGTCCCTAGTTTAGTGATTCTTATAAGTGTATAACCATCAGTAATTTATCAGAAAAAAAGTAGAACTTCCTCACTATCAACATCTTATTAGTAACAGCATATTATATATTGGGCTTTTATCTTTTTTACTGATTTTGTACCTGATCTTTGTTCCTTCATACTCTTAATTAGGAAGAAGTCAATCTAGTCTAAGTGTGAACTGGTATAATACTTGTTTTCCTATTACTTACTTGGTCAAAGGACAAAGATTTGTTTGAAATTCCTATCCAATTTGAAAGTATTGTCCAATTGTATTGTTTCTAGTGGTTCTGATTTTGAAGAAGCTTCTTTTGGATGGTTTACTAACTGTGAAGTGTAGCTGTCCTACAGTTTTGTGTCATAGATTTATACAGGTTTCCATTTTCCTTATCAGGTCAAAAAGTTTTTTAATGTACCATTTAATGTGTACAACATGTACACACATACACAACCACATAAACATATATTTTAGGTGAGTTACTTTCAAATCAGAAAAATGCTGTTAAGAGTTGTTCAGCCAGCCAGTTTTTGTGTATTTTTTAGGTCTTATTTCAGGAAGAAATTTTAGTTTTCAAAAGAATTTTGATAAAAACCAGATTGATTTATTGTGAATGAAAATGGAAATAGAAATTTTAGAGGATAAAACAGAAATGAACTAGTGTTGATTGTTCAGTTTAATAGCCCTTCAAAAGAATTTTTCTGACCTAGTTCAGGTTTGTGTGAAATGGATTAGAATTACCTTGCCTATAGGATTTCTTCACAATTAAAAAAGGATTTTTTAATCATATCACAGAATGATGAACTGAAAAATGTCACATCAAAATTAAGTTTAAGTCAAGTATAAACTGGTCTTTTCAATTTTTTAACCCATTTCCTGGTTTTTGTTGTTGGAATAGTTTCTTCTGAAAATTTAATTTTATTAAGAGATAATTTGAAGTTTTCCTATTTTTTAATGGGTGCTCTTTATAGCAAACACATATTTCTAGCAAGCTGACATGTTATTAAATAATTGGAACTATATCCCTTGTTGATATTTACCAGAATACAGTATCACTAGAACTTTTCATGAGTGAAGGAACTTTTGGAAAACATTTTTAATGGTAACACTGGAAATCTTAATGAAAATGGGGGATGATTAGCATTTATTCAACATGTAACTTTTAACACTCTGGAAAGACATACATTTTTATTAAAATAACTATAAAATTATATTAAAGCTTTTGCTTTAATATGAAGCTCTGATTTTAAGCTCTGGGTATTCTCTGAGCTTTATCATAATGATACTGTCAGGAGTGTCCTAAAAATGTGACCATCGTATATCTAGTTTTCATAGTCCTTCACTGAAAAAACGCCTTGGGTAAGATCCAAAGAATACCTTAAAAAAAAGTCTTTTTTCTGAAAATCATTACTTTTTTTTTTTTTGGTCAAAATCTAACTCTACTGTTCATGTATAGATATCATGTCTTATATTTTTCTTTCAGCAGAACTTTTTTAGAATTGAGATAAATTTACAGTACTTTGATACGCAAGTTTTACAATATTTTATCATATCCTAAAGAATTTTCTTAAAAAAAATTACTTTCACATATTTCCTCCTTCCCAAATCTTAAACATGTAGGTCTTTATTGCAAATAATTATAAGCACCTCTTATAAGGTACTTGAATATTTGCTTTGTGGGAATCTTGCTTCTTTTCCCCCTAGGGTTTGGTAAGAAGCATAAGCATACCCTAAACAATGTTGAACGATTTTAAAACTGGAACATTTGAAAGACTTCTGGAATTGAGATTTCTGAAACTTATGTGATTGCTATTACTAGAATTCTTATCTCTCCTTCCTCAAAAGTGTGACCAATGGTTGGTTGCTGTTTCCCTGGGTAATTGTGCCGTGCCTGATGGCAATGTATTCTTCATAACTGTTTGTTTATTTTTAAGGCCATGGTAGGGGAGGAATGTGTAGGTGCCATCGTTTGCAAGTTGGATATGCACAAAAAGATGTTCCGCAGAGGTTATATAGCCATGTTAGCCGTGGATTCCAAATACAGGAGAAATGGCATTGGTAAGGAAAATACTATGTCACTAAATGAATGCATAAGTTATTTTCATTTTTGTTTTTTAAAGCAAAAGATTTATATGTAAATATGCAGGAATGAGAAAGAAGGTAAGAGAAGGAAATTAAGGTGGTTTTTATTTCAAAATATTTTTAAAATGTTCTTAAAATGAATTGTTTCTTTATTAATGTTTTGTTTGAGAAATTATCTTTCTGGCAAGTAATAGGTGATCAGTTTCTATCTCCAAACATTTCTTTTGATCATATTCAAAACTCTTCGTTTATACTGTACACTGCAGTTTTCAGTAGCATCATTGGGGCACTGATAACAGCACTCTAGGAGCTGTCTATATCTGTGTTAAGTGGACCTCAAGGCAAAATTTTGGAGAAGTTGTTACCATTATTTAGTACTAGTGCTAGTACTAGTCCTCAAACATACTGGCAGTTCAGGGAGGACCGGGAGAAAGAATGCTTTCTTAGTATTCCCAATTCCATCTCCTTCTTGGGTCTACTTTTCCTGGCATTTTCAGTTAATCTTACGCTTATGATTTATAATGGTCATTAGAATCATTTGGGTGGTTTAAAAGCAAATGTGTAGGTCCCTCCTCCTGACAATCTTGTTTGTCCTGTTAGAAGTAGGGCTGGAGCTTCCCCAGGTGACTGTGATGTAAGCCTGGTTAAGAGCCATTGTCCTAGTGTCTAGGACCCACTGGCTCTTTGTTCAGGATGGGGATCAGACACTTGTCTGACCGTGTCAAATTCTGGGATCTAGTAAAGCTAAGTAAGTATTTGTGAAAGATTTAATGCCTATACCAGTATTTAATTACTAGTAGTTTTTTGTCACTTGTAGGTTTTTTTTTTATACAAGTGTTACTGTCCAGTTTAAGACTGTTTCACATAATTTGAGATGTCAGTAAAAATCATTATGAATAGGTAGACTTAATACATTTGGTTTAACCAATCTTTCTTACTAGAGGTTAGATTTTACTACTAAGGTTTTTAATGGATTGGACTTGTTATATAAGCCAAGTTTGCATTTTTGGCACATTAAAAAGAGCTGATAAGGGCTCATGGCAAATGATAAGCAATTATCTGGCTAGTTCTCAGGGCAGAACCTGGTGGCTTGAGGGCTGTATGCTAGCCCATAGACATATTGTTTGGCCCATGCAATGTGTTCTTCCTCATGTGCATGGTTGGGAAATTAAGAGATTCCTTACAGAATTTGGATTTCTTAAAATCAGAGGTGGCAGTTGTTTTCCCTCTTACGAGCCAAATGCATCTGACCCTAAACTAGGATACATTTTGTGAGACATTTACAGAGAATTCTGGTGTCATTTGGGAATGCTGGACTTCAGTATGCTTAGGCTCCCTATCGGGTTTATAGGAATCAACCAGTATTTTGGGCCCACTCTGCATCCCAGCAGTTTCTGGTGTGATTTTTGGCAAAATTAGCTCAAGAGTCTTGTAGTAACTTCTGGCTAGTTCAAGGGTTTCCTGGGTTGCTCTGGCCATACCATATCTTGCCTTTTTCTTTTTCCCTTTTTCTCTTACTTTTAAACAGAACAGCACAAACTCCTTTGAGCAAGTAATTACACCTAAAAAAAAAGGATACACACAGAGGTCTTTTAAAAGGAAACTTACATTGCTATGTAGGTTCTCTTGGCCTCTCAGTTTAAATATTTTTCTCACTTAAGATTGTGTGTATGTGCATTCAGGGTAGAAGCCAGCATTTGATATTTCTGTGCTTATGAATATGATAATTTAGGTATCTTTAAGAAACTAAATTTTCCTTCATTAATACTCATATCTATATTCTAGGTACTAACTTGGTTAAGAAAGCTATATATGCCATGGTTGAAGGAGACTGTGATGAGGTAAGTCTTTCTAAATGTTTAAAACCTTAAACTGGTATTCTACCAGTTTTTTTTTTTTAAATAAATATCTCATAATAAATTACACTGCAAATTTCATTGCAAACTTATTATATAATTATATAATTGTCGCTTGTGGTAAAAATTATTTTCCTTTTAAAAACACATGAATTTTGACCTAGAACAAATTTTAAGATGATAGAGCTGAAATTTGCTCTTTGTCAAAATGTAAAGGTGAAATCTTAGACATTTTCAGTAAATAATTGATATTCAGAAGAATTGGTATTCAGAGGATTTGTTATCAGTTAAAGTCCTATAAGGTAGCTGTTATTACTAATTTTACTGCAATTTCCTTCCATACTAGCCTTAGTTTCTCTCTAAATAACATTTTTTTTTAAACTGTGTGCCAACTGTCAGCTCATATTGAAAGACATTCCATTCCATGTTTGAAAAAAATCTCTCAGCATTAAATAATGAGAAGGCTGAGGAGAAAAAAAGACAACCACTTTTTAAATGTAGACCTCTCTGTGCATTAGCCTGAGTGTCTTTTCTCTTTACCTTGTTTGTACAGCCTAACCACGGCTATAATTTCTTTGTTTCCTAGAGCACTGTGCTATACACATAGTGAGTGCTCCATAATTCATGGTGATGGTTGGGAATGTTAAGATTTACTGTCATAATGTGGAAGGAAATAAGTATAAACTAGAGAAGTATAGATGTTTTTAATATAGGCGTGGTGACTGAGAAGGAATAAGGTTATATTGTGCTAATAATTTTATGAACAGTACAGGTGACAATTATCTTTATTATTGGAGTGTAACTATGCCTTAGAGAGTTCTCAAAATACTCGAAATTAGGTTTTTTTCCTCAAAAGACTACAACTTGTTTTGATTACTTTTTTTTAAGGTGGATTTTTTTTTTTCTGTACAAAATGTATACAGTCATTAAGCATGATGAGTGATTTGGGAGTACAGAGTCCCTTCATTCACTGTCTTCACGCTCTGCAGCTCTTCAGTCTTCTTTCCACTTATAGCTACTGTTCATCAGATCATGTATCCTCCCATATCTAAATACACATCTAAGCTGTGTAATACTTTTTCTTTACACAAATGAAGCCATAATTATTATTCTGCAATTTTTTTTTATTTAACAATATGTCATGAACATGTTTCCATGTTGGAATACAGAGCTTTACCATAGAGTAGTCTCACATTTCTTGTTCACATTAGTTTGTATTTTGACAGATCACACTAAATGGTGGTTATATGAGAAGGCCTTCAGGCATGTTGGGCAGCATAGAAGAAATCATCCTGGCATTTCAGGATATTCAACATTATTTCAGATGAGATAATTCACACATAGTGAAGGAGCTTATATTGTTCACAGCTTTTAATATAATGTTGCAAAGTAAAAGATGCAGTGACCCTGATCATTTAAATGGCTGGTAACTAAAATTTGCAGAAGAGGATTGGATTGCATATGTTCATGGGTGTAAGTCTCTATGTTTGGACCATAGCCACACTGGTTAGTTCATCAGGAGAAGTCAAGCTTCCTAAAAGTTGAACAGTTTGGAGAAATCTTTGGGTTGATAAGACCATGCTTTTAATCCTCTACTGCTACTGAAAAGAGTGGTTTCCAGTGAAGAGGGATGTACAAACAGGGTGTATTGTGTTCCTTAATGGTGTTATACCTTCTGTGAGTTAGCCTAGTCACTACCGGTGAGACAGGGTAGTGTGCTTTACCTTAGCTGAACAAATGTTTAAATAGTATTGGTTTTCCTTTGAAAGTTCTGGGGATTGATACAGAGATTTGGGTTATATCATTTTAGTCTCAAAGTTAGATCCTTAATTAGTGACACATTTTATGGTATCTTTTCATTGTGGGCCTAAAAATCTAATTCTGATTTACTTTTAAGTAAAGTAAGTAAAGTTTTAACTAATCTTAGTCTGAAATGAGGATAGTTCCATAAGCTTATTTCTTTTGTATGATGTTTTTGCAGTTCGAATAACTCTGCCTCTGAATTAGAGAACTCTGCTATGTTTAAAAAAATTGTCTGTGTCCCACATTGTTCAGATAAGTTTTTCTCTATGAAGGGATTAGAACCTTTGTTTACTCTTTATAAGGCTTTCCTTGTGTTTTAGACTATATAAGGCACAATTCTATCCCTTTTTCCCTTCTAATTTTTGATAGTTAATTTGTCTTTGTTGGTTCCACTGCGTTTTATTACCATTTCATTCCATTTTGGTTTGGTTTCTTCCCCCTCGACCCCAGTGTAACTATTTTCTTACTGATGTATTTGCTAGACCTAGTAGCTTCTTGATTCTCCTCTATTTATTAAACTACTTCTCTGTCTTTAAGATCCAAAATAAGTATCAATAACTTTTTAAAGTTTTCCTTAATCCTTCTGGACAGAATCATTTGTGTGGCTTCTGTGGTTTTCTTGGCTTCTGTTTTTGAAAAATTTACTTTGCTGTTCAGTCTGTGCCTTAGCTGCTAAGGAGAGCAGAGATTCCTCTTCTTGTTTACTGCTGTGTTCTTAGTTTGGCATTTCTGATAGAGTACAATGGTTCTTAAGTATTTATTGACTGATTAAGTCAGTGCTTCCAACATTTTATCTGTACCTCTTTTTTTTTTTAATGCACTTTTGAATTATTACCTTGTCTTTGCTTCTGAGCTTTCTAGAAGCTTTCTAGGAATGGCAGTCATCTTATTTATTTTGTACATAGTAAGATTTAAAAAAAAAAAAAAACTATCCTCAGAGTTTATCAGTTGTTAAAATACCTTTTGGTAAAAACAAAATCATGTGTAAAAACAGTCTTGTATATAATTCATTGTTTTGAGAAAAACTGAAATTTTAATTTCTAAGAATATAGTAACCAATTATAAAGTAACCAACATGTGATTTTACTTTTATTAAATTAGGTCAACCTTCTTTTCTCTTAAAGTGTTAAGAAATTTCAACAAATTATTGGAAAGAGATTTGAGGAGGGATTTAAATTACATTTTCCACCACTTAGGTTGTACTGCTATTTTTTTTTTTAATTCTTAGAGAGATTTTTAATTTTCTGCACCTGTAGAGAGTTACATTTGGAAATCTCTCTGAAACCTTACCATGCACATCCAGTGAGTTTTTCCTTCCCGTTCTGTTTGTAGAATTTGTGACCCTGAGTCGTGTTTTATTGCTCTTGGTAGCTCTTTTCATTTTAAGATAAATTCACAGCATATTAAACCAAAATTAGTAATCACAGAGTTGAAATGTAGATGATGTTTTTGTTTGAATAATAATGAAATACTCTCTGGATCTACTATTTATCTTCATTTTGCCTTATTATTACTTTCCTAACTTTTTATGTCAGAATTAGACATGTTAAACAGCATAACTAATATCTTTTTCATTTTCTGTATATATGGAGCTGTCTGTAAAGTTACAACATCAAAAAAAGAAACAAGTGGATTTGTTGCTTCATGAATGAGAAATGCATTACCCTTATTGCTGACCTGGCTTTAACTTGGTTATACCCGCACATGCTCTGGCTGCCAAACATGTAGTGGCTTCTAGAACAAGCATCTTGGGTTTCTGTCTTACAGTAGAGGAAATAGTAAGAAAAATACAAATAGCATGAAAAAGTGTTCTGGAATGTAGGATTGCTGGATCATATAGTAGTTCTATTTTTAATTTTTTAAGGAACCTCCATAACTGTTTCCATGATAGCTCCTACCAACAGTGGCCTAATTTCTAATAACCAATAATAAATCTGTTGCATATTAATAAAATACATGTAATATCTTGATATGTGCAAATACATCTCATATTTTTATGATTTTTTTGATATTGTACAAAGATGACTTTTAAGCCTTTTATGTTTAACAGTTACATGGTGAATGTTTTAGTTTCACTGGAAACATTTTGGCTATCAGACAGAGGCTGCTTGGTAAAGAACAGAGTGAAATGGAGATCTTTAAGCTGTAAGAACTTTTGGTTGAATAGTTTGTCCTAATTAAAGAACTGCTTATAAGAGTCCTGGGTTATAGTTTCTTTGTGCCATATGATCGTAATTCTGATCTTAAAGGAATGTTATGAAAAGCAATAGTACCGGCCGCCTGGGTGGCTCAGTTGTTAAGTGTCTGCCTTTGGCTCAGGTCATGATCCCAGGGTCCTGGGATTGAGGCCCACATCGGGCTCCCTGCTCAGCGGGAAGCCCGCTTCTCCCTCTCTCACTCCCCCTGCTTATGTTCCCTCTCTCTTTGTGTCTCTCTCTGTCAAATAAATGAAATCTTAAAAAAAAAAAAAAAGGCAATAGTAGTATTTAGTAGTATTGATGGAAGGTCTGTGAGGTGCCAGACCATAGGCTAGTGCTTAGGTTCCAGCAGTTCCAGCCTACAATATTAAAAAAGTCTTTCTAAACTGTAATAGTTTGGCTTATCCTGACAATGGTTTGTTGCTAAGAGAGTCCGTGGAACTTCACAGTAATCCTTTTTCTGTTTTTTTTTTTTTTTTTTTTTTTTTTTTTAAAGATTTTATTTATTTATTTGACAGAGAGAAATCACAAGTAGGCAGAGAGGCAGGCAGAGAGAGAGGAGGAAGCAGGCTCCCCGCTGAGCAGAAAGCCCGATGTGGGGCTCGAACCCAGGACCTGGGATCATGACCTGAGTCGAAGGCAGCGGCTTAACCCACTGAGCCACCCAGGCACCCCTAATCCTTTTTCTGTTAAGTAGAATTCTACTTTGGCAAATTTCTTTGGGACCAAAGTAGCCTCATTATCCTTTGGCTTCCTATATAATACTCCCATGATGCGGACTGAAAGAATAGTTTTATATTGAGTTCACTATAAACCCAGATTCTCTTTTAATGTGTTTATAAGAATTTGAGTGATTAAGTATTAAAAAGTAGTTACTTTTTTTTGACATTTTGTTTTGTCAGATGATCTCTTTGTTTAGAGAATGTGAGTACTGAGAGAATCTTTTCATTTAAACTAAGGTTAGCCCTTTGTGTAATTCCATTTCTGTGTAATTGGGCTGTATTTCACTAATCTGTTAGGATGCCAACAAACATGAATACAGCTCTTTACCACACCTTATGTAGCCATAATAAGCTTCAGATGTGTCTTGACTATTTTCAGTTGCCAAATATTAACAAACATAGACTTAGATCCCCTTCATTGTGTCTTAAGTAGGTTAGATCTCCCATTTGCGGCCTTGTTTTACTCTGGGAAACAATCAGCGGGGGAGGCACAGAAGAGTGGATACTATTAAGTTTTAGTTCAGATTTGCAGTCTGGTCTGTTTTTGCAGTACTGGTGGCCTTGAGTTTCATTCTTTGTAAATTGGAGAAAATCATATCTGTTTCATAGGGTTATTCTGAAAATAACATAATGACAAATGCATGTAAAATGACATAATGCATGTAAAATCCCTTACAAAGCATTTAGTAAGCCTTCAGTAAACAATAACTTAAAAAAACTTTCACTCCTTTTTCTGTGAAATCAAGTTCCAAGTTTTGCGTTGTTGTACATTTATTGCTTCACATGTTAATTGTTTTGACACATTTTAGCTCTAAGTAGGTGGTGGCCTAAAACAGAATTCTAGGAGTTACCCAAGAGAATTGTTCAAAATTAAAAACCTGTATTATTCGGATTGTAGTGATCTTTCATACTGGAAGATGACATACATTACTAAAAAATAAATTCCATATTTTTAAGAGCAGGGAGAAATTGTTGACTTTTCTTCTTCTTCTTTTTTTTTTTTTTAAGATTTTGTTTATTTATTTGACAGATCACAACTAGGCAGAGAGGCAGGCAGAGAGAGAAGGGGAAGCAGGCTTCCCACTGAGCAGAGAGCTCCATGCGGGGCTCAATCCCAAGACCCTGAGATCATGACCTGAGCCAAAGGCAGACGCTTAACGCACTGAGCCATCCAGGCGCCCCTGTTGACTTTTACATTTTATTTTTATTTGATTTGATTTTTTTTCAGTGTTCCAAAATTCATTGTTTATGCACCTCACCCAGTGTTCCATGCAATCCGTGCCCTCTCCAATACCCACCACCTGGTTCCCCCAACCTCCCACCCCCCGCCCCTTCAGAACCCTCAGATTGTTTTTCAGAGTCCATAGTCTCTCATGGTTCACCTCCCCTTCCAATTTCCCTCAGCTCCCTTCGCCTCTCTAACTCCCCTTGTCCTTCATGCTATTTGTTATGCTCCACAAATCAATGAAACCATATGATAATTGCCTCTCTCTGCTTGACTTATTTCACTCAGCATAATCTCTTCCAGTCCCGTCCATGTTGCTACAAAAGTTGGGCATTCATTCTTTCTGATGGAGGCATAATACTCCATAGTGTATATGGACCACATCTTCCTTATCCATTTGTCCGTTGAAGGGCATCTTGGTTCTTTCCACAGTTTGGCGACCGTGGCCATTGCTGCTATAAACATTGGGGTACAGATGGCCCTTCTTTTCACTACATCTGTATCATTGGGGTAAATACCCAGTAGTGCAATTGCAAGGTCATAGGGAAGCTCTATTTTTAATTTCTTGAGGAATCTCCACACTGTTCTCTAAAGTGGCTGCACCAACTTGCATTCCCACCAACAGTGTAAGAGGGTTCCCCTTTTCCCCACATCCTCTCCAGCACTTCTTGTTTACTGTCTTGTTAATTTTGGTCATTCTAATTGGTGTAAGGTGGTATCTCAATGTTGTTTTGATTTGAATCTCTCTGATGGCTAATGATGATGAACATTTTTTCATGTGTCTGTTAGCCATTTGTTTGTCTTCTTTGGAGAAGTGTCTGTTCATGTCTTCTGCCCATTTTTTGACATGATAATCTGTTTTGTGTGTGTTAAGTTTGAGGAGTTCTTTATAGATCTTGGACATCAGCCCTTTGTAGTGTCATTTGCGAATATCTTCTCCCATTCTGTGGGTTGCCTCTTTGCTTTGTTGACTGTTTCCTTTGCTGTGGAGAAACTTTTGATTTTGATGAAGTCCCGAAAGTTCATTTTCGGTTTTGTTTCCTTTGCCTTTGGAGACATGTCTTGAAAGAAGTTGCTGTGGCTAATGTCGAAGAGGTTACTGCCTATGTTCTCCTCTAGAATTTTGATAGATTCCTGCCTCATGTTGAGATGTTTCATCCATTTTGAGTTTTTCTTTGTGTATGGTTTAGGAGAATGGTCAAGTTTCATTCGTCTATACATTGCTGTCCAATTTTCCCAGCACCATTTATTGAAGAGACTTTTTTCCACTGTGTATTTTTTCCTGTTTTGTCAAAGATTATTTGACCATAGAGTTGTGGGTCCATATCTGGGCTCTGTACTCTGTTCCACTGGTGTATGTGTCTGCTTTTGTGCCAGTACCATGCTGTCTTGGTGATCACAGCTTTGTAGTAAAGCTTGAAATTGGGCAGTGTGTTCCCCCCAGTTTTGTTTTTCTTTTTCAACATTTCCTTAGCAATTCGGAGTCCCTTCTGGTTCCATACAAATTTTAGGATTGTTTGTACCAGCTCTTTGAAAAATGCCAGTGGAATTTTGATCGGGATGGCATTGAAAATATAGATTGCTCTAGGCAGTATAGACATTTTAACAATGTTTACTTATCCGATCCATGAGCATGGAATGCTCTTCTATCTTTTTGCATCTTCTTCAATTTCTTCAATGAATGTTCCTTAGTTCCCCGAGTACAAATCCTTTACCTCTTTGGTTTTATTCCCAGGTATCTTATGGTTCTTGGTGCTATAGTCAATGGAATCGATTCTCTAATTTCCCTTTCTATATTTTCATTGTTAGTGTATAAGAAAGCGACTGATTTTTGTACATTGATTTTGTATCCTGCCACATTACTGAATTGCTGTATGAGTTCTGGTAGTTTGGGGGGACTTTTATTCTTAAACCAATTTATTTTTTGTACAACATTTATTTAAATGTTCCTTCTTAGTAATATTTTCTCTTGCTCCTGATTTATTCATTACTTGTTTTTAGACCTTTTAAAAGTTCATATTTAGCAAGTGATTTACTTTAATGAGTAAATTGTATAGGCAGTTGCTTTAAGATGATGCTTTCTCTTTCAGTACTTTGGTCATTTAAAAGTTTGGTAAAACTTTCATTTGTCTAATGTTTATGTAATATATGTAATATAATGAAAGGTATGTAGGAAGTATGTAATTTACAAATATTTAAGAGCCTTCTCTGTGTTAGCCAGTATGTTAAGTACATACGAAACAGCTGTGAAGGAGGTACACATGATCCCTGCCCTTCTTAGGCTCATCACCTAGGAGAGCTGTCACAGTCATTAAATGTTGAATGAGAATGTAGTTGGATAAGGAATGGTGCAGAGTGCTGTTGGGGTAATACAAAAGAAGGGGATACTACTTCACCAAGTCTGGAAGGGACAAACTAACAACAAAAGCAAGGAGGACAGGAAGAGCATCCTTCCAGACAGAGAAAACAACTTGTGTGAAAGGTCTAAGGTAGGAAAGATCACGGTGGGTTCCAGAAACTGAAAGTTCAGTGTTGATCATGGAGAGCTGAAAGAGTACAGGCAGGGGGCGGGAGGGACCGAAAGTGAAGTTGGTAAGGTAGGTAAAGGCCATATTTTTATGGGCCTTTTAGGTTTCTTTAGATTGCTTTTAGATTGTAGACTTTATCTGGAGGACAAAAAGGAATCAGTAAATGGTTTTAAGCAGGGAGTTAACAAGAGTATGGAAGACTTTTGAGTTAGACGGATCTTAGAATTTCAGTATTCTGGGAGCTTGGACTAGAATGGTATCAGGGATAGAAAGAAAAGGGTTGATTTGAGAGATTTAAGAGAGAAAATTGCAATACTCGTGCTTGGATGTTTGTAGCAGGGCATAGAGAGGGAAAAAATGATTTCAACAATGACTCTTGGTTTCAGGTTTGAGGCATTGTTAGGATGGAGATCTTGTTACTAAGATATGGAATTGTGGAGGAGGAGTTGATCATGAGTTCACTTTTGCAGAGGATGAGTTGAGGTATATTCTTTTCCCTATTATTTATATCCGTTTGAATTCTTGTCAAATGTTTTGATAGCTTGAGATAGAACAGAGAGTCTCATAGACTTCACTTGGGCCTTTGTTTAATTATACTTTGCTCTGTTTTGTCCCACTTCAAGCACCTGAGGATTCGTAGTAGTAGTTACAGTAGTAACTGTAGCTCACTGTGTTGGTAATTCTCAACGAGGTAGGTTGAGAAGCAATAGAAAGGCAAATAGAATTGTGTATCTACAAGGTGGGAGGATGGGATAGAGGATATTTTGGTAGAGGAAGGTAGAAACAAATTTAAAAAAGGAAATTAGAATATAAAAAATATCACTTACTCATTGTCAGGGCCATTCTAAAAAAGACTCAGAAGTTAATACTTTATGTGTTCTTCTGTTAAGTGTTGATGTCCATAATATGTAGTCATTTGTTTGCAGACTGTAGTCTCCCAACTAGCAGCATCAGCATCAAGTAGCAATTTTTTAAAAATACAGATTCTTGGGCTCCACCCCAAATATACTCAGGGGTCTCAGCAATCTATTTAACAAACCCTCCAGTTAACTAATTTTGCGGTACCTTTGGTCTAAACAGCGAGTCAGATAATAAATATTTTAGACATTGCAGACTCTAGATCTCTGGTGCAGCTCTTAGGCTCTGCTTCTGGTATTGAGAAGGCAGTCCTAGATAGCACGTAAACAAATGGGCATTGGTTGTGTTCCAATAAAACTTTATTTTCAGAAACAGGCAACAGGCACATTTGGCCCAAGGGCTATAATTTGCAGATTCTGGTGTAGACTCTAGATAATATGGTAGTTGTTGCCAGGATAAATGATGACAAATTAATGAAAATATAGGCGTTGGAGGTCAATTTGAATAGTTTCAAGTCCTGGTCCTTTTTCTTCCAAGTTTTTATTGTTGATATTTTTTTTCTTCATCTTTTTGTCACGCTGTTTTTCTCCACAGGGAAATAATTCATCTTTGTTTAGTACAAAAACATATATTCTCATTGCTAAAACTTCCAAACATCACAAAAAATCAATAGAACAGAAAATGTTCACATTCCTACCTCTCCTTGCCCCAAGAGAAAATTACTATCACAATTTCAGTGACTATTTTTCTGTTTTTTTTCTCTTTAACATTTGTTTCACCATCAATTTAAAACCGATACGGTATGTTTTTCTTAAATACTTAAAATGTTTACTTTATATGTGATTTGTCAAATTTTGAAATTATAAAATTAATTTCAAATACATAAAATTGCAACTCAGTTTCCTCTTTTTTTTTTTTTTTGAAGGTTGTTTTGGAAACAGAAATAACGAATAAGTCTGCTTTGAAACTTTATGAAAATCTTGGTTTTGTTCGAGATAAGAGGCTGTTCAGATACTATTTAAATGGAGTTGATGCACTGCGACTTAAATTGTGGCTGCGTTGAGAAACTGACATCAAGGAACAACTTTCCAACCACGCAGAATCGACCTTTGCATGCAATGCAATTTGTACAGAATTGCTTTGCAGGTGGATTTAGTAATTTCCATGCAGCTCTTATCTGTCAGTGTCTCATTGAGTGTCGCACAATATTTGTTGCACTTTGGCATGGCGCATTTGTTTTGAATTAAAAGAGATTGTTTTAAACTTAAAGAGTTCTTTTGGTACCAGCAAGATGTGCCAGTTGATAGCCAAGATTTGTTTGTTCATTTGCAAAGTCTGCTGACAATGTCATTTACACAGTGATCATTTTGTCACAGAACCAGTAAGTGGAACATGATTTTTGTTCCTTAAAAAAGCCAATGTAAGATTGTAAAAATCTAAGTATACTAACATTTCACATGAAACCTGCCATACTTTTCTGAAGGGGGTGGGGGAAAGCTTCAATTTTAGGTTTTATTTTTTCAATATTAAATTTTCCATTCTTGAATATTGGTACCTCAGTGATTAGTGAATGAAAAAAATGTTATGTAGGGTTGGGTGTGTCTTACAATGAGTAAAGATAACAATTAAATTGCGTCTGCCAGTGCCTGTGTAGATAAGTATATTTGTCTTCATCTCTAGTTTTTGAATGCATGCTATCTTTTCCTTTTCTTTAAGGCCTTTGCAAGAAAACCTTTGTTTTTATTTAAATTCTAAATTTGATAATAAATTATTTCAGATTTTTATAATTTGGATACTTTTTTCCAGGTGAGTGACAGAGTGGTTTACTGTAAAGTCCCTTTTTTCCTTACAGTAAGAAGTTGAATCTACTTGGAAAATCTTTGAGAAATGACTCAAAAGGGATGAGAAAAGTTGATGGAGCCGGGAATTGCTGGGTTTTTGGATGCACTTTTTTTTGAGAGTGAGGGAATTTTTGGAAAAGAATAGAAAATTAATGTAAATTGGTATGATTTTATTTAATCAAAATTATCGCTAAGCTGTGAAGAACAGCTTTTACAAAGCAGTTGGAACTTTTTTTCCCACTTGATTTGGATTTCGCATTGCTTCTGTTTCTTAACATGCTTAACTTTGGTTCTTGGTCTTGGAAATAAATTTCAAGGTGCATTGTATCCATTTTAAACTGATTTTCTTTTCTTTTCACTTATTTGAGCAAATTCTTGGGGAGGCTTTGCTTAGTTCTCAGAAAACCAAAAGGGAAAATTGTAAAAAAAAAAAATTTTTTTGGAATGAGTCCTATGGGTTTTCGTAATAGTTATCACCATGTTCAGTTACATTGTATTTTGGCCGATCTGTGCAGTGTAACAAATTTTGAAGTTAATTGCTTTCAGTTGAGTCAGGAAACATGTGATGGATAATTTAACTGGAAAACCTAGGTACCCATTTAAAAAAAAAAAAAAAGAAAGATGGATGCTCTGTGAAAAATGTTTTGTAGGATTCTGTGTTGTTGTTTCTTCAATTTGGATATGCTTTACTTCTGCTCTAGGATTTGGTTTGAATTTTATTTTATGGCTATAATTACTGTATTTTTAAAAAACCCTACCTCCATTAACAGTTGGTAAAAGCCCCCTTTCAGGAAAGTTTGTTGCCTTTTTTTTTTTTTTTTTTAAAGGAAAGCTGCTCCTTGCTCAGTGTAATGTCTTGAAAGTGAACATGGTATTAAGTACTTTTAAAATAATGGTACACAGATTTGGTAAAAATAAAATCTTCCTGCTGGTGGGATCATTTATCCTTCTTTTTAAAGACAAATATTTCTTTCCATTTTATGTTGCTCTTGAAAGTTTAATGGGCAGAGTACTGATTAAAATGTGATGATCACACAATACACAGCTTTCCAGCTGACAATTTTGAGTATGTCTTTGCTCAAATGTCATTTGGGCTCTAGCCTTTAGAGTAATGCCAATCATAGAGATGCTTCTGTTATTTTTAATATGGAGGGAACTGAGCTAAAACAGTTATCAAATTTTATCTCACCACTTTATGTTTGATGTGGTGATTCATGAGTTATGATAGTTGATGAACATAAAGTTGCTTGACTCACTAATGGGGACAGTTCTAAAATAGATACATGCTAGATTTTCATTTCAGCCATTGTGTTTTTGGCACGTTGTCAGTGAAACCATCTCTGCTGACCTTTTCCCCTAGAATTGACCATGTTTTGCTGAACTGCCTGGGTGTTTGTAAACATGACCTTAACATGTGGCTAAAAAGTCAGATCGTTGCTGTATTATTCAGTTGGTGTATGTTGAATATAAATGTCTTCCTTAGGTCTTTCTTTGGTTATGCAAAAATGGTTTACTTAAGTGGACTAAAATTTTAATGTCTAGCATCATAACCCAGCATCAAAACTAAGTCTCGTTCCAGTTGCATTAGCATCATACATTGATTTACTTCTTGGTAGTGGGCTTTCATTTTTCTTATATAATCTTAAAACAATCCCATTTAAAATTGATAGAGTGAGTTCACTTGGCTAAAACTGAGCAAAATTGGTGCAACTTTCTTTTAACGGGGTGCTGCCTCTTTAAGACTGACTGTTCTATCCACTGACACTGGTTTGGCAGTTGGTACTGCTGAACATTTTTATACATGCTACCATGAAGCTATATATGTTAGTATTGAAGAAGCTAACGGGTATACTATACTATCATTTTTGATGTGTG
Organism: Lutra lutra; assembly: GCF_902655055.1. Taxonomy (NCBI): domain Eukaryota; kingdom Metazoa; phylum Chordata; class Mammalia; order Carnivora; family Mustelidae; genus Lutra; species Lutra lutra. The sequence goes on from NC_062284.1 coordinate 105,017,703, forward strand.
GGCTGATTGTAATTTCCCTTACGTTAGGATGAAACTACTCGAGAAGTCCACAGATCAGAAACCAGACAGTAGTTTTTGAAGTTGAAGCCAGCAAAAGTTAAAAAAAAAGAAAAAATTACTATTGAAAAATTGGTTTTAATATTTTCTGCCTCTTCCCCAAATTACCTTCCCTACTTGCTCGACAAATCTATGTAAAGAAGTTTGTTTGTCACATGTTTTAATTTTACCTTGCCCTGTGTTATGGTATTGGCTGACATGTATAAGACTGGATGTGTATATTTATTATGGTGTCTAAAAATCATGAAGTTCATCACTTTCCAGGAGCATAGATAAAAGCAAATTGGTAGTGCATCAGAGTTACTTTTTAGTGCACCATGACATCACTAAAATGAGTGCTATAATGTTACAGGGCTTTCAGGTTTGTAAAAACATAACCATAAATTATATTGACGTCAGATATGAGTTGAGTATCTATAAAATATCACGTGTATCTCAAAATATTGGACTGCTGTTTGATGACTGGATATTGCTGCATAATTTTCTTCTATTGTCCCATATCCTTTTGGAGAGAGAGATTTAATGGGATTTGAAATGTGCAAGCTGTCTAAATAAGATGCAGTCAAATAAAGTTGGTTAAGTTGTGTTTGCATTTTTCTTTTAGATACAGCTGTGTGCATTTTATGATTGAGTTATTCTGCTTTTACCTACTAAGAAAAAAAACCAACCAATCCATTCAATTCCCCACTTCCTGCCTCCGATCCAAGAACTATTTGGAAGAAGTGATATATAATTATTATCTGCTTTGTGTTCTGACAAAGTAAATTCGAAAATAACATGAGTTTGATTTTCCTAAAAGTATTCAGTCAACTCAGATATCAATACAAATGAGAGCATTTTTTTGCATGTGTAAAACCAAAACTTGTTTTTTTGTCCTTGTCCCGTAGCAATTTATTCCTAAGACCATCTTTCTTTTAATTTACTACCTTTTTGTTTGTATTTAAGTAATGTTTTTAACCCCCTTGTTAAGACACCAAAGTAAAAGTAAAGTAGACCAATATCTGGGCTATTTACCTTATTCTTGTGAGAAACTTTAAATGGTAGTTATGTATGCTTTTATATTTAAAGATTTATGGGATGTTAGTGGAAGAAAGAGATGTTTTAAATATGAGTACTAAATTGCTTTCATCATCCATGCAGTATTCACTTTGTTGGATACTTTGTTCTTTTATAGTTAGTAAAAATGTCTGAGTTCATGTTTTACTTGAATCTTATATGGACCTCCTGAATACCTCATAAATTGTCTAAATAATGATCAGAAATTTGATAGTGTCCTTTGACACCTACGAACAGAGATCACTATTAATCTGTAGCCCAGAGATACAGTGATATTTTTAAACAACTTTCAATAAAAAAATTTCATGAGATACAGCACACTGCACTTTCTTCAGATCAGTGCTGTCCAGTAGCACTTTTTACAATAATAAAAATATTCTTTGTGCGCTCCAGTATGGTAGCCACTAGTCACATGTAGCTAGTGAGCCCTTGAAGAGTAGCTAGTATGATTGAAGAACTGAATTTTTAATTTTAATTAATTGAAATTTAAGTAGTCACATGTGGTTAGTGGCTACTGTATTGGACAGCATAGCTTTAGATAATATTTAAGTAGTAGTAACTAAGGAAAGCATTTTCTCAATAGGGTTTTTAAGACTACTAATTTATTGAAATACGAAATGGCAGCATCATGATTAAAAATGATCTCTGAGCAACGGAACAGCCGCACTGTTTATGTTGACTGTTGCATCCATGCAGAATTTGGCACCACCTCTCTCCCACCCCCATTGTGATGTAGGCCTTCAGAGAAGAGCAGCCCTTTCCGTTTTTTGGGGGAAGTCTGGTTTGCAGAGATGTACAGATTCCAGTGCCAATAATTCGTTTCTGATGAGACTGTCATGTCTTTTTAGTGTTAAAATATTTTACATAGCTAAACCTAGTAATCTCTTACTGTAGATGAATTTGAAGTCATTTCACCTCTAAATAAGATTGGTCATTTCTCATTTTACCAGTGGTCAAACTGCAACATGGAAATATATCGTATTTATACTTTGTTTAATTCTGGAAGACCATTCATGCTGATGCAAAGACAAGTGTTTTGTTTCTGAGAGAACAAGATTTTGCTGTGTTCTCTGGCCATGTCATGTGTCACCCTTGATTCTAGCTGGTCATGTAGTTTGTGTTAATTCCTCAAAAGGGCAGGAGTGGAGTTGGAAAACACCTGGCCAAGGGGAGTGCCAGGCTTGGTATAGTTTGTTCCCACTGCTGGGGAAAGAGCTTAAAGCCTGTTTGTTTGATAGCTGTCAGTGTTTAATCATCATATGAAAAGACTTAGGGATAACAAAGACCACCAAAGTGCCAAAATCTAATACTACTTAAAAAAAATGTAAACAATGGAGGGGTTATAATGTAAGGGTTTTATAATGCTAAGAAATAAGCTCATTTTTAGTTATGGATTTTCATTACTACCTCTTTGCTGTATAAATATATCTCAGTTTTCTAATACTTCAATTTCCTGAGAATCTGTATGTACGTTTTTGTAAATAAAAGAATTTACCATATGCTAGGGGAAGGACCTGGCTTTTAAAGAAATTGTATAAAGACCTTTGTTACTGGATTTGTTAACAGTGAATCAATTTGAAACTTCTTTAAAACATTTGATAGCCTTTTCTGGTCCCTTGACTGAGGTGTTTTTGTTTTGTTTTGTTTTGTTTTCCTTTTTTAGTAAACATGATCTTATTTAGTGAGATCTATGTTCAGGAAGCGTGTACCCTCATTTGTTAATTTACAACTGCAAAGATTTGTATGTCTCCTATGTTTTCCTTTCATGCCAAAGAAATACTCTTTTTTAAAAGCCAGCAGGTTGCACAAACTGAAAACTTTCCCCCTGCTTGTACAGGCAATCTTAAGTTTTATTTCCTGGGATTTAGATAGTTTCCAGAAGAAAATACCCAATTTTTTAGTTAAAGCTAGTGGTAATAATTTGTGAAAGTAACATGGTTTTAGGAATGCATTAGTTCCATTAAGGAAGTAATGACAGTCTTAAGGAACTGTGTTGCATTCAGTCCACAATTGCATGAACCTTTTTAAAGTGAATGTAAGATATAATCACTAAATTTTGTGTGTGTATGTGAACTACTCAGGATTCAATGGCCTAACATGTAGGGGATTGATTGCTGTTATCTTTAGGGCCAGATTTCCTATCATTGCACACGGCTATTGATCCTATTTTTTAAGGGGGTCAAACCTGCTGCCTTAAAGCTAAACCTGCTGCCTTTAAACTTTGCTATTGCCCTCCCTCCAACTGTGGCTGTAAACAGTGACTCTGCATAGTCAGCTAGCATTATACTTGATTCTATTGTGAATGCAAATAAAATTTGTTAAGTCCATCAAGTATTAACTAGGTAAATGTAAACTGATTTCAACCTTGTCTTTGGCCAAGTCTGCTTGATAGCTTACGATAATTTGGAAATGAAGTACATCGATATGAATGTGAACATTGTGTTTGAGTCATTGTGGGAATAATTATTCATATTTGGAACTGATAATGAATATTTAAAGTGTTTATTTTCATCCTATGGGACAAATTTCTTAATTTCTCAGAGCCTTTAGTGATTACTACCAGAAAAGCGTATTCTGAAGAATGAGAAAATTTATGTAAATTACCTTAATTTCTAGTAGCTTAGTGTGCAGTAAAGAATAAATGATAATTTATTATTGGTATTTAATGTTGGCATATCGTTAATATACATACCATATTAATATATAGTAATTTTGTATTGTGGCATTGGGTTTTGTAGTACCATTTAAAGAGTGAAGGTCATCTAAATTTTATATGAGATCTCCTGAGAGTAGCCCAAACTGTAGCAAGTAAAGAGAAAAAAAAAAAAAAGTTTTGCCTTTTTATTGTAGAGACTATTAAAATAAGTAGAAGATTATAATCTCTTTGTGTAATTAACTAGGTCCAACCCCCATGACCCGTCTGGCCCTATCCATTCCCTACCATCTCTTCTCACATTTTTTTTTTTTTTTTTTTGGGGAAACAAATCCCAGAGATTGTATCTTATCTATAAATATTTCAGTACTTATCTCAAATGGTAAGGTCTCATTTTAAATAAAACCACAATACCATTATACACACACAGTAATCCTTAATAATCATATAACCAGTATGAATGCTCCAGTTTCTAGGAAATTGTTTTTAATAGCAGTATTGAGGTGTGTAAAAAGTGGAGAATAAATATAATGAGGAGGCTACTTTTGCAAAGAGGATGAAAGATTTCTGTTACGAGGACAATAGACCCCTAAGTAGATAAATTTGGAGGTACAGACAAGTGATTAAGGGGAGGAAAGTGGGAAAGCAGAGTAATGTTGAAAGCAGGGCCTGTTTCTTGCATCCTCACTACCTACTGTTTTCCTATGGGCATAGTAAGATGAAGATGATTATTAGGGTAAAAAAGTGGAATTGATAAATCTTGTGAAATTGCTAACAGTGACAAAGGAATGACTCTTAGGAGAAGGGGTTGGGCTTTTGAAATATAATCAACAAACCAAGGCAGAAAAGACACTTGGGTGAGCAGGAAAGAAAATGGGTGGTAAAAAAAAAAAAAAAAAAAAAAGTGGTAAAATGGGCACAAAATTTTAATGGAGATGGTTCAGCAAGTGAATGCAGGGTTTTTGTATTGTGTTTTTGCTTTTGGAAGAAGATGAGATGGGGAAAGGATAAGGAATCACCTTAAAATCAAACATCCCAATACTGTGGTCAAAAGGGATCAGTAGAGAAGTAATTCAGGATAAATTCATCAGAGCCATTATCAGAATTTATAAGGAAATCAAACCCCATGGTTAGAGTTGCCAGAAATGCATCAAATCAGGCGACTTTTTGAGTTTTTGTACTGCTGCTTAGACTAAATGCAAATAGAGTGTGAATTACACACACTCGTCTCAAACCAGTGAGTCCAATTTTATTTTTGTTTAAAAGAGCACCTGACTAGAGAGAACACCAGCACGTGTTTGCACAATCTACTGAGGAGAGGATATGTGTGGTCTGGCCTGATACATACTTGGAGCTGCTGGGGTGTGAGCCCCTCATCTTGAGCTGGAGAGACCTCTGATTAATGTTCTTTCTCCACGGCCAAGAGGACGGTGGAGTAATAGCTGTAGTAAGTCAGATATGGCCAGGCTGCCTTTTTACAGTTTTTAGAGCAGCTCCACTGACTTTTACTCAATCTTTCAAAAGGTCTTTGAAATGGAAAGATAAAACTGATACTCAAAGTGCTTCAATGACACCTCTGTCAGAGGTCACACAGCAGTGATGAGATCTCACTCACCAGGTAAGTCTCATTTATCTTGTCTTCCCACCACACTCCGTGTTGGATGAAACCCAAAGATGACAGAGTCCAGTATGTTTAATTCTGGCAGATAAAATTAAAATTTTAATGAATTCTACTAAATTATTTAAATTCAGCTGTTGGATTCAGCTTAAGCTTTCAATGCTCTCTTAAACTGTTTAATAGGTCCAATTTGTAAAAATCCATTGAAGGATTTAGGATCAAATGATTTTTTTTTTAATCAAGTGATTCTTAATATCTAATTGGTTTCTAATAATCAGGTCTATAGTATCTCTAAAGAGGACTGAAATTTGTTTCTTTTTTAAAATAAAGTTACCGGGGCACCTGGGTGGCTCAGTGGGTTAAGCCTCTGCTTTCGGCTCAGGTCATGATCTCAGGGTCCTGGGATCAAGCCCCACATTGGGCTCTCTGCTTGGCAAAGGAGTCTGCTTCCTCCTCTCTCTCTCTGCCTGCCTCTCTGCCTACCTATGATCTCTCTCTGTCAAATAAGTAAAATCTTTAAAAAAAATAAAAAAATAAAGTTACCATATGCATCATCTCATTCTTTGAAGGTTGAAATGAATACTCAGAGTTAATTTTAAATTTTCCAAATGTGCCTTAGCCTATAAGTCTCTTGCCATATTTCCAGTAAACTTTTACTTGTCAAATTTCAAATAAGCCCATGGAAATACTTTTTTTAAGGGAAAGAATGAAGTTCATAGACAAACTACCTTGATTATTAATCAAGTTGGAAGTCTAAAATATATAAAAGTAGTTAAAAACACCTTGCAAAATCAGGGTCATACTTATATTCTCTTTATAGTACTAAGCCTACATGAGTGCAAACATTAGGAAATTATTTTTTGTATATATGTTGTGTGTATGTATCTGTGTGTATATGTGTGTGTGTATGTATGTATATATTTTTTAAATAGACTCTTTTCCTGGTGGTAAAAACTTGCTTGAATTAGAGTATCAACTGCTGGTTATACAATGTGAAGTGACTGGGTTTGCCTAATAAAGTTGCCTTCAAATACAGAAGTATGCTAATTAATAGGCAAGATCGGTGCCACTTGACAACACTGGTCAGGTCAGGGATGTCAACTGTAGGATGGAAGAAAAACTTTGTCATCTTCCTACTCATAAAAAAAAGGGTAATCAATATTTGCCTTTCAGGTTGCTGATGTAGGTTCCACTGGAGTGGAACTCTAGGACAGTAGGGAAATTTGTTCATGGCTGTATGTTTTCACTGCCTAGAACAGTGCCCTGGAATGTAATAGGGATAAAATAAATGTTTATTACATGCATGTATCAATGGATGCAGATTGCTCTTTAAGGTTTACAACAGAAAGCTTTCACACTTAAAATCATCAGAGGTATCAAAGGTGTTAACTGGCTAGACCGTCAGTCTTTTATATATTTCCCTCCCTTCCTCTTCCTACATTCTTCGTGGGAAGTATACATCCTCTGCTGACATTCTTTACCTTTATATCATAAGCATGAGAAATGATGCCCTGCTATTAGGCAATAGCGCTCTTATGTTATCTATAAAGCAAGGACCAAGGACCAGGTCTCAAGGACCTGTGCTGGGCCAGGTACCATGCTAAGCACTAAGAAGACAGAGCCAGTCGAAAGGCTCCTGAGAGGTTCACAGGGCCAGCCTGCCCTGTGGGATATCCAGAGGTGACCACCAAGTTACTATGATACAGAGATGTTGACAAGGCAAAAACTCTGGAAACCCAGTAAGATCCCAGATATTTTTCTTTCTGAAGTATTTTCCTGCACTTTTTAAGAGAGAAAGGCCTACCGTATTGTGAACATAAAGATTTTTTTTAGCATGTCAGACATTCAAATCCTCAGACACATAAGTCCAATTACAAAAACTCTGAATCATAAATTGGACCTAAGAATTTGAACAAGAAAGTTTTATGGAAATTGAGATATCTTATTTATATATTCTATCCCAAATGAAATAACTTTCCATAAACCTTATGCAGTTGGACACTTAACTTTTTTTATTATGGTTATTCACTTGTTACTTCAGTTATGAGGAATAACTCAAGTACTTTCAAAACTAACTGTTTTTAAAACTTACAATGTCCATGTTCAAGTTTGTCTAACTTGTAAGCTAAACTTTGCCATTCCTTGGCCACCTGATATTGCACTGATACTTCTGTCTCCCTCAACCAAAGAACTGTGTCAAATCAGCTCTCCACTCCACTTGCTGGGGAAGCCAAGAACAGGAACATACACTTTCCAGCAAAAGCAGCCTACGGACAGCAAGGAGAATCAAGGCCAAAAAACAGGGTCATTTTTATATATAGAAAAATAGATGGAAGCAAAAGGGATCCAGCCAGCTGGGGCCAACAGTCCGGTTACTTACATAGGCAGAAGTCAGGGAGAGAATATTAGCAGAGATTTTGTGGATTGAAGTAGAGGATTCTGAGTCTTAATACAGAATGATTTTACTTTTTACAAAAAGACATTTAGAAATATTGTAAAGATATTTTTTTTCCAAATGAATGTCAGCAAAATTCATTACATCTACCTTGAAAGGTAGGCCGCCTTTTTGCTTAGTTTCCCTTGACCAGGGGAAAATATGATTGACCTCTTGTGTGTGAGTGTGTGTGTGTGTGTATGTACCATATTTTCTTTTTCTTTTTTTTAAATTTTTTATTTATTTGACAGAGAAAACACAAGCAGGGGGAGAAGCAGAGGGAGAGGGAGAAGCAGAGAAGCAGACCCCCCCACCAACCAGGTAGCCCAATGGGGGCTCCAACCCAGGACCCTGAGATCATGACCTGAGAAGATGACAGAGGCTTAACCCACTGAGCCACCCAGGTACTCATCAATCATATTTTTGACTTGGTTAGGAAGTACTGAATTCTCTTTTGAATGGTCGCATGCCTGTTTGTGTGAGCCTCACTGTTGTTGTTGTTTTTCCCTAACCCTCAGGGATTTACTTAAATTAACTACCAGCTTATGTATTTGGATACCCAGGTAGAGGAATACCTGGGAAGTAATTTTAATCTTTGCGGTCCCAAGTCTGAGCATGGACCATGAATCCTCATTGGGCAGGCACTGGGAAATCATGCAGCACAAACACCAAAGGAGTGGTAGATTGTTGCTGGTATTAGAAGAGATGTTTCAGTTCCCAGCTAGAACACATCATTTAGTTATCCGACCTTCATTGAGCACGTATACTATGTGCTAGACATTGCGCCTGGCACCGTAGAAGAAAACCTCCACTCCTTTCACCTCAAATAGTCTGTCAGGTCCAAGCCGGCAGAAGTCTAAGGAAGGGAAGACAAAGTGCTAATGCGAGGCCTGTGGTCCTGGGGCTATTTGTATTCTCCCAGCAGACAGTCCCTAGATTCTAACGGGAAACCTGGGAACACTTTAAGCTGTCAGATGTGTGGCGAATCAGAGCTCTGCAAGGCAAATTTTGAAAGATTAACTAGGAAAGGAGGGAGAAGTCCTCTTCCCTGTAAGCAGTTTCAAACCGGGCATTATATGTATATCAAAACACCCAACGTTACACCTTAAATATATATAATTTTTGTCAGTCATACCTCAGTAAAGCTGTGTGTATGTGTGTGTGTGTGTGAGAGAGAGAGAGAGAGAGAAAGAGAGAGAGAGATTCCCAGCCCTGCCTTCCACATCTCAGTCCTCACCATACTTGTCTCCCAGCTAATGATGGAGAGATCCAGACTGGACAATATGAATTCTTGGATACGAGAAATTTCTAACAGGCTTCATGCTTCCACTATACTACCCTCAGATGTGCTATGGTGTTGCAGTGGTGATCTAGGTAAAATTAAATAATTATAAAAGAAGAGGGGATAGGCAGCAATAAATTTAATCTAGAATATTTACAGATAATATATATCACATCCATAGCTACTTGTGACTTATTCCTGATAGTAGTTAACACGTACATGTTTTAAAAAGTGTCCTTTTTCATAGAGTTAATGGCATCCCTATAATGATGTCACTTGTGCTCAACGTGATTCTGATATTCTTCGGCTCGGGTCATGATCCCAGTGTCCTGGGATCGAGTCCCACATCGGGCTCCTTGCTCAGCGGGGAGCCTGCTTCTCCCTCTGCCTCTGCCTACCACTCTGTCTGCCTGTGCTCATGCTCTCTCTCTCTCTAACAAATAAATAAATAAAATCTTAAAAAAAAAAAAAAAAGAAAGCCTGGGTTCAAACCCAGATGCAGCTGCTTATCAACTCTGTGATCCTGGAGGCTTTAATCACTCAGAGCATCTGGTTTCCTTTTCTGTAACATGAAGAGAATAATGATAGTCCTTATTTCATGGGGAAATAGGCAGGCTCAAATGAAACAACGTAGGTAACATATTTGGCAGGGGGCCGCCGCAGAGTAAGTATTTGATACACACGACTAGCTTGTACTATTATTAATGGAAAATATCAGGACTTGCATTTAGCAAAATAAAAAAGCAAGTACTTATTGTTTTAGCAGTGAAGATCTGTACATTATGTGAGTTTCGAAGACCAGAATTGGGGCAAGAGAATTGAACTGTGGACACAAGGGCCATCTTTGCAAGGGGGATGTAACCTTCAGAGCCTTCAGCTACGGGGTTATCCTACACTCAGTGTTTCTTTTTTTTCTTTTTTTTTTTTTTTTAAGATTTTATTTATTTATTTGACAGAGAGAAATCACAAGTAGATGGAGAGGCAGGCAGAGAGAGAGAGGGAAGCAGGATCTCTGCTGAGCAGAGAACCCAATGCGGGACTCGATCCCAGGACCCTGGGATCATGACCTGAGCCGAAGGCAGCGGCTCAACCCACTGAGCTACCCAGGCGCCCCACACTCAGCTTAAGGCAGTGCTCTGAACATCCTAGACAATACCTCCTTTCACCTGGATTCAGTTACGAATGTTCCTTATAGGGCTCTCCTCCTCAAGGATAGATGTGTACTACTCACTTATTTATGGAAATTAAATCTTTCCTTTTATATTTAATCCACCCTTCAGAGTTGTCACTTGGGATGACATTTTTTGTTTAATGACATTTCCAATTTCTGGGATTAGGGTATGCTTACTTTAAAATCTCTTTATTCTGAAATATTTCAATTTACAGAAAATTTACAACAGATCATACAGAGGACTCCCATGTATCTTTCATCAAGATTTCCCAATTGTTAATGTAGGGAACCACTCAGAATCTCAGAGTTAGTATAAAGATTATCTCCAGCTCAAGATATTTGAGAATCAAGAAATGCACGACGGAACCTTCTTGGGGCTTTCCTTATCTGACTAAAAGCAGCAATTTCTGGAAAATAAATCTACCATAAATTCCTCCTTTTGGGAAGATCTACTCCCTGAGGGGAAAACATGAATAAAGCCTTCCCCGAATTCCTTCACTGAGGAGTTTTATGGCCCCAAGGGAGACAGAAAGACCATTCATACCTCTATAGACAAACACTATCACTTTCTTATCTTTCAGTTGTTCTCCTAAAAACCCTTTTGTTTTTCCTAAAGAAAACTATTCATTCTTCCCAGAAAAGCCTTTCTCTCCCATTTCCCTCTATCAAGTTAGGTATATAAGCCTCTCACTCAGACAATTTAAGAAGCCGCTACTTCTTTCGCTTGCTCCCAAGTGTACATGGATAAATCCTTTTCTTCTGTTAATCTGTCTTTGGTCAGCTTCATATGCAGGCGTCAGGGAAAGAACATAACAGCATAGATGACAAGTTTTACTTCCTCTACATTAACATTTTACTACATTTGCCTTATCATTTCCTCTCCCATGGGTATTCCTTAATTTTTTTCTAAAGCATTTGAGAGTTATAGATATGAGCCCCCCTTGTCCCTGAATACTTCAACGTGTATTTCCTAAAAATAAAGCCTCTTTTTATATAACCACAAGAAATTGATGCTAAATAATACTATCATCTAATCCACAGGCCTCACTAAAAATCTGCTGATTGTCCCAGTAATGACCCAATGATATCCTTTAAAGGTCCAAGATCCAATCTAGGATCATGTGTAATATTTAGCTTTCATTTCTTTTAGTCTCTCTCACTCCAGAACAGTTCCCTAGTCTTTTTTTATCTTTTACGACATTGACAGTTTTAAAAACTGACTCTAAAATATTTCACAATTTGGTTTTCTTTGGTGTTTCCCCACGTTTGGATCAGATTATCCATTTCTGGCAGGAACACTACCAAAGTGATGTGTAATATCAGGAGGTACGTAGTATTTATTTGTCCTATTACTGTTGTTGCTCCCTTTTGTCACTTGATTAGGATGATATCTGGGTGGTTACTTTATCATAAACTTAGTAACTATTACTCACTTATCTAGTAATAAGCAATGAATAAACATTTTGTGGAGAGATGCTTTGAGATTATCTAAATATTATGTTCTTTATCAAATTTTCACCTGCTAGTTTTCCCATCCATTGATGATTCATGATTAAATCAGTTAGTACCACGACAATTGCCAAACGGTGATTCTCTAATTCTATTATTCCTCTATATTTCTTATTTGGAATCCTCTTATGAGGTAGAGCTTTTCATTGCCTTTCATTTATTTGTATATTAATTTATTTATATCCATATGGACTCATGGACTTCTATTTTGTTCAGTGTGTTAAAATCGGTCCCTATTATTATTTATTAACCCCTCAAGCTTGTCTCCCAGGTCCTTTGGACATGCCCGTAGCATTTCTTGAGCACTTCTTTGCTTTCTGGCACAACACAATGTTATAGGCTCACTGCTATTTTCTTGCAACAACCCTGGAATCAGTAATTTATTTAAATAAAGAGTTCTGGATTCTTTTAGTAGAGAATGGAATTTAGAAACCATGAACCTGGTACTCTTTGGTACTGGAATATCATTGCTTTTAGGACTTCTCAGCAGACTAGGAAATATGACATACTCACACATATACACAATTCTGTTTGTCCATCCATCCATCCATCCATCCATCTCTCCATATATCTCTATATCCTAAAAACCATGAATTTACACTGAAACCTTCAATTCCAATCCAACAACACAGGGCTTATCCTTTCCTCTCTTATCAGTTTGTAACTCCCTTCTCCATCACTGAAAAACCTGGCTCCCATTAGCCTCAATACATTTACGTAGTTGGTCAATTCTCCAGTGTGTAATGTCTTAACCACACCATGAGTCTCTTTGGCTCTAGCCCCACTGACCAAATTTTTAACTCCACTACGGGAAATGGCAGGGAAGAGAAGGTATATTTACTTTCTTTAATGAAGCCTGAAGTGGAAGTTCTGCTCCTCGGTGTAATGTAAAATGTTTTTCCTTCTTAACCCAATTCTAAGTTCAAGGCAGATAAGTAAAAGCCTCATGTGAAGGTTCATGTTCAGTTGTTACAGCTAATGATTGACTTGGTGGGTGGTTATCTACTGCATTTATTCTTATTATGAGAGGCTGATATAACACCATATCGAAGCCATTAGTCAATCATTTTTATTACCTTCTGGACAGATCTGCCCATTTTAGTGCAACCACTGTGTTTGATTAATGTAGGTAAAATACCAAAAATTAGATTTTGCCACCAGTTGACACATCCCAGAGTGCACACATTTCTAAAATTATAATCACTATTTTGGAATTCAGCACTTCAATATACCTAAACACTGTTCTGGCTTAAGGTATCATCTATGATATATAGCTCTTGAAACCTTAGTGGTCTCAATGAGATTGGTTAACCAGTCCTCAATCTTCAATGAGCATCCAAACTCTTGTGGTGATGGCAACAATGAGGGTCCCTGAGCCCCTACCCAGAGATTCTGATTCAGTAGCGCTGGGGACTGCCTCCTTTTTAATGAGATCCCCAGAAGTTTCAGGAGCAAGCGGCTCAGAGACCACAACTTGAGAAACACTGAATTAGCATGTTTTCACTCGTGTAGGAGAATTCTAGTTTAGAAGCTGTAGTTGATCATAGGTAGTCATGTGTAAGGCAGAATTGGTCATTAGTATAGCCAAGGGGCAGGGTTGTTCTGGGGATCCCAACCAGACCACATTCAGCCACTTTTCTGCTGACAAAATCCAAAGACAGAGAAATGAGCATTGGTGAAAGAAAAGAGGGAGTTAGGGGCACCTGGGTGGCTCAGTGGGTTGAGCCTCTGCCTTCGGCTCAGGTCATGATCTCAGGGTCCTGGGATCGAGCCCCACATCAGGCTCTCTGCTCAGCAGGGAGCCTGCTTCCCCCTCTCACTCTGCCTACTGCTCTGCCTACTTGTGATTTCTATCTCTCTGTCAAATATATAAATAAAATAAAATCTTTAAAAAAATAAAGAAGAGAAATCCTTGAGTATATTTGAACACTGCTGGAAAGAGGGCAAATATATATATGAGGGAATTACTTTGGTGAGGCCAACACCAGGAAGACAGCAGACTAGTGTCTCAAAGCCTGTCACCAAAGTGCCAAAAATACTTCCAGGTTTATATGAGGAAAATGTGGGACAAAGGTTGGTGGATATGTGCAGGTGGGTGTGAAGGTCAAGTCGATCACTGTCTTGGGCTCAGTTACACAGGGTCTTGCTGGTTAGCTCAGTCCTTATTGTGTGAAGGGGTAGTTTCCAGTCCCATCAGGAGATGCTTTGCCTGAAGAGACTTTTGCCTGAGTTAAGAGATGGGCTGGAAAGAAGAACTTAATCAATTAGAAAGTTTGGGGTCAAAATGGAGGTGGTGGAAGTCCTTTTTCATGAGGACCCATGCAAGCTTTCACAGTCAACAAGTCTATAAGTGGGATGAACATTGGCTTCCATCATCTATAATCACAGGACAAATGTATCAGTTTGTTCATCAGCATTCATGTGTCAAGGCTGCGCTATGTTGGTCCAACAAGGGTGGCATCAAAGCCAGAACCTTGGTCGACCAGGGAGAGCTCCAGCGTGCTGTCCCTCAGGCTTTCAGGCCTTTGGGTTTGGCGGGCTAGTGTTTCTATTAACACTCAGAAGTGACTGGAGATGGACTGCGTACACATGACACATGATCCTGGTTAAAGTCTTTTTCCTTTCTTTGGTTTTCTCCCTCTCACAAGGACAGATGATTGAAAAAATTACCATCTTCAGCAGAAAGAAAGCAACTATCCATCATAACTTTCTAAATCATTTATGCTGAGTGCTTTCACAGTGTTGCATTCAATCATCATAAACGACCTGGTGAGGTGACTTTATTATCACAGTTCCACAGATGAGGAGAGGGAGGTGCAGAGAGTATGAAGTTTGTGCATGATCACACAGCTAGTAAGTGGACATAAAGAGTTTTGACTCTTGGTCTTTTGTCTTTAAATCCAGTGCTTTGTGCAATGAACAGTGTATTGTACAATGTCTTGTGTTTTGACTTTATTTTTCTTTTCCAAGGGATACTGTGGAGGAAAACAGACACAGTCATGGATGAAAGTCAGCCTAACGGTAGGACTCATGCAAATTGGGAGCATCGACACTAACCTCCTTCTCTCCTCTCCCCATGTCTATAATCATTAGAGAAAAGAGTAGACTCTTGTCTGTTATAATCCTGGATCTTGCCCTCTCATGGTAAAGTGAAAGTGAAGATCCTTTTCTGAAGTGGAAATATTTCATAGAGGGTTTTCTTCCTTTACATTTGTACAATGAAAAGGACCATGTGCGTGACTTCACAAGACAAGACCGGCTTGCCCTCCAAGGATTACTGCAGAGCTCATCACCTCCAGATCTAAAGTGCTACTTTGGATAACTCCCACCTCCATCAGCTTCTTCCTCTCAACATATCAGCTCAGTGCCCATTAGAGGAGTCAAGAGTCTTATGGTCCTTAGACCTCAATGGCAGCACTTTCATTCATGACTCAGAAACTTGAACTGACTAACATCTCCCTGCTTGTAAGAGCCAGAACCAGAACCCAAGCCAGTGCTCCTGACATCAAGCAATTCTTTCTTCAGAGCCTGGCAGTGGGAGTGAATGTGTGTGAGTGTGGTGGGTGGGGATGTTTAGAGGTTAGACAGTAGCCCCCAGCTCTCTCCCAATAGTCTCCCAGATTTTGTGTAAAGTACTTGGATCCGTCTAATTCATGGTCCCTTTTCCTGGCACCCTGCAACTCAACCCATCCAGAGGTGCGCTAGCACAGCAGCCCCTAAAACTCAGTGCTTTGGGGGGTACCACAGAAATAATACCAAGAATAATAGGAAACATCTATACCCATCATCTTATCTAATTCATCACCAAGTTGGACTAATTTTACTCCATAAATACCTGCCCAATGAGTCCACTTCTCTCCATCTCCATTGTCACCATTCCAATGTAAGCTGTCATCATTTCTAGTAGGGCTGCCTTAAGAGTCCCCTAGGGTCTCCCTCCTTTATGTATGCTGGTGCCCCCTGCAGTGTATTTTCCCCTTAGAACCGCAAGGTCAGGGGTGCCTGGGTGGCTCAGTGGGTTGCGCCTCTGCCTTTGGCTCAGGTCATGATCTCGGGGAACTGGGGTCGAATCCTGCATCAGGCTCTCTGCTCAGTGGAGAGCCTGCTTCCCTCTCTCTCTCTCCCTGCCTCTCTGCCTACTTCTGATTTCTCTCTCTCTCTGTCAAATAAATAAAATCTTAAAAAAAAAAATCGCAAGGTCAAGGACTTCTCTCTTGACTGTCCTAAATAGCTTTCTCCTAACTGTTTTGTCTGTGTAATATCCACTTATTCTTAAGATCTCAACACCAGCAAGGGTCACTTCCTTAGGGAGGGTGGGCATCTTTGCCTCGCAAGTTCTTGTGCTGTGTGCTTTGATAGATATTTCCTCTTTAACTTCATGACATTTATCTCCATTTTTGGCTAAACAGTCATGTGCCTGACTATTGTGTTAATGGATATCTCCTCCACTAGACTATAAAATCCATGGATAAGGATAAGGATATATCTGTATCCTTATTTTTCTTTCTCTTCCTTCTTCTATTTCTCCCTACTTTCCTTCAACCATCTCACTTGTTTTGTTTTGCCATAGGAATTCTGTCTTCTCGCTGAGCAAAAGGTATGAACTATTCTACATTGAAAAGGAAAAGATGAAAGTCATTCTCTGGAAGAGCAGGCTTGCCAAAGATCTGAGATGTTCCACTAAAGTCTAAGTTAGAGCAATTCTGCCACGCCCCCCTACCACCTTTTACGCTTATAACTTATTTCTCCCACTTTTGTTTTTGTTTTTGTTTTTTTCACTCTTCCACAGTTTTATTTACTAAATTTTAAATAGAAACTTTCAAAATTAAATCGGCGAAAATAGTATTATGAACTTTCATCCACTGTCACCAGCTTTACCAATTAACCACATCTTGCCAAGCTTGTTCCGTCTTTCTCCTCCACTTTTGGTGGTGGTGGTGGTGGTGAAGTAATTTAAAGCAAATGTGGACATCATATAATTTTGTCCATAAATAGCTCAGTAATGAACACACAAGGATTTTTAAAAAAATAACCCCAAACAATTATAATACTTTCATGTAATTTTAATAATATATAATTCCCCATCCATGCTCAAAGCTTTGGTTCACTAAATGAACCTAAAGTTAGGATCAAACAAGGTCCACATGTGGTATCATTTCCTAAGTCTCTTTTTTTTTAATTTAATTAAAAAAATTTTTTTATAAACATATAACGTATTTTTATCCCCAGGGGTACAGGTCTGTGAATCGCCAGGTTTACACACTTCACAGCACTCACCATAGCACATACCCTCCCCAATGTCCATAACCCCCCACAACCCCCCTCCCCCCAGCAACCCTCAATTTGTTTTGTGAGATTAAGAGTCACTTATGGTTTGTCTCCCTCCCAATCCCATCTTGTTTCATTTACTCTTCTCCTACCCCCTTAACCCCCCATGTTGCATCTCCTCTCCCTCATATCAGGGAGATCATATGATAGTTGTCTTTCTCCGATTGACTTATTTCGCTAAGCATGATACCCTCTAGTTCCATCCACGTCGTCGCAAATGGCAAGATTTCATTTCTTTTGATGGCTGCATAGATTTCCATTGTGTATATATACCACATCTTCTTTATCCATTCGTCTGTTGATGGACATCTAGGTTCTTTCCATAGTTTGGCTATTGTAGACATTGCTGCCATAAACATTCGGGGGCACGTGCCCCTTCGGATCACTACGCTTGTATCTTTAGGGTAAATACCCAGCAGTGCAATTGCTGGGTCATAGGGTAGTTCTATTTTCAACATTTTGAGGAACCTCCATGCTGTTTTCCAGAGTGGTTGCACCAGCTTGCATTCCCACCAACAGTGGAGGAGGGTTCCCCTTTCTCCATATCCTCGCCAGCATCTGTCATTTCCTGACTTGTTAATTTTAGCCATTCTGACTGGTGAGAGGTGATATCTCATTGTGGTTTTGATTTGTATTTCCCTGATGCCGAGTGATGTGGAGCACTTTTTCATGTGTCTGTTGGCCATCTTGATGTCTTCTTTGCAGAAATGTCTGTTCATGTCCTCTGCCCATTTCTTGACTGGATTATTTGTTCTTTGGGCGTTGAGTTTGCTAAGTTCTTTATAGATTTTGGACACTAGCCCTTTATCTGATATCTTTTGCAAATATCTTCTCCCATTCTGTCAGTTGTCTTTTGGTTTTTTAACTGTTTCCTTTGCTGTGCAAAAGCTTTTGATCTTGATGAAATCCCAGTAGTTCATTTTTGCCCTTGCTTCCCTTGCCTTTGGCGATGTTCCTTGGAAGAAGTTGCTGTGGCTGAGGTCAAAGAGGTTGCTACCTGTGTTCTCCTCAAGGATTTTGATGGATTCCTTTCTCACATTGAGGTCCTTCATTCATTTTGAGTCTATTTTCGTGTGTGGTGTAAGGAAATGGTCCAATTTCATTTTTCTGCATGTGGCTGTCCAATTTTCCCAACACCATTTGTTGAAGTGGCTGTCTTTTTCCCATTGGACATTCTTTCCTGCTTTGTCGAAGATTAGTTGACCATAGAATTGAGGGTCTATTTCTGGGCTCTCTATTCTGTTCCATTGATCTATGTGTGTGTTTTTGTGCCAGTACCATATTGTCTTGATGATGACAGCTTTGTAATAGAACTTGAAGTCCGGTATTGTGATGCCACCAACTTTGGCTTTCTTTTTCAATATTCCTCTGGCTATTCGAGGTCTTTTCTGGTTCCATATAAATTTTAGGATTATTTGTTCCATTTCTTTGAAAAAAAAAATGGGTGGGATTTTGATAGGGATTGCATTAAATGTGTAGATTGCTTTAGGTAGCATAGACATTTTCACAATATTTATTCTTCCAATCCAGGAGCATGGAACATTTTTCCATTTCTTTGTGTCTTCCTCAATTTCTTTCATGAGTACTTTATAGTTTTCTGAGTATAGATTCTTAGTCTCTTTGGTTAGGTTTATTCCTAGGTATCTTATAGTTTTGGGTGCAATTGTAAATGGGATTGACTTCTTAATTTCTCTTTCTTCTGTCTTGTTGTTGGTGTTGTTGTTGGTGTAAAGAAATGCAACTGATTTCTGTGCATTGATTTTATATCCTGACACTTTACTGAATTCCTGTACAAGTTCTAGCAGTTTTGGAGTGGAGTCTTTTGGGTTTTCCACATATAGTATCATATCATCTGCAAAGAGTGATAGTTTGACTTCTTCTTTGCCGATTTGGATGCCTTTAATTTCTTTTTGTTGTCTGATTGCTGAGGCTAGAACTTCTAGTACTATGTTGAATAGCAGTGGTGATAATGGACAACCCTGCCATGTTCCTGACCTTAGAGGAAAAGCTTTCAGTTTTTCTCCATTGAGAATATTTGTGTTGGGTTTTTCATAGATGGCTTTGATAATATTGAGGTATGTGCCGTCTATCCCTACACTTTGAAGAGTTTTGATCAGGAAGGGATGCTGTACTTTGTCAAATGCTTTTTCAGCATCTATGGAGAGTATCATATGGTTCTTGTTCTTTCTTTTTTTAACGTGTTGTATCACATTGATTGATTTGGGGATGTTGAACCAACCTTGCAGCCCTGGAATAAATCCCACTTGGTCGTGGTGAATAATCCTTTTAATGTACTGTTGAATCCTATTGGCTAGTATTTTGGTGAGAATTTTTGCATCTGTGTTCATCAAGGATATTGGTCTGTAGTTCTCTTTTTTGATGGGATCCTTGTCTGGTTTTGGGATCAAGGTGATGCTGGCCTCATCAAATGAGTTTGGAAGTTTTCCTTCTATTTCTATTTTTTGGAACAGTTTCAGGAGAATAGGAATTAGTTCTTCTTTAAATGTTTGATAGAATTCCCCTGGGAAGCCGTCTGGCCCTGGGCTTTTATTTGTTTGGAGATTTTTGATGACTGTTTCAATCTCCTTACTGGTTATGGGTCTGTTCAGGTTTTCTATTTCTTCCTGGTTCAGTTGTGGTAGTTTATATGTCTCTAGGAATGCATCCATTTCTTCCAGATTGTAAAATTTGTTGGTGTAGAGTTGCTCTTAGTATGTTCTTGTAATTGTTTGTATTTCTTTGGTGTTCGTTGTGATCTCTCCTCTTTCATTCATGATTTTATTTATTTGGGTCCTTTCTCTTTTCTTTTGGATAAGTCTGGCCAGGGTTTATCAATATTACTAATTCTTTCAAAGAACCAGCTCCTAGTTTCGTTGATTTCTTCTTTTGTTTTTTTGGTTTCTCTTTCATTGATTTCTGCTCTGATCTTTATGATTTCTCTTCTCCTGCTGGGTTTAGGCTTTCTTTGTTGTTCTTTCTCCAGCTCCTTTAGGTGTAGGGTTAGGTTGTGTATTTGAGACTTTTCTTGTTTCTTGAGAAAGGCTTGTACCGCTATATATTTTCCTCTCCGGACTGCCTTTGCTCTGTCCCACAGATTTTGAACCGTTGTGTTTTCATTATCATTTGTTTCCATGAATTTTCTCAATTCTTCTTTAATTTCCTGGCTGACCCATTCATTCTTTAGAAGGATGCTGTTTAGTCTCCATGTATTTGGGTTCTTTTCAAATTTCCTCTTGTGATTGAGTTCTAGCTTCAGAGCATTGTGGTCTGAAAATATGCAGGGAATGATCCCAATCTTTTTTTTTTTTTTTTAAGATTTTATTTCTTTATTTGACAGAGAGAAATCACAAGTAGGCAGAGAGGCAGGCAGAGAGAGAGGAGGAAGCAGGCTCCCCGCTGAGCAGAAAGCCCGATGTGGGGCCTGAACCCAGGACCTGGGATCATGACCTGAGCCGAAGGCAGGGGCTTAACCCACTGAGCCACCCACGTGCCCTGATCCCAATCTTTTGATACCAGTTGAGACCTGATTTATGACCCAGGATGTGATCTATTCTGGAGAATGTTCCATGTGCACTAGAGAAGAATGTGTATTCTGTTGCTTTGGGATGAAATGTTCTGAATATATCTGTGATGTCCATCTGGTCCAGTGTGTCATTAAGGCCTTTATATCCTTGTTGATCTTTTGCTTGGATGATCTTTCCATTTCAGTGAGGGGAGTGTTAAAATCCCCTACTATTATTGTATTATTGTTGATGTGTTTCTTTGATTTTGTTATTAATTGGTTTATATAGTTGGCTGCTCCCATGTGAGGGGCATAGATATTTAAAATTGTTAGATCTTCTGGTTGGATAGACCCTTTGAGTATGATATAGTGTCCTTCCTCATCTCTTATTATAGTCTTTGGCTTAAAATCTAATTGATCTAATATAAGGATTGCCACCCCAGCTTTCTTCTGATGTCCATTAGCATGGTAAATTGTTTTCCACCCCCTCACGTTAAATCTGGAAGTGTCTTTGGGTCTAAAATGAGTTTCTTTTAGGCAACATATTGATGGTTTTTTTTTTTTAATCCATTCTGATATGCTGTGTCATTTGATTGGGGCATTTAGCCCATTAACATTCAGGGTAACTATTGAGAGATATGAATTTAGTGCCATTGTATTGCCTATAAGGTAATCGTTACTATATATTGTCTCTGTTCCTTTCTGATCTGCTACTTTTAAGCTCTCTTTGCTTAGAGGACCCCTTTCAATATTTTCTGTAGAGCTGGTTTGGTGTTTGCACATTCTTTCAGTTTTTGTTTGTCCTGGAAGTTTTTTCTCTCTCCTTCTATTTTCAATGATAGCCTAGCTGGATATAGTATTCTTGGCTGCATGTTTTTCTCGTTTAGTGCTCTGAATATATCATGCCTGTTCTTTCTGGCCTGCCAGGTCTCTGTGGATAAGTCTGCTGCCAATCTAATATTTTCACCATTGTATTTTACAGACTTCTTTTCCCGGGCTGCTTTCAGGATTTTCTCTTTGTCACTAAGACTTGTAAATTTTACTATTAGGTGACGGGGTGTGGACCTATTCTTATTGATTTTGAGGGGGGTTCTCTGCACCTCCTGGATTTTGATGCTTGTTCCCTTTGCCATATTAGGTAAATTCTCCACAATAATTCTCTCCAATATACCTTCTGCTCCCCTCTCTCTTTCTTCTGATTCTGGAATCCCAATTATTCTAATATTGTTTCATCTTATGGTGTCACTTATCTCTCGAATTCTCCCCTCGTGGTCCAGTAGCTGTTTGTCCCTCTTTTGCTCAGCTTCTTTATTTTCTGTCATTTGATCTTCTA
Organism: Lutra lutra; assembly: GCF_902655055.1. Classification (NCBI taxonomy): domain Eukaryota; kingdom Metazoa; phylum Chordata; class Mammalia; order Carnivora; family Mustelidae; genus Lutra; species Lutra lutra. The sequence goes on from NC_062284.1 coordinate 105,039,646, forward strand.
TATCACTTTCTTCTGCCTCATTTATCCTAGCAGTAAGAGCCTCCATTTTTTATTGCACCTCATTAATAGCTTTTTGATTTCAACTTGGTTAGATTTTAGTTCTTTTATTTCTCTAGAAAGGGCTTTTATCTTTCCAGAGAGTGTTTCTCTAATATCGTCCATGCCTTTTTTGAGCCCGGCTAGAACCTTGAATTTTGTTATTTTGAACTCTGGATCTGACATATTACCAATGTCTGTATTGATTGGGTCCCTAGCCTTCGGTACTGCCTCTTGTTCTTTTTTTTGTGGTGAGTTTTTCCGCCTTGTCATTTTGTCCAGATAAGAGTATATGAAGGAGCAAATAAAATACTAAAAGGGTGGCAAAGACCCCAGGAAAATGCACTTTAACCAAATCAGAAGAGACCCCAAATTGTGGGGAGGTGAGGGGGGAGAAAGGGGATAAAAAGAAGTTCAGGAAAAAAAAAATTAAAAAAAGAAAACAAATAAAGAAAAAATGTAAAAAAGAAAAATATATATATATATTAGACTGGTGACTAGAACAGGGTCACCCACTTAATTTTGGGAGTATTTTGGTCTCTTAGAAGAGACTACCTCCCAAAATTTTAAAGAATGAAAAACATATATAAGGGTAAACACAACAAAGGGATGGAATATGCCTATAAAGATGAAAAAAAAATTTTTTTTAATTTCTGAAAAAGGAGTTGATAAAGTAAGTTGGTTGGGAGAATAAAGAAAAAGAAAGTGGAGAGAATTTGCTCAGGCTGGAGACCAGAACAAGCCTGGAGCTAGATTTAGGGTATATTTTGACCTATTAGAAGAAGTTGTACCCCAAATTTTTTAGAAGAAAAAACCCTATGTGTATACAAAAAATAAAGTTAAATACAATGAAGGATAAAATATGGCTATAATAATGAAGTTTCAAAAAGGATTATTATTTTTTTATGAGAGGTATTTTTAAGATAAACTAGTTAAAAAACATTAAAAAAGAAAAGGGTAAAAGTTAGAAAAAATTTAGCAGAAGAAAAAAAATTAAAAAAAAATTAAATTAGCTGCAAGACTAAAGAATCATGGGGAGAAAGCCATGAGTTCTGTGCTTTGCTTTCTCCTCTTCTGGAATTCCGCTGCTCTCCTTGGTAAGTGAACTTGGTCTTGGCTGGATTTCTTGTTGATCTTCTGGGTGAGGGGCCTGTTGTAGTGATTCTCAAGTGTCTTTGTCCAAGGTGGAATTGCACCACCCTTACCAAGTGCCGGGCTAAGTAATCTGCTTGGGTTCGGTTTCGGGAGCTTTTGTTCCCTGACTGCTTTCCGTAGAATTCCAGAGGACGGGAATGAAAATGGTGGCCTCCCAGTCTCCGGCCCGGAGGAGCCGAGAGCTCGGGGCCCCACTCCTCAGTGCGCCCTCAGAGAAAAGCGCTCAATCACTCCCGTCTCCCTGGTCTCTGGCCGTGCTCCGAGCTCACCCAGCCTGTGACCTGTTCAAGGTAACCCCGAGCTGAGAGCTCACTCCTCGGCTCTGTCTCTGTAGCCAGATTCCCCGTTCTAATACCTGCGAGCTCTGCGATACTCAGAGACCCCCGATCCTTTTGTGACCCTGCGGGACCTGGGGCCATGCTGACCCCGCATGGGCTTCACCCCGGTTTAGCATCTGGAGCAATGTCCCTCAGTGGAGCAGACTTTTAAAAGTCCTGATTTTGTGCTCCGATGCTCCGCTGCTTGTCGGGAGCCGGCCCCTCCCCCCGCGGTCTATCTTCCCATCTCTTTGGATCCACTTCTCCACTGGTCCTACCTTTCGGAAAGTGGTCGATATTCTGTTCTTCTCTTCAATCTACTGTTGGATTTGTAGGTGTTTGCAATGGTTTTATAAGCTATCTAGCTGATCTCCTGCTACCTGATGTAGTCTCAGCCTGCTACTTCTCCGCCATCTTGACTCCTCCCCCTCCTAAGTCTCTTTTAACCTGTAACTATTCCCTCTCCTCCCATCTTTTAAAATCCCATTAAATTTTCATTAAAATATGGGACGCCTGGGTGGCTCAGTTGGTTAAGCAGCTGCCTTCGGCTCAGGTCATGATCCCAGCGTCCTGGGATCGAGTCCCGCATCGGGCTCCTTGCTCAGCAGGGAGCCTGCTTCTCCCTCTGCCTCTGCCTGCCATTCTGTCTGCCTGTGCTCGCTCTCTCTCCCTCTCTCTCTGACAAATAAATAAAATCTTTAAAAAATTTTTTTTCATTAAAATTTATTTGTTGAAGACATTGGGTCCTGTATTGTGTATGATTTCCCATCTTCTAGATTTGGATGATCGCCGCCTCATCCAACTTGTTCTTTTATCCCCTAGTTCTTCTGTTTGTTCTTCTATTACTTTCAAGCTAGCAGGGAGATCTCTAGGCTTGATTAGATTCACCCTCTTTGGCAAGAATAACTCCGAGTGGTGCTGTGTACCTCTTGCGTCACATCAGGAGACATATGCTGTCCCATTTTTAGTGATGTTAAGATTGATCCAGAGATTAAACTAATGGGAGACTGTTCTCCATGGGGCACTTGCATTTCTCTAGGTTTTGCAAGACAGGATTTTCACTGCCATTTCTCTACATTATCTTTTCAAGGATGTTTGCATATGAAGAAAGAGATAGCATCTGTTGCTGGAGCAAAGGACAGAAAAGCTTGCTGTACAGTGTCCAATATCAGAATTCCCTAAGCTTGAGTTTTTTTCCTGTAAAGCAACCCACTTACATGTACAAGGTCACCTGACCCTTTTCCGGTTGCTCTATTAGAAATGAGGCTCAGGGAACCAGTAAAAATGATGATATTAAAAATAGCCACTGTTATTGCTATGAGTAATTGATGGTCCTGGATCTCTGTATTAGACTGAATTCTCCAGAGAAACACACACACACACACACAGGGCAGGAGCAGGGGCAGGTGGGGGCAGGGAGAGAGAGAGAGAGAGAGACAGAGACAGAGAGACTGATACGTTGTGAGGAATTAGCTCACAAGATTATGGAGGCTGAGAAGGACAAGACTGTAGTCATGCAGCTTTGAGACAGTGGAGAATCACTGGTGTTAAGTTTCAGTCCAAGTCCAAAGGCCTGCCCAGCAGGAGAGCCGGTAGTGGGATAGTGGTAGGTCTGAAGGCAGGAGGACTTCAACGTTTCAGCTAGAATATGGAAGAATTTTTTCTTTCTCAGCTTTTTGTTCTATTCAGTCCTTGAATGGAGTGGGTGAGGCCTACCCACAGTGGGAGGGCAATCTGCTTTACCCAGTCTGTGATTCAAATGTTAATCTTATCCAAAGGCACCCTCACAGACACACCCAAAAATAATGTTTAAGCAAGTATTTGGATACCCCATGGCCCAGTCAAGCTAACACAGAAAATTAACTACCGTACTCTTTAACCCAGAGTCTATGCATTTAATCAGTTCCATGAATCTGGGCAGGTTAATCTGTTAGCTTGTAAATAGAGTAAAATCTCAGACTCTTTATAGCTCCTGATACATGCTTCAATAAAAAATAAAAAGATTGGTCACTGGGTTCAGGTTGTGCCAACCTGATCTCTCCATTACAGAGCTTTCATCACCGTTTCATCCAAAGATTTAGTATTCATTGATTTTCATTGCTTTGAGTCATCATTTTGTTAGGGGTTGCAAAGTGGTATGCATCTAATTCTATCATTCTGTTTGAATTTATTTTGTAGGAATGTTTCTACAAAGAAGAATTTTCTTGCACGCTATTTGGTTATGCTGAAATCCAGTATACACAGTAAAGGCAGGATTAATTGCCAGTTCTTTCCTGTTATTTACTAAATTTAAGAATAATGAGTTGGTGTGGTAGAGATCTCCAAAGTGATCATTTTGTTTGTTTTTATTATGAATTAATAGACTTTTAAGTATTTCATGTTTTTAATTCATTGCAGTTATTTTCCTTGCTCAAATTAATCCATCTTTGGCCACTGGAATCCCTTCAGATGGCTACTATCACCTTTAAGTATGATTGCAATAGCACTCAATAATTTCTTCTCTTTCTTGCACAACAAAGCAGCCCAGATCATCTTGCTCCCTCCTGCTGTTCACTGAAATCAGTCATTTCTCCAAACTGTCCTGATTTCTTTTGGTAGGATGTGGTCTTTAGAAGACATGATATGGGTAAAGGGTGTGCTCAAAACTGCTGGCTTGTTATTGCTTCCAGGCCTTTTTAGTGGCTAGAGCTGGGAAATATATATTTTTAAAAAAGGAAAAAGAATCATGCATTCACATTAAAATTTCCAATTTGAATTTTAAAATATACAGTTTTATTGAACTTTTTTGATTTTAAATTTATCTTTTATGCTGAAAATCTTGGTTCATAATTATTTACATGTTTTAGTCTGTAACAAACACATGATCATTTCAAATATTACTACTATCAGTAAGATAACCAATACAAGTCATAGTATTTATGGTTCTTTTATCCTTAAGTTTTTATCTTATATCCCACTCAGGATATGGAGTTAAGATGCTGTGTTCCACAGTTACTTGAAACAATTATTTTCTGTATGGTTATGCCACCAATTTGATATACTTAGGTTTATTTTTTTCAATATTTAGACAATGCTTTTTAATTTTTGATTTAATTTTATTTTTGCTTATATAAAATATTTATACAATTCCAAATCCTCTACCAGCTCTGTTCAGCTGCATCAAAACTTGAGTGGTCTTTTCCTACCACCTATTCATTCATTCACTTATTCATTCAACAGGTATTCAAGAAGCTCTTTGGCTACGCTAGTGTGGGGTCAACAATGGGGAACAAACCAGATGGCAGTACTTACCCCCACGGAGTTTGCATCTTGGTGTGTTTGGAAAAACAACTCTCTTGATAATCTCTAACTTCTCCCTTATACCTTCTCTTCCTGTTCCCCTTTGTTTCTCTTCTCTTCTCCAGGGACTCTGCAAGAAGCAGAAGTTGCAAGTGGTCTTGGGTGGTGAAAGAAAAAGAAAATTTCCCTCAGTGCTCTTTTCTGTTTTCTCTAAATCCATATTGTATTACTAAGTTGCTTAATATTTCTGAGGCTGAATTTATACATATGAAACATGTGTTCCTCATACTCTTGAATCTGGGTTAGGCCTCTGACTCCTTTGACCAATTGAATATGACAAAAGTAACATTATGCCAGTTTCAAGTCCAGCTTTTAAGAGAAGTGATAGTTTCCATTTCCTTCCTGGAAGCAGTTGCCATGTCATAAGGAAGTCCAAGCATGGAGAGACTCTGACGGAAAACAGGGAAAAGAATTGAAGTCCTGGGCTGACATTTCCCAGCTGGTAGCCAACAACAATTTGCCAACACATGAGTGAGCCATCTTGGATGTGAAACTTCTAGTATCAGAAGTGCTCCCAACTGATGTCTTGTTGCCTTAACAAGCTCCATCCAATTGCAAAATTTGAGCAACAAATAATTATTTGAAGCCACTAAATTTTGAAGTGGTTTGTTATGCAACAGTAAAGCAGCATCGTAGGTACTCATTGAGAAGTAGTCTATTCTAGAATATTTAAAAGTATTTACAAGGCTTAGATGAACCTTAAATCTCTGGCCAGAAACTATGAGTTTCTATAAGTCTATATCAGACCCTGCATCTCAGGGTCTGATGCAGTTATATGTCTTTAAGGATTTCTGTTAAGAAAGTGTGATGAAGGCTATCACCTACAGTTTAAAGATTTCTAGCTCTGGCAATACTTTTTCTTGTCTGTATTTGCTGCAATGTCCCTATTCATTGTCTTTGGACCTCCATATTGACTTGCTGATGATAAGTTTTATTATAATCATATGCCTTTACAAGTCATAGTTCTTTTTTTTTTTAAGATTTTATTTATTTATTTGAGAGAGAGAGACAGTGAGAGAGAGCATGAGAGCTGAGAAGGTCAGAAGAAACAGATTCCCTGTGGAAATGGGAGTCCCATGTGGGACTCGATCCGGGGATTCCGGGATCGTGACCTGAACTGAAGGCAGTTGCTTAACCAACTGAGCCACCCAGGCGCCCACAAGTCATAGTTCTTATAGGTCAATCTTTATTATCTAGTTTTCATTTATTGAGAAAACTTACAACTCATTTGTGTCTATGTGAGTATTTTAATTTAATTAATTAATTTATTTGAGAGAGAACGTGAGCATGTGAGCTGGGGGAGAGAGAAAAGAGGAGGGAGAAGCTGAGGGAAAGAATCTAAAACAGACTCTGAGCCAAGCACAGAACCAGAGGAGGGGCTCCATCTCACCACCCCAAGATCATGACCTGAGCCAAAACCAAGATTTGGAAGCTCAACCAAATGAGTCACTCAGGTGTCCTCATATTAGCATGTTTTAAATCAGATCTGCAGTGAATTGATTGATCACCATAGAATCAGATGATCCCAAGGGATTTCAAAACTCCTCTCGCTTAGCTTTCCCTCACTTATAGACAAATAGATATTTCATTTCCCAGTATTTCCAGGCGGATTCCAGCCTGCAGGATAAAGGAAGGAGATGCAGAGTGACCCAATAGATTTGGAAGAGGAAATAGAGACAGTGAAAAATTTAAAACTGGGAGTAGGGAAGGGAGACTAAGTAGTGGGACAGACTCCGCCATCAGAATTCCGTGGGTGATGCACCTTGTCCTGGCCTGACCTCAGCCTGGTCTGCAGGACATCACTGGGTGATACCTGCTGATGCCCCAATGTGTCTGCCTCTATGAGCTCCCAGCTTATTGGTCCTTAGATAATATTTTCAACACTCGGTATGTCCTCCATAGCCTATATTTCAGAATACCTCTGAAACCACGACATCGGGAAAGAAGCCATCAGCTAGATAACACAGACTTTGCAAAGGCTAATGGGAAAAACTGAAGCCAGCTCAGGACAAGACTGAAGGTGAGGAACAGATCCACTGACATGTTTTCCAAAAGGGGGATAAAGAATGCCTGGCAGCTGACTCAAACCCCGGAGAGGAAAACAAACAGAGAAAGAAGTGCTGGAGTGGGTGAGAGGACTGAAAAATGGTAGAAAAGAGTCTCACAGTTCCCAACTTTTTGTGGTTACTTTCCTTTTTTCTTTTTCTTTTTCCCTTACACTAAGGAGACAAGTAATGAGGATGACCAGCAGAGGGCCTTCAAATGAACGTTAACACTGAACGCTTTCATGTCTTTTTGTGAGATCTTTGAGCTTTTGGTTCTCTTCCCTTAGGATTTTATTTTAAGAAAAAGAAAAAGGAAAAATGCCTCTTTACATTTTACTGGGAAATAGTTGTAAAAGACTACAGACCTCGCTGTGTGTTGCTGGCCCTGAATTATGATTGTTTCCAGTATTTCAAAGAGGTACCAGGTACTTCAGCAAAAGGTCAGCAGGTGGCAAACTTCTACAATCCTTAGACTGAAGACCTGTAATGCTTAGATTCCATTCTAGAGAAATACTGGAGGCTCTGGCTTCATTTTTGGGGAGATGGGTGGTGGTTGGTTTGTGTGTGTGTTTGTGACTCTGTTGTAAAACACACTGAGTGAAAAATAAGTCTATTTCAAATAGTTATTAAGACATTAACCAATTAAGCTAAATCAGCACACATCAAAATCAGTCACCCAGTCTCTCCCGAAGGTCACCTGTGAGTGCTTAGTTGTCTCAATCCCTGTGAGAGAGAGGGTGGAATAGAAGGTCCCTAAATTCTCCTTCTTTCAGAGACTGTGCTGTGAGGTGTTCCACTCAATCCTAAGTCTTATCTGCCCTCAAGAAGCCTCTCTGTGTCTTATGAGCTAGAAGTTGGTGGAGAGAGTTCCCAACTTTACACGGTGAGATAAGGCTTGGTTTATATTTTTGGAGGAAATTATTTTCGGGCAGTGTTGAAGGATGACAGGAACATCTGAGTAAGTCCACTGGAGTACAAAAAAATAGAGCATTGTAAAATAACACTGTGTTTCTTTCCTGAAAACCTGGATTCAATGTTAACGTCTTCTTTCATTCCTGGAGTCTCCAATTTAGAGTTTGTGCTAATGAATTCTGAAGAGAAATTATTTCTTTGTTCTCTCAGAGGGTCATTTCCTGGCAAAAGGCTGTTTCAGAACTCCCGGAATCTCCTCCATCACCGACATGTTGTTCTTGGACGGGATGGTGCCTTTGCTTTGCTTTACACCTGAGTGATGTGTTAGGGACAGAGCCAGTCCCTAAGTATCTGTTGGTTGTGGACATCTGCTGCTTTTACTCTGTGTCCTTGAATCCCTTCTTGGGGGAACTGTGTGCCCCAGATCCACGTAGTTCTTCAAGGCTCTCTGTCACCTGGACTTGCCCTCCCTAGGTGTGGGGATGTAATGTAACTTGGCTGTTGGATTCTTTTGGGGATTTGATTTTCATGTTGGGGGTGGGCATGCAATATGATCTCTTAATTCCGTCCTTGCTAAACTTGAAGGATATATAACTTTGGCTGCTAATGGTGATGATGCCTGTTATACACTCTAAAGTCTATTTTGTCTAATACTAATATGGCTGCTCCAGGCTTCCTTTGATTAGTGTTGGCATGGCACACCTCGTTCATCTTTTTACCTTTAACCTACTTGTGACATTATATGTAAAGTCTGTTTCTTGTACAGAGCACAGAGTTGGTTCTTACTCTTTCACTCAATCTAGCCACCTCTGAGTTTCAAATGTGCTGTTGGGGCACCTGGGTGGCTCAGTGGGTTAAAGCCTCTGCCTTTGGCTCAGGTCATGATCTCAGGGTCCTGGAATCAAATCCCATATTGGGCTCTTGCTCAGCAGGGAGCCTCCCTCTCCCTCTACCCACTAGTCCACCTGCTTGTGCTCTCTCTCTCTGTCAAATTAAAAAAAAAAAAATCTTAAACAAAAATAAAACTGTGTTGTTGACCATTTACGTTTAGTATGATCATTGAGGGATCATGTAGGCATCATAGGTAGATTCCTACTCAGTAAGTCCTATTTAGAGAACCAGGCTAGAGCCATACTGATGGATTGCTGTCTGTGCTCTGAGGATAACTAAATCTTTTGACTGTTATTGCTGCCGTTAGGAAGATATGTTGACATAAAAGCATAAAAGCTATGTCTCTGTCTGAAGGGTGAATAGAAACACCCTGAGGAGGAATTAAAAAAAAATTTAAATCATGGACCTTCTTTGTAGCAACATTGGGGGGCTAGAGCAAGGTGGTAATGGCAACACAACAGGTTTCTACATATAGGGCCTTCCTAGCTATGCCCCCTAAGCCTTGACTCCTGCCGGTTACAGAGAGAGTACTGGAATAGGTCTTCCAAGGCCTCCAAATAGGGATGGGAGGGGGAAGAAAACTGAGAGCCATGGGGACTCTGTAGAGCACATAGGATGGGCAGCCCACTCCAGGGATGGCATAGAAAATAGAGTTGATTCTTGGAGGATGAGTAGAACCATCCAAACTGAGGTGGGGTCTAAGTCAGTAGGACAGAACCACAGGACTTGCACATAAGCAATAATCTCATAAGGCCTGTGCTGAGAGTACAGTGGAAAGTACCATCAGCCAGGGAGGGTGGGCTGAGTGCTAAGGTCAGGGAGGTTGATGCCCAATATCATCAAGACAAATATCTCTCTGTTGAAGCCAGAGAGGACAAGGTCACCCCTCACAAGGACAGAGTCATCAGCAAGGCCTGTCCTTCTTACCCCAAACATGGATCCTGGCTGGGGAGACAACATGAGGAGATGGGGAGAATCCTAACAGAATGCATTTTAAGCTGGAAATGCCAGAAGTACTTTGAACTGGGAAGAGGACAGATTCAACCAGGAATGGAAATGAGAACTTGAGAGTTAGGGTTACAGAGAAAGAATGTTCCAAGAGAGTATGCTCTGACACATTTCCCTTAGTAACCCCACTATTTATCCTGGAACATTTCCCTTGGCCCATTGGTACTTTTATTTCTGTTGGACAAATTCTGAGAAATGATTTGCAGAGGCTGTTGACTTTAAAGTACACCTCTTTTATTCAGACATTGATTTAATTCTACTATTAATTTTAAAAGTTTTTCAGTTGATTCCTTTGGGCACTGTAAGCATATAATTACCTCATCTGTGAACCATGGTAGATTAGTTTTCACAGTTTCACGGTCATGTACTAATAGCTTCTGTTTCATGTCTTGGTGAAAAGAACAGACTTCAGAACCACAAAACATTCTAACTTTTGTTTCTAATTTCAATGGGAATAACACCACTACTTAACTAACCATACTGACAGTTACTGTGGGCAGGTCCTCTGTGTTTGCCCGGATTGTCTGTGGGACTTGGTTCTCACGGAGCTGCTAGGGACTTTACCCATGATCAGCAAGGGCAGAATTTGAATTCAGGAAGTAGGACTTCAGGAACAGAGCACTTAACCACCAGGCTACAGCCAGGCATGCCACAGGCTATGGTCTGGAAATTCCATGAGATGAGAGCTTTCTTCTGGCTTCCATTCCCCATATTTCCAGGGACCCACCTCTCACCTTGTTAGTCAATGTCATCTTTGTTGCTAAATCCATTGTGTGCTGTTTGACCTTGATCTGACTGGCCTTCTAGGAAGTATTCTGTGTCCTCCTTGAACAGTCTCCTCCCTTGGCTTCTGGGATGTCAGATTCTCCTCGGTGTCCATTGGGCCATGTTTGCTTCTCATGGATTCTTCTGCTGATGACCACACCTTAACTATGGGTGGTCTGTGCCTCTCTCTTCTCAATGCCCCCCCAACCTCCTCTGGTCAGTAGGAGCATCCAACCAATATGACCTTCTTCACTTCCCTGGTTTTAAAAAATGACACATGGAGCAGCAGCTTCCACATCTGGCCACAAAGATGGCCAGAAGACACCCAAGAAGCAGGCCAAGGAGATTCTATTTCTGTTTGAAGATAAGGCATTCAAGCAGAAATAGAAAGATGAGCAGAGGACACCTGAGGAGCTAAAAGCAAAGGCCAAGGGGACGGGTCCCCTGGCCACAGGTGGAATTAAGGCATCTAGGAAAAGTAAGCTGTTCCTTGTGCCTGAGACTTGGTGATCCTTAATTGCATTCCTGTTTAAACATCTGGATTCCCTGTCACATCCTCTATTGCCATGTATAGCTAGAAGAAAGTGTTGTCTTAGGTTCTGTTGTACATTTAAGGATAAACTTTTGTAAAAAAAAAATTAATTATTTAAATAAAAACAACAACAAGAAGTCACAGTACCCAAAAAAGGTACTTTTCGAAGCACCTTATATGTATTATCTTACTTCACCGTCAACGATCCTAGTATCCGTTTTACAGTGAGGAGACTGGCCAGTGATGTTAAATAGCTTAACTAAGATGAGAAGTGTCAGAGTTGTGGCAGAGTTGGAATGTGAACTCTGACTCTAGAGCCTGTTGGTTCTCACCTCTGGACAGGTGTGCTGACAGATGTTTAACATCCAGCTTTCTGAAAAAAAAAAAAAAAAAACACTGATTTATAACATTCACCATTTTTTTGGTGATATAAATACTTCCTCTGTGGCTGACACAATATCACTGAACCTGGATTTGAAAAGAGAAGCTCATCATTCCTCCGGCAAGCTAAGACCAGCCACTGTAGCCAAATCCAGCAACCACAACCTCTCGTGCAATGCCATGAGGCAAAGAGGTGGAGTTGGGTAACGTATCTATTATTTGGAGTCTTTGGTTTTAAGAAATAGAAAAGCGAAGCTAGCCCAAGCAGGAGGGGGAATTTACTAGAAGGATACAGTCTCAGAATGAAGAGCAGGAGGCAACAGGGCCTCAAGAGGCTGGGAATGAGCACTAGATGTGCTATGGGCTTTGATGGGTCCATTGTGCCTCAGTATCCGTTTCCTGCAGGGCAGTGCTCCTGTGTCCCTGGCCCACAGGGCAGAACCCTACCATCCATCTCTCCTGAACTTACTCTTGCCACCAGCAGAGACTGAGATCCTCTCTGACTGGCTCTGTTGGGTCAAGAATCAGCCCTGGGCCAGTCAGCTATGGTTAGTGGGTCTGCGTGCCTCTGTTCAGGATCATATTGGGGATGTCAGTGTAGATTAGGACCAAACTCTTCTGCCTTTGAAATTCTGTTACACTGAAAACTCATCGTCATGCTGTGGTCCTCTGGCCTCCCCTTCATCTGGGCCTTCATGACCTTCCTGACTGATGTCATTCCTGTCAGGCTTCCCTTTGCTCCCTCTGCCATCCTGGCCTTCTTGTTGGCCTTTGAGCATTACAAGCTCGTTCTCACCTTGGGGCCTTTGTACTTGTTCTCCCACAGGGCTTCTTATGACTCACACCCTACTTTCAATCAGAGCATCCCTCCCTGAGCACCTGCTAACAACAGTCACTCCATCCATGCTACCCTCCTACCTGCTTCATTTTTCTTCAAAGGCTTAAGATGACCTGAAATTGTATCATGTATTCGACTATCTGCTCCCCACTGGAACATAATCCATGGGCATAAAAGAACTTTGTCCTGCTTATGGCTTATATTTTCACCTGGAACAGTGCTTGTAATCTAGTAGATACTCCAAACCTATTTGTTGAATGCATGATTCAGTGAATGAATGAATGAATGTATGAATGAGTTGCAGACTTACTATGAAATACACGCTTAAAAGTAAACCTTAACTATTATCTTAGCTTTCAAATATGTTTTTGCTTATTGTGTACTTGAATAAAATAGTGCTTCTTTAAAAATGAGATGTAATCCAGATTTTTAGTGGTCTGATCTTTCCTAATTTATCCCTTAGCCCATCTTGTCCTAGGCTTCCCTAGAGTATTTTAAATTAGTGACTTTTTGCAGTATTATGTGGAAATAGGCTTTCGTTGTTCATTCAAGGTGGAAAATGGTTGATATGAATAATGATTTGATGATAGGTATGCTGTCTTGGTAAGAAAGGGAGTGCTTTGGAGAGCTGGTGTTTTGTTTCCCCTTTTAAAAAGCTTTGAGCAAGCAGAAAACAACAAGAAGTCACCGATGACTTCGACAAGAGTCATCTTCAATTAAATCCCAGCACAGTAACTCAGAATTATCCTCCAAAGAGACAGATGAGAAAAAATGGCTTCCTACCTGAAAAAATATTTTTTGTAAAAAAGCACATTTCTGAAAGGATGCAAGAGAGAGAGAGAGAGAGAGAGAGAGAGAGAGAGATATTTCTCTTTCTCATAAAAAAGAGCAAGAAGGATGATACTATTTTCACAAGAGAAAGCATGCATTAGGCCATAGATAAGCCTTTTTTTTCCCAAAGCAGGAGATTTTCAGTTAAAGAAAATTGACAACTTTGCCTCCAGGCTGAATTTTATAGTTTTCACCAGCAACAGCTGTGTTTACTGATGACCCTATATTGTCCTGAACAAATTTAAGATTAAGTAAAGGACTAGTGTTCTCAGACAATCACCAAGAAAACAGATATTTTCTTACTGTTTGTGGAGCTCCAGGCTTCATGTCCCTACCTTTGAAGAATTACCTCAGAAGTTGTTGCTTTTAAAGACAGAAGTTGATATATCTGGTAAAATAGAATGTTCTTATTGCTAAAGCTGTAGTTTTTTACTTTAACTGTACCTTAGCCTCACCTGGGAACTTAAAAAGGTGGTAGGTATTTTGACAGCGATTGTACTGATGTGTAGACTGCTTTGGGTAGTGTAGACATTTTCACAATGTTTGTTCTTCCAATCCATGAGCATGGAATGTTTTTCCATTTTTTTTTTCTTAAAGATTCTACTTATTTACTTGAGAGAGAGAAAGAGTGAGAACATAAGCAGGAACAAAGGAAGAAGCAGACTCCCTAGTGAGCAGAGAGCCCAGCTCGAGGGCTTGATCCCTGGACCCTGGAATCATGACCTGAGCCAAAGGCAGATACTTAACCAACTGAGCCACCCAGGCACGCTGTTTTTCTATTTCTTTGTGTCCTCTTCAATTTCTTTCCAAAGTGTTCTATAGTTTTCAGTGTACAGATCTTTTACCTGTTTGGTTGGGTTTTGGGAGCTTAAAAAGGAAACACCACCCCAATGCCAGAGTTCTACTCCAGCCCTTGTAAACGGGAAGATGGGCCCATTAATCCTAACTCCTGTTAGTTTTCCGGTTATCTGTCAGGTGATTCTAACCCATAGCTGCATCGAGAAACGTTGCCCTCCAGCCCTTGCCACAGGATGCAACTGAATCCTGTCCTGGATGGGGCATCAGATGGGGTTGCCCACGATCCTGCTCCCTTGCCAAACCGTGAAGAAAGTAAATTTGTCTTGGCTCTCCTCCCATCTGCCCTTGTGTGCCCCTCTCCCCATTCCTGAAAACTTTCTCTCCTGAGCTATTGCTCAGGCATTCTTCTGCCCTATGCCCACGGTGAAGCTCCAAGCTCCAAGCTCAGGCTCCAAGGAAACTCTTCCTTGCTAAAAAATAATCCCACAGAGGGTTCACCCTTTTCAGCATAGTATTAGCCCTCTCAAAAACAACAAAAAAACCCTAAACACCAAAAAATCCACCACATAGTAGAAAAAAAATGTGAAATGCCACATAATGCAGCTGGTGAGTTCGAGGAGAAATTGAGGAGAGGAGGAAGGTGCTTCCGGCTCCTATCAGGTCCCTTCTGGTTGGCAATAGTTTACTCCAAAGGGCCGTTGGGTGGGGTGACTCTGGCAAGTTACTTAACTTCTCTGTGCCTCGGTTTCCTTGTCTGTAAAATGGGGATGATGTTAATACTGCCACACAGAGTTGTCGTGAGGACTGCAAACAGAAAGCGTTTGGGGAACACTGGCCAAAATAAGCAGTCAGTGCCCATTAGCGGTTATTACAATCATCACAATTCCCATAATTTCACATTCTTGAATTTATAATTAAGTGAGGGGGAGTTCCACATGGACCGAGCAAATATATTCAAACAGAGAAAGTGCTCCTCGGATAGAGTCTCAAAAAATATTTTGAGCTGTGACATCCTCAATGGCATATGCGTCTAGCTCCAATATCCCGAGGCAATGCTTAATTCATGCTCTCCATTTAGATGTATAAATTCCAAAAGCTTCAGGGAAAAAAATTCCCTTTTTTTTTTTCAACTGTATCATCGACCTTGTATGTCTGTGAATCTCGGGAAATGATGGAGATGAGAATGAACAATGTGTAGCTGGGGAGAAACAAGCATCCCTCTAATTACCTTGTTAACCCAACACAGAAATTAATGAAGTCAACAAATATTTAATGATAGACTCTGTGCCAGATGTTGTGCTAGGAAGTGGTGGTGCCACAGGGGGAGACGAGGTCCATACCCTGACGGAGCTCGCAGTGCAGGGAGCCAAGAGAAGGGGTATTGTCCAATCTCAAGTCACAGCCCAGAGTGACCAAGACATGCTTAGGCCCCCGCTCTCTTCCAGAGAAATCTTCATGTGTGAGGATATGATGGCTGGGTTGGACTCGTTTCTCCTCTCTGAGATCCTACTTTTTCAAGACTGGCTGGTCAAGCAACTTGTGCATTCCTTTGCAGGAAACACGATTCTCACTGACCAGAGACAAGTTGAAAGTGGGAGCAGAGATGCCCAGGGATGACCTAGGTGCCTTCTGTTGTCACAAGAACATGAGCGTTTGTCCCTTAACCCAGCAGGCTTTTTAGTGACTGGACTGAATGTGCTGAATGTTAAATTTGAGTGGTGTTTCCCTATTTTTTTCTTTTTAGATGTTTCCTACAGAAGGCTTAAATGGATGTTTTCATTTTGCTTTGTTTTCAAGTTTCACTAAATTCTTAGAAGCTTCTGAATGGCTTAAAAGTATTTTTAGATTATGCTAAGAGTGGAGCCTAATTTTACACCAAAGAAGTTCTTAAAGCTTTCTAAAAAAATCTGATTTTTGTTAATAGAGTCACTTTGGGACTGAAGATTTTCTAAGATTCTTTATAGTTTTAAAGAGTCGTAAGATCTACATCATAATCTAAAAGATCTTTATTTGCTTCTGAAATTTCCTGACCTTCCACACTTGACCTTATTCCAACTCTTTCCTGTAGCCTCTGTTATAACAAGCCACTAACTCCCAAGGAGTGACTTTCGTGAGCTTAGTGTCTACTGTAGTATTACTGTGACTTCTAAAACCTCATTTTTATTTGTATCAAATCTACTTTTCCATCTATTTATTTTAGAAGACCTAATTTGCTTTTTGAAAGTATGATGTGGTGTCTAGTCTCAAAGATGAACTTCAACAGACCATGCTTTCCAGTTCTTACCCTGGGTAGCCCTCTCTTTCATGGATGGTGACCTGGTCTGTGACTTGCTTTAACCAAGAGGATGTGGTGAGAGTGGTGGGGAGCCCATTCCATTTTGAGGGTTTAAGAGGACTGGCAGGTCTGTTTCCTCTTCTTGGAACATTTGCTGTGGGGAGTTCTGGGCTGATATAAAAGTAAATTCACTACTCTGATGGAGAGACCACTCAGAGAAACCACATAAAGGGGCTCTGAGACTACAGGGGGAGGGGGTCAGGTCCAGCTGCTGCCTCATCCCGGTTGAACCTCCAAATGACTCTGGTCTAGCTGCCATCTGACTTTCACTATGGAAAGATCACATGAGAGACCAGAGGAAGAACAACCCAGCTGAACCCCACAAGCCACAGAATAGAGGGACAATCAAAGGCCCTAAGTTTTGAGGCAGTTATGCAGCATAGTTAATAATATAGGACAAATCTGTTAACTGTAAGACTCCAAAAGAAAAGACAGTGAATTGGGTTCCTCCAAATAATTCATACAACTAACCTGAAGAACTTTTACAGGGATGCAAGCTTTCAGTGCACTCAGTTTCTAGGCTGGTGAATAGCATTTTTATTTTCAATCAAAAAACTCATCAAAAAGTGGGATTCTTTCTGTCCTGGTCCTCACCAGTGCTTGTGGTTTCTTCTCGCTTTTTCTCAACTCCTCTGAGTCAGAACTAGAACTGTCCCAGAGAAGCTGGCCCCATGCCTCTTGTTCACTGAGCCACGTTTCCATTTTGCCAATTTTCTGGGGACAACAGTCATTCCTTGCTTGGTGTTCTCCCAAATCTTCATTCTGGGAATTTCCTACAAAAAATTTAAATTTTAAATATTTTTTTTCTCTTAACAGTAAATATCACACACACACACACACACACACACACACACACACACACAAACTCAAATATATAAATGAATTCAACTTTATATATATATATATAGCTCCGTAGCATTAAAATTTTTTCCTTGTTATTTTAAATTTTTAAAAATCTTCTGAAAGTCACAAGAACAACACTATACGTACCTATATATCCCAACTCACTGACAACGTTTTGTCACACTATTGCCTTCATTTTATACACACATGCACACACGCATGGTTTTCAGCTGAGCTATTTGAGAATTAGTTGCTGTTACACTCCCCCCAATACATCACCACAAATCTAAGCGCTTTTCCTGCTTAACTACAATACAACTATTACACTTCAAAATTTAACGTTGATATATTACTGTTTTCTAATATATGGTCCACATTCTAATATTCATGATTGTCCCAGTGATGCTCTTTGTAGCTGCTTTTTATTTGCCTATTTGTGTTTTATTTTTTTGATCCAGGATCCAATCTAGGATTACAAATTGCATAATCTTCCCTATCTCTTTTCTTTTTTCTCTTCTTTCTCTCCCTCCTCCCCACTCTTCCTTCTCTCTCTCTCCCTCATTCTCACTCTTGATCCCTCCCTTCTTCCTCCAACCCCCTCCATTCACTGTCTTCTTCTTTTTCCCTAACACTGATATTTTTAAAGAATCCAGACTGGACACCTGGGTGGCTTAGTCAGTTAAGTGGTGACTTCGGCTCAGGGCATGATCTCAGGGGCCTGGGATCGAGTCCCATATCAGGTTCCCTACTTAATGGGTAGCCTGCTTCCCCCTTTCCCTCTGCCTGCTACTCCCCCTGCTTGTATTCTTTCTTTCTCTGTGTGTCAAATAAATAAAATCTTAATAATAATAATAATCCAGATCAATTGTTTTATAGAATGGCCCTAAATCTGGGTTTGTCTGTTTGTGATTAAGGTTAAGCATTTTTGGCAAGAGTATTGCACAGGTGGTGTTACCTAGTGCTATTTATTGAACAACTACTATGTGCTAGGTGCACGATACACACTCTTCCTGAACTTTACATCTGCTCTCACATATTAGAATTGCCTGTGAAGGTTTTTAGAAATGCAAATGCTTGGGCTACACCCCAGACTTATAGAACCAGGAAGTTCAAAGGATCATGCATTTTATTTTACTTTCCAGAAGAGATTTAATCGTTTATTTTTTGGCATAGGATCTTATGTCTGTAGCTTTTTATTCAAGCTGCACCCAGTGCCCTTTTAAAATGCACTTCAGGGAGCACATGTGTGGCTCAGTCAGTTACATGTCCAACTCTTGATTTCATGTCAGGTCATGCTCTCGGGGTCATGGGATCAAGCCCCAGGTCTGGTTCCATGCTCAGCAAGGAGTCTGCTTGAGATTCTCTCTTTCTCTTCCTCTCTCTCTACCTCTCCTTGCCTGGCTCATGTTCTCTCTTTCTCCCCCACAAATAAATAAATAAATCTTAAAAAAAATAATAAAATGCACTTCAGAACAACAGGTGCTTTACTCAAGCAAGCCTGGACTTTAACAAAACAAAAGCAATGGCCACTTCTGAGCTAGGAAAATCATCCTGGGTCAAAACCCAGAATGTTCCCCCCATCCGGTTGAACCAGCCATAATATTTGGATGTCATCTTAAGGATAATTGTTTATTGAATCTTATGGCATATTTTATTTAAGCCCTTGATAGCTGACATTGCATACTGTTACAGGAGAAAATCAAACATCTCAATGTGAGCATTTCTGCCTTGTGATTTATTCGTTTCCTTTCTGCCTCTGAGGGACTACCCTCTTCCCCTTCTTGAATGTTATTATAATTATTGTTATTGTCCATGCACATAGTAGTGACCAAAAACCATAATTGATTCATGTCTGCAACCCCAATCTCTCTCCTGAGCTACAATACACTTTTTTTTTTTTTTTTTTTTTTTTTTTTTTTTTTGTGTACAGCTGGACGTTTCCATTTTTACCTCCTGGCAACATGAGAGACTCACCTTTTCTTTCTCTTTCAAACCCATGTTTTCTCCCAGTTACTCTAATTCAGCAAATTGCTCCAGCTTTGCCCCCTTGTCTGCCTAGTTCTTCAAGAGTAACCCAAGAAGCCTCCTGGTCTTCTTGCTCTCTCCACACACCCACATCCAGTCCATCACTGAGCTCTGCAAATCCTATCTCTTAAATATCTCACATCTGGCTCCTCTTCTGTCACCCTCTCTCCTGGTCCAAGCACCATCTCTCACATGCACTTCTGTTATGTCTGTACCACTTGTCTCCCCATGATCCCTTGCATTCTCCTCTCATCCATCTTCCACAGGGTAGACAGAGTGATGCTTAAAAATGTAAGCCTGATTGTGTGGTTCCCCTAACCTTTCAACGGTTTCCCATTGATCTTAAACTCAAGTTCAAAGTTCTTATTTGACACAACTTGCAAGACCCTGTGTGCCTCCGGAGCCATCTCTGATCACTACTTGAATTTCTCTTTCCCACCCAGTGTCTAGAATCTGCCAGGTTCCTTCCCACTCAAGAGCTTTTGCATGTACTGTGACCATTAATAGTTCCGAATGTTCTAGCACCTTGATCCTCACACTTACATGGATCCCTATCCCCTTTGTCCAGCTACTTCCTGTGTCAGCCTAAATATCACTGCCTCATGGAAACCTTCCGACTCTCTCAGATGGTGAGCTCTCCCAGCTATACTGTCATCAAACTTCTCCTTGTTCATTGTATGTACCATTGCAAAGCCAAGAACCACATTTATGAATACATGCGTGAACCAGTGAGCCATCAGAGAATTTGAGAAGGCGAAAAGTATTGGTAACTGGGACTGGGAAAGACCAGGTGGTGTAATCATCTCTGCTTTGCAAACCAGCCAAGAACTACTAGAAGCATCATTCAGACTGGAAACAGCAATTTTCTGCTGACTAGAGGCAGGAGCTTTGAAACAGAAAGAGAATATTTGTTGATGGTGAGACCTAATGCAATATTAATAATAGCTTAAGTCCCACACCACTCTTGATGTTATGATAATGCAGGCCTAAAGTTAGTGCGTGAGACCAAGTTCACATGTTCAATTTTATTCTTGAGTATCTCTTAAGTCATTCATAAAATATTATATACATAGTTCTGTATACATAGCATTAAAGTGTAAGAACTTCTCAGCTAGATGTCTTTTTACTTGTTGCATTTTTATAAAATCCTGCTTGATTCTCTGGGGTTGCTAGACTTCAGGAAAAACAAAAAGAAAAATACGTTTAAAAACCTAAATGGGTTTTGGGTGAGCAAAGGAGAATGTGTCCAATTTCAAAATGAATCTGGGAAGGGAGAAAAGCAACAGAGGCCAGTGGGGGGGAAATAGGGAGTGATTTTAGGTAGTATAAGGATTCTCTAAAGCATTAAAAAATGTTTGATGGTTATGTATGTTTTAATACATAAATGTTTTAGCAAAATGTATCACCATTGCATCAAACTCAAGATTTCACAGTTATTTCATAGACAAGGTTAAATTTAAAACACATACACACGGGGCGCCTAGGTGGCTCAGTGGGTTAAGCCTCTGCCTTCAGCTTGGGTCATGATCTCAGGGTCCTGGGATCGAGCCCCTCATTGGGCTCTCTGCTCAGCGGGGAGCCTGCTCCCCCCTCTCTCTCTGCCTGCCTCTCTTTATACTTGTGATCTCTCTGTCAAATAAATAAAATCTTTAAACATACACACACACACACACACACACACACACACACACACACACACACACACTCAAACCCTCAGGATACTTTAAAGAAAATACTAAGTAGTTAATGGTGCTGGTCGCCTGATAAGACCAGAATTGTGAAGGTGACAATGTTTTGAAGGGGCCGCCTTCCCTTCAGTTATTTTCACTCAAAGTTATTTTCTTTAAAGTTATTTTCACTCTAAGACCTCAGTTCCATCCTTCTTCTATTGTCTGTTTTTCCATGCATGGGTTTGGTGCTTTACATTTAAATGTGCTTTTATACATATTGGATTAATTTTTCCATAAACCCTACATGGTAGACAAGGCTTTACTCTATTTTACAGATGGGAAGCCTGAAGCTCAGAGAGGTTAAGAGGTTAAGTAACTAGAGTTTAGTTAAAATCTCTGTCTCTATACAGAAATAAAGCTGTCTAGACAAATATATAGCTAATGTTTATGGAGAGGCTACTGTGTGCCAGGCACTGTTCTAGAAACAAAAAGAGGCCCCTGCTCCCATGGAGTTTACATTTAGAAATGTGTTTCTTGGGGCTCAAAGGAAGAGCTTTGATTTCAAGTTCACTGCTTTTTCTATCCACTACCCTGGATTAGATCATGGCTTCTGGAAAAGGCAGGAGTCACATAGATGTGTTAAATCTCATGAAATAGTCCACCCGAAGAACAATGTTTGCTTTGTGTAAGTTAGGAACAAGTGAGCCATCCTCTAAGTTATAACTAATTTATTGCACAAGTTATATGTAATTATTATAGAATTATACAAGTCATGTGTAATTCATTATATAAATAGATACAAAATGTATTTAAAGTGTGTAAATGTAAGATATATGTAAAATTTCATTTTAAACAGGCAGCATTAAACAAAGACCGACCTTTATCTCATAAGAGACCTGTAACTCTCATCCCACCTTCCCAAAGAGGGAACAAGAATGGGCAAATACAGCATTCCATAAGGGGACGTGGGTACAGCAGAATCTGTACTCCAGTTGGAGTAGCAGAAAGCTCCTGTAAATCTATGATCTTGACTTTGTTCCACTTTCAGGAGAAAGCAAAACGAACTAAAAGGAATGAAAGGAAAGATGCTACCTGGGAGTAAGCACAAGGAGTCATTGATCGAGCACATGCCTATCATGGTGGTGAAATCTAGGCTGGGCGGAAGGACTGCCTGCTCTTGGCAGATAAGGTTAGGAGTCACTCCCCTCTACTGGCAGACTTTGTCGAGGCTATCCTGGACAGAGTTCCAAGTCCCTGGATTCCTGATGAGGGTATAGAAGGGGGTGGGGACGGTGGAGCAGGCCTTTGGAGTCAGAAAGACCGGACCTTGAATTCTGGCTCTGTTACATGACAGCCAGGAGTAACTCCTTCTGTTTCTGCTGTGTGAGGATTTAAGAACAACAATGTATGTTGTCTCATGGCAAGCAGTAGACAGACCTCAACCAGAGGGGTGCCTGGGCAGCTCAGCTGGTTAAGCATCCAGCTCTTGGTTTCAGCTCAGGTCACGATCTCAGGGTTGTGAGATCAAGCCCCACGTCTGGCTCCACACTCAGCACTGAGCCTGCTTGAGATTCTCCCTCTCCCTCCTCCCTCCTCCCACTCACGTGCTCTCTCCCACTAAAATAAATAAGTAAATACATCTTTAAACCTTAACTAGAACAAAATGAAGCGGCTTTAAAAAGCCTCAGACATGCAGAGAAACTCTCTTTTCCTCGTGCCACCACCCTTCCCGGGCCCCTCCAGATCTGGGGCACCTTCCAAAGATTTTTACCAATGTTGGTTTTTCTTGGCTTGCCTTCAAGCAATGACTCTGGGTATCTAACTTCAGCTGAGACACGTTTTGGGGGTTGTTTCGACAATATGTTCTAAATTGTAAAACCTGCTTATCTATGTGCCCACATAGCATATTTCATTCTGGCTCTGGGCAGTATATAGGTTCAATAGATTCCCCAAGTAGATTTACATTTATTCGGCCTTTTTGTATTTAATTAAGCCTCCTGTTCCTCGGAGCAGGAGCGGTGTGTCTTTCAGCTGGCAGCGTGGCCTCTTAGAAGCTCTGTACCTCCAGAGACACGTTGGGATTTCTGTGGATCTCTCCGTGGTCAGTCCTATTGACAAGGGATGTGGCTCACAGCACTGCCCACCACATGCATGACCAATATTATGTATTCATAGGGTGGGTTTGCCCTGGGGGAAGACAGATAGGGCAAACGTAATGGGGCTTTAACTGGTGGGAGCACACAGCACAGAGGCTGTGAACAGGGCATCTGTCAGAAGTCCCTGAGCAGTCTGGCCTGGTTGGAGGTGACGTCAGGCACAGGAATGGCTGCAGAGACAGCCACAAAGGTGGGCCAAGAGTGGATCCTGAAGGCTCAGAGTACCAGGGTGAAGAGCTGATTTTTAACATTTTTATTTACTTCTTATTTTTTAGAGCAGGGAGGGGTAAAGGGAGAGAGAGAGAGAGAGAAAAGCTAAAGCAACCTCTAACCCCGAGTGGAGCCCTCCGCGGGGCTCCACCTTACGACCGTGAGATCATGACCCGCGTGGAAATCCAGAGTCTGATGCTTAACCGACTGCACCACCCTGGGGCCCCCAGGGTGAGGAGTTTAGACTGTCCTCAGGCTGATGGAGGCTCGCTGAGGATTTTTATTTTTTTAGGATTTTATTTATTTGAGAGAGAGGGAGAGAGAGAGAGCATGAGCCAGGGGAAGGGTAGAGGGAGAAACAGGCTCCCTGCTCAGCACGTGGGGCTCCATTCCAAGACCCTGGGATCGTGACCTGAGCAGAAGGCAGACACTTAACTGACCGAGCCACCCAGGTGCCCCTCACTGAGGATTTTTTTTAAGCAAGAGAATGATATGGTCACATTGGCATTTTATAAGATTACTTGGCTCTTAGCACTGTGCTTCTGAAACGACTGTGTATGAGAGTCACCGGGCATCTTAATAAAATGTGTATCCTGATTCAGAAGGTCCAGAGTACGGCCTGAAATTCTGCATTTCTAATAAATTCCCTGATGACGCAGATGCTGCTGGTCTGCGGCCAATACTTTCACGACCAAGTAGAGCCGTGGTTCTTAAACTTAAGGGGTATCAGAAGCACCTAAGGGGGTGTTAAACCTGGATGGCTGGCCTCTGTCCCTACATTTTCTGATTCCGTCACTCTGGCTGGTACCCATCCACTCTGCGGGTGATGCTGGTGCTGGTGGCCTGGGCTTGTACTGAGTGCCATCAGGACAGAGGGTTGGTGGAGGAAAGGGAAGATTTGAGGCAGGAACACAGGAGTTGGGAGGCGGGAGCAATAGCCCTGGTGTGACGCGATACCCTGTGGGTGGCATTGGGAATGCGGGAAAGCTAAGAAAGAGTTCAGTTCCCTGTGACATCCACAGGACTTTGGGACCATCCAGCTGCAAGGAGGGAGAGGAGGAGGGCTGGAAAGGTCCTAGGTCTCTGGCCTGAGTGGCCCTGAAAGTAGAGGGCTCACCCACTGAGTAGGAGCAAGTGGGTGGGCTTCAGTTTTCAATGCTCTGAATGAGCCTCTGAGGGCTGCAGGGGAAAAGTGGGGTGGGGGAGGGTGTCTGCAGGTAGCAGACTGGCTGATACCAGTTCGCTATTTAATAGAAGTCCCCCTGCTTCATTCGCTTTAATCACAAGCTGAGACGCTCTTTTGCCTCTTCTCTTCCTAGGGACGGAGCCAGGATGGCCACAATGCATGCGAAGCCCCAGAAACCACTAAAAAGAGACCTCTTCTAACAGTGTTTGAGCGTCTGTCTTTTCCTTCCAGCCGCCCCAAATTGCATGACACGGCGTGATCCCTACTTTCCAGGAAGTACAATATCAGCAGAAACCCAAGGCTACTTGCTGTCCATCCACCACCTCTCCCCCTCCCCACACTCCTGACAGAAGTTTATTTGATGAAACTTTAAAAACACTTGAAATATTTTATTTTGCTAAAATAATTTACATGACTGACCTGGACTTCTTCTGTTTAAGGTTTCATTCGGCAACAAGGTTGGAAGGTCCCTGTCATCATTTCTTGGGACGCTTTGAAGGATTTTCTTGGCTTTATGGTCCCTCGGTTTTTGCTTATTACTTCTTGCCTCCCTGCGAAGACTTTTCTTCTGAAAATGATCAGCTGTCATGGATTAGTGTTCTCCCCCTGAGCTCCTGTCACCAGAATAGGTCACCAGACCAGCCACTTTGCAAGTCGTGTGCTTATGTGTACTCTGGTCCCCTAACCAGAACATAGTTTTCTTTTTCCTATTAGAGGGTATAGAAATTTCTCTATGCACAGTCTAGTTAGGAGAGAGTCTCAAAAAGGCATGGCTTGATTTAAGAGGAGGACCGTTGTAAAACATTTGTTGGTAGGCCACTGACTCTGGGATTGTAGAAGACAGTGATTTTAGGCTTAAATACGAGAGTGAGGAGTTTGGAATATGACAATTCCAGGAGACATTACTGTAAAGGGGTCTGTTATAAGAGCTGGTTCTTGTAGGATAACCCCACGGTGTGGATTATGGAGGATGCCTAGGTATCAAGATAAAGACCGACTCACCCCCTTCTATTTTCCTGAACCAAGACAAGCGATCTAACCTCATTTTTCTGCTGGAACCAGAATGTCATGAGAGCAGTTTGTGGTGGGTTGGGGGTGGGGGGGGGTTGGCAGGTGGGGAGGAAGGAAAGAAAGAAAAAACAGAGAGACTTGGGACAAAGATTCATCCTTGAGACTCAAAACAAAGAAAAGGTTCAAAAGGCTCGGTGGCAGAAGGGATCTTTCCGATGCTTCCCGAGGCTTTGGTGCCAATGACCAAATTTAAAATGCTAAGTAAAGCCTGGGGATGCTAAGCCATTCGAATGCGAGGGCAGTGATTATGTGGAGTAAATGTGGTAAATATGCCAGCCTTCTTCTCTCTTCTCATACTTACCTCTTGTCTGTTACGGTTCATTTCCAGCATTCGCATCTTATGTAAATATTGCCTCTTCCTGGGAGTGTACCCTGGAGTTTGCATCTTCTTTTCCAGTTCCTGCTGGGAAAGATGACACACTCGTTAGAATGGGGTAATTTATTACTGACTCTGCGATCCACAACTTGTGATTATTCTTTCTTTATCTTCTCCTTTTTTTTTTTTTTGGACCAAAGTGAGATCTTAATCAGCCATCAGTTATAATCCGTAGAGATCTCTTGTCAAAGAGATGTCAAAGGTGGATCATTGTAGTTCCCCACCAAGTCCTTTGTGTCGCTATCAGTGAATGGAGATTCGCTGTGTGTATAATGCAGTTTTTAAGGTTCGTGTAGGGTTTTGCAAACCTTAAGTGGAACTATGTTTCTGCATCTCATTTTGATGAGCTATCACTTACCCTGTCAATAGATGCTCATTACTGTCTCCCCAGAAATGTGTTCTGGTTGGGTAAGATTGGCCTCTTTCTTCTTACCTCTTCTGCCATTGTCTGGCTATGACATCGGGGGGAGCCACAGAATAGCTAATGGAACCCATTTCTATAGCCTGGACCCCCATATACCAATATAAGCCCTGGTATATTAGGAAGTCAATTATTTGTGACTTTGGTGATCTCCCCCAGTGCATCACAAACCCCGAGGGGACAGTGAAGACAGTTATTAAGGGCAGCCAGGGTGAAAACACCCTTGTTTGTTGCTTGCTGTGGATAGGTGAGGGAAGGGTATGGCAGTCAGACGTGCTCAGTGATACCCTTTTGCTGCCCTGGGGACAGGGACTGTGTTGGCAGTTGTGAGCCTCCTGAGGGGACCATCTCCACAGTGCTGCCAGCGTCACAAACCTGGCCTTGACATCTTTTACCAAATCATTCAGCTGTGCAGCAGCGCCTAGCTGGCTGGCCCCAAAATGAATCAGGAGTGGAAAGCGCTGAAAATCTACTACCTCCCAGTTTTCATGTCTGCATGAGGGGCGTCTGCTCAGCAGAATATGACAAATGAATAAAAGGGAAAAGCTCTTCAGAAGACCTTTTCCAGGGATTCTTTTTTTGGTGAGGTTATGGTAAATAAGTTAGGAACACCTCATAGAAATGATTTGCCCTAAAAACTGAGAATGAAGAGAAAGGTTTCACCTGAGGAGAAGAATAAAAAGAAAGAGTTACACTAGATTTTTCATAAATTTGAATACTTCTAGAATTAGCAATGTCCAGGAAAACTCATCTCTCTTACCTGAATCTCCCTGTTTTCACTAGGAAGTGGAGAAGGGCCCAGAGTTTACCTCAGAGACGAGAGTATTTGCCAGTTGGAGGCAGGCCCAGGAGAGAACGTACAGCTTTGGGAGGTCCTAACTCTGAATGACCTCATAGTTAGATTTGTCTTTGAGGTCTTCTGTGCAAGGAGTATATGAAAAGGAGAGCCCACCTCCCCCCACTACCCACCCCCTCCTGCGAGGGCTACAGTTCACCTTTGCTTTGTGAGTTGTTCTGGCTTCATGCTGGCTCGGGAGCGTTTCAGAAGTAATTACTTGTGGCAGGTCAATGGGTTCAAGCCTCTAGAAGTCCAACATTTAGAGCATTCAGTATTCCTCATGCCATGAGATGATGAAACATAAAAGCCAGACATTAAACTATCTTAACGCTTTGCAAAAGCAGCAGTTATTCCTGAGAGCACATAGGGACAGCGATTTCAACAAGATTATGGTCATATCTATGCAAAAGACATTTCAACTTATCTGGATTCTTTATTGTCCTATTGCTCTGCTGTCAGGGACTTCTTGATCTAAATACATTAAGAATCCTTTTCTGTCAGCATCAAGGGACCAAGTCCAAAGCTATAGAACAACAAGGGTCTTAGAGTATTAGAGATGAAAGAAACACCAAGAATTTGTTCTATTCATTTCTTAGCCACCCCGCTGGACTCTTCCAGTTCTTAGGTGAGTGACCTGTATTTAAGATCTCCAGAGAAGCTGGAGATGACTTAAGAAGTAGGAGGAGAATGAGGAGTACACCAAGTGTGAGCACCACTCCCACCTTAGTTCAACGTTCAAGGCAAATGATGGTTCATTTTGAAATTAATTTTTATTGCAGTCTGATTGGTTGCATTATCAAGGGGTAGACCTGGAGGCCCACTTGGCTTTCAAGATGACCAGAGTAAAAAGAGAGTGGCGGGGGGCGGGGCGGGGGAGCAGGGAAATAGATGCTGAGCGAGCAGCACTCAAGGCAAGCATGACTTGTGCCTCCTGCTACTTCTCTGTAGAACACTTTCCTGGCCTCTGGGCCCAGACCCAAGCTGTTCGAGGGAAAACAACCTGCATTCCTTTCTCCTGTCACAGCCCAAACCTCGCCTGGCAAGGAAGAAAATGAGGGCAAAGGATTTGGAGACTGGGAGGAGAGACAAAGGGAAAGAACTCATCTTTAGGTTAGATGTGTGCCTGTGCTAGACAATTTGCACTTGTGCTAGAAAGTAATTCCCTGTTCCATTCTCACCTTAGGTATAGAAAGGAGGGGTTTTAACATGAGAACCATGCAAGGATGCAATGAGAGGTGATGAGAACTAGTAAGAGAGAGGTTTGTCTGGCTCTCTTCTCTGCTGGGAAAATGGGACCTGCTGGTATAAAGAGGTAGCCGCCGATCAGACCAGAACCTTTGGGGAATAGAGACCATGGGGAAAGAGTTATCCAGGCACCTGTGAGAAGAAGAATTAGCAGTGACCGGAGTGGGTAATCAGGGTCTGAGGGGGGGGACAAGGAAATGTTTGTGCTACTCCCAGGACTTGGTTCAGGATCTAGTTCTTTCTGGTGATGAGGCCCATGAACCTTTACAGTTGCCCCTGTCTGTCACTCCCAGGGCCAAAATGTCATCTGGTTCAGTCCTCTCATGAACTCTGTGGGTAATTATGATGGTTCCTCATTGTTGAGAGGTTAATAATTGTCCCAGTTTGCACAGATAGAAAATGGCAACTCTAGAATTCAAGTTCAGGTTTATCCAGTTCCAAATACCATGCGCCTTCCTCTTCTGCTTGTTCCTAAACCTGGTTTATCATAAGAATCTCCTGGAATTAAACACACACACACACACACACACACACACACACACACACCCAAAACCCTGGGTTATTCACTGGGGATTGTGATTCAACAGGTCTAGAATCTGTTCTGGGAATGAATATTCACATTACATATATATAAATAATAAACTTTAATTTTTAAGGAAGATCAGGTTCATAGCAAAACCGTAAAGTACAGAGAGTTCCCAGATACTCCCTGCCCCCACATGTGCCTAGCCTCCTCCACTATCAACATCCCTTACCAGAGCAGTACATCTGTTACAATGGATAAACCTACATTCACACATAATTATCACTGAAAGTCGATTGTTTAAATTAGGGTTCACTCTTGGTGTTGTACAGTCTATAGATTTGGACAAATGTATAATGACATGTATCAACCAATGTAGTATCTTACAGAATAGTTTCATTGCTCTAAAAATCCTTTGTGTTTTGTCCATTCATCCCTCTCTTCCTCCCCTTACCCTCTGGCAACAACTGATCTTTTTACTGTCTCTGTTGTTTTGTCTTCTCTGAAATGTCAGTATTTTTGGAATCATACAGTATATAGTCTTTTCAGATTGGCTTCTTTCAATTAATACACACTTAAATTTTCTCCAGATAGGTGCACCTGTGTGGTTCAGTTGGTAAAGTCTGACTCTTGATTTTGGCTCAGGTCATGATCTTAGGGTGATGAAATCGAGCCCCATGTTGGGCTCTATGCTCAGCATGGAGTCTGCTTCTCTGTCTCTCTCTTGGCCTCTCACTCTGCTTATTCTCCCCACCCCTTTCTAAAATAGGCAAATAAGTCTTTAAGCTTTCTCCACATATTTTCATAGCTTGGCAGTTAATTTCTTTTTTAGTGCTGAATAATATTCCATGATATGGATGTACCACAATATCTTCATCTATTCATCTCCTAAGGACATTTGGTTACACCCAAATTTTGGAAATTATGAATAAAGCTGCCACACTCATCCCTGTGCAGGTTTTGTGTGGACATCAATTTTCAATTCATTTGGGCAAATACTAAGGCTCACAACTGCTGGGTTGTATGGGAAGAGTATGTTTAGTTTTATAAGAAGTTCCTGCTGCTCCACATCCTTGCCAACATTTGGTGTTGTCAATGTTCTGGATTTTGGCTACTCTAACATGTGTATAGTGGTATCCTATTGTTGTTTTAATTTCCATTTCCCTTATGACATATGATGTTGAACATATTTTCATATGCTTACTAGCCCTCTTTGATCATCTCTACTTGCCTTCTTACTATCTTGAAATTACCTTCTGCAGAGCAAAAGGTTTTAATTTCAATGAGGTCCAGCTTCTCAGTTTGTTTTTTTGGAATGTATTTCCAGGGCATTCTGATGATTTTCTAAGTTGAGGTCCACTGGCTTCCATACTGCCTCAAGTGAATAAAGGAACTACATCAGAGTAGACCACAGAGTATTTATTTGTGGCACATTATTAAAAATTTGAGTCTGAAGACGCCAGCTATTTAAATATTTTCAGCTACTTAAAATAATCTATCCATAAATTCTTAGCGTTGGATTTTTCTTTGAAAATATAAATATATGTTCTTCTATTTTCAGCCTCATTTTAATTAAACCTATAATTCTGATAAGGGTTAAAGAGTAGGTGTCTTTAAGAACCCTCTCCAGGCAATTACTTTCTTCCTGGCCTTACAAAAGAACTGAAGAATCACACTATTGCACCACAGAGGGCACTAGATGGCAGCAACTAACATTGCAAGTAGGATCCCTCCCAGAAGTACTTGCACTTGGCCTGAGAAGTACAGCAGAAAAAATGTTGGCTGCTTGGCTTCTCTAAACAAACCAACCAGTCAAATGAGATTGCCCCAGAATTCTGGGTTCATATCAATGTTCCTTTTCCCAGCTTGGGATGCAAACTGCCTCCCTTCATCACCTTCAGAGAGAATACAAGGGAAGGAATGACTGGAGAACTGGTATGGTAGAATGACTTTTTTTTTTTTTTTTTAAATCTCGTGTTATAAAAAATGTATTATCTGTCTAAAGGTTTCTGGGTTATTTGGCTTCTCAAGTGAAACAAACAGTCAGGCCAATCAGTTGAAGTGTCAGCTGGGAAACTCCGAAGACTGGAGATGAGAACAAGCAGAAGTTACTGAGCTTCGTGATACACTAGCCTGAGACGGTTGCTTCTTTATAGTAGCAGGAAGGGAAAGATGGGCAGGAGAAGCTCAAGGAAATTGTAAATTTTGATTGCACCATGACTTAAGAATGTATGTCCTTTAAGGGTCTCAGAAGAAGGTAAAGGTGTCCAGGGCAGCCTTGAAGCAAGAAATCATGAGCCCAGGGAGGAATTTTTGATCAAGGCATTGCAATGAGTTCACATTTCAATATCTTTCTTTGCCCCAAACATCTAGCAGTGAAAAATAAAACATAAAGCCAAAAAAGATATGGTTGGGCTCTAATACAAGATATATATCTCCATGGACCAGAAAACAAACAGAAATACATACTTAGAGGAAGCTGATCGATAAGGCATTTGGGGCTCCTGATGGCAGTGAGTTATTTCTAGAGGTTAAAAGGGACCTAAAAATGCTCCATGTAAGATGGCAAACTAGAGCCAGGATTACAGCTTGACATGAAGGGCTGAGCTGTTCTCTACCTTTTTACCCAGTACAAGAGAGCTGCATCAAAATGGAAGTTGGAAGATCTGTTTTACAAGCATTATCAGAATGTTGAATATTAAGAATATTAAGCAGCCATAAAAAAGGATGAGATCTTGCCATTTGCTCCAACATGGATAGACCTAGAGAGTATAGCATTAAGTGAAATAAGTCAGGCTGAGAAAGACAAAAACCATGATTTCACTCAAGATATTCAAAATAGGAGGGGAAACCCCCCTGATGTTATTTTGATGGTCAACATTGTCTTGCTTAGGCTACAGCCTCTAGTTAGTCAAACACTAAACTAGGTGTTGCTGTGATATTAAGTGATTAAAGTCCATAATCATTTAACTTTTATTTTTAAAGATTTTATTTATTTTGAGAGAGAGAGAGAGGGCACAAAAGCAGGGGGAGGGAGAGAGACAGAGGGAGAGACCGAATCTCAAGCAGACTCCATGCTGAGCGTGGAACCCAACACTGGGCTCGATCTCAGGACCCTAAAATTACTATCCAAGTTGAAATCAAGACTTGGACACTTAACTGACTGGGCCACCCAGGCTCCCCCATAATCATTTGACTTTAAGTCAGGAAGATTATTTTAGATAATCTGGGTGGACCTGGTTTAATCAGTTGAAAGGTCTTAAGGGCAAAGCTGAGGCACCCTGAAGAATAGAAAATTCTACTTATGGACAGCAGCTTCAGCTGCAGTTGCAGCCTGACCTCCCTGATGGCCTGCCCTGTGGTTTCGGACTTGCCTTGTCAGTCTCCACAATCATGTAAGCCAATTCTTTGCAATATGATATATGTATATCATATTGCAAAGATATATATATCATATTGCAAAGAATACACACACACACACACACACACACACACATATGTATATATAATCTCCTTCTACTGGTTTTGTTTCTCTGGTTGAATACTGACTAATATAGGTACCTAGAAACGAACCTAAAAAAAAACTACACAAAACCCCTGTGGAGAAATTATGAAATGTTATTAAAAGATCTAAAAGAAAATTGGAGTAAACGGAGATTTATGCAAAGTGTGTGGTTTAGAAGACTCAGTATTATAAATGTGGTGAATTTTCCCCCAATTAATCAATGAATGCATTTCAGTTAAAACGTTTGCAAGGTTTTTAATGGACTTGATAAAAAGACTCAAACTTCACATGGAAAAGCAAAGCACCATAAATAACAAAGATAATTCTGAAAAAGAAAAAACGACTTGCTGTATTAGATATTAAAACTTAAAGATACATAATTAAGGCAGTGAGGAATTCCTATGGAGATACACAAATAAACCAATGCAACAGAAGAGAGAACCTGAAAACAGACTCAGGAAGCTCTGGAAACTGAATATAGGACAGAAGTATCTTTTTAAATCAATGGTCAAAGAAGGATGACTTCATAAAGAGTGTTGGGACAATAGGTTATTCAAATGAAAAAAAGTAAAATTAAATTCCAAATTCACATCTGCACACAAATTAATTTCAGACAGATTAAGACCTAAATGTGAAAAGGCAAATATTATAAATTTCAGAAAGAAATAAACAAGAGGAGCACCTGGGTGGCTCAATTGGTTAAGCATCTGCTTTCAGCTCTGGTCACGGTCCCTGGGGGTCCTCGGATCAAGCCCTGAGGCAGGCTCCCCGCTCCTTGCTTGTGCTAGCTCTCTCTTACTCACTCTCTCAAATAAATAAATAAAATATTTAAAAAAAAGAAATAAAGAAGGATATCTTTACGACCTTGGGGAAAATAAAAATTTCTTAGACAATATACAAGAAATACAAAACATAAACCCTAAGATTGAGAAATTTGACATTTGAAGTGGAAATCTTTGTGTCCACACACAGGCAAAATGAAAAGCCAAGCCATAGATGGAGAAAAGATATTTGCAACACATGTAACTAACAAAGGGCTAGATCTAAGACATATAAAGCACTCTCATAAATCACAAAGAAACAAATAATTGAAAATGGGCAAAGAGTTAGAAAAGACAAGGAAAGGGAAACGTTTGTGACAAATTATATAATACTGAAAACAGCACAATGAAAATGGTGGGAACAGCCCTCCTTATCTCTCACCAGCAGGGTTTATACTCATCTTTGCCCCTTTGTATTCACTCATTTGATATTTATTCAACTCATATTTATTGATCACCTATTACATGCCAGATACTGTTCTAGACACTTAGATACACTAATGAAGACAAGCGACAAAAATCTCTGCCTGTGTGAAAGATAATATCCTAATACTGGCTGGGAGGTGATGAACAAAATACACAAAGAACGTATTAGAAGTGAATTGTTTGGTGTGTTAGAAGTCAATGCTCTGAGGAAAAGAAAAGATAATGGTGGCTGATGGGAACCAGGAGTACCAGGTTAAGAGTAAGTGACAACTGTCACGAGGTTATCATGAGAAGCCTGTTGAATGGTGAGATTTAAGCAAATCTTGGGAGATGAAGGAAGAAGTCATCCCAGGAAGTCACATTACATGGGGCCTTATGGGGGGTGTGTGGTTGACCATCTCCACCTTAGGTAGGACCGGAGATGGTTGGATGAGAAGGTGAATCAGGCCAGAAGGGACAGTTGAGATCAACTTTTCAACACGAGATGAGCACATTGGGTTCAGAGTTCCCTGGCAGAGGCTCTTAGAATTCAGCAGTTGGAGTTGGAGAACTTTAGTTCATGACCCGCTCTTTACTTGAGAAGTAGATGTTTAGGAAGTGGAGAGTGCCAAACGTGCAACTCAAATTATTTAGGATGCAATTAGATTTGGTTTAATAATTAAAAATACTTTTAGAATTTTCTTTGGCAGAGATTAGGCTATTAATTAGCATGTCATGGGAACCCAGCATTTATTATTCTCTCAAAAACCCATTTGTGGTGGAAAATGTGCTGAGCCTCATTTGTGAAGATAATTATAGCTGATATCTTTGGGAGTGTCTGCCAAGTTCCCAGTGATTTCCCTCTTCTCTGGGAGCTGCTTCCAGAATTTATTGGGGCGGGGGAAGGGGGGCGTCTCTGCCCACACTTCTACTGTGTGAGCATCTCCTCTGGTCATAGCTTATTGGAACAGAACTGGAATCACGAGCAAAACTGAGCCAATAAGATCTTTTCTCCCAGGAATTTCGAATTGGAGCCAAAAGAGCCAGGCTGATCTGTTTGATTCCTGAATGCAAATTCAGGAATTGAGGGTGGCCATATTTCACCAAGTGGTCTTGAGGAGCAGAGAAAGTCGATTCGCAGGAAGAATAAAGCATATGCACAGAGAAGAGCTCAGGGGAGACACAGAGGGAGTTGTGTCTTTCAGGTTCCCAGGCAAAGCTGTTACCTGAAGTCCAACTGCCTCCCAGCTCTTGGGTTCAACAAACACTCCTGTAACTCATGACATTGGCAGCTAGCCAATCAGACTTACAATTCAGGGATGCTATAGGTCTGCGATAGCAGGGAGAATGCATTTTGATTTTTATTCCCACCATGGATAATGGGGCTCGTTGTCGTTCATTCACCATTCATTCATAAGCCTTTTTGAGGCTGCAATTAAGTGTCAGTGGCTGAAGATATAAGACAGAGTAAGACACAGTCTTTGCACTCAAATAATTCATTTGCCTTGGTTTTTAAAGTGGTTGGTTAGAATACAGTCTTTGGTTTTGAAACACCAAAGTTCTCCTTTTGAGCTTGAAATGATTTGAGAATCAAAGCCTAACTTTAGCTGCTTTTAACTTTAGATGGATATAAAAAGTACTTTCTGAACCTCAGACTGCTACACAAATCCTTTTCACTGGTTATAGTAATATCTCCTACTTGAGTTATTCAGTTGCTGACCCAGGAACACATATTAAGCACACTCCTTTGAAGAGGTACATCTGATTTAGGAATAAAACATAAGTTTTAAAATTGTCCAGTGTAGCTAGAGATTTTGCTCAAAGGTTTTAAAATTATGTATCAATTTGATATAATTATCCTTTATTTTTTATTTAAATCAAAATGTTTTGAGGTTTCCAATATTTTGGGAAAAATGCTTTTTTTGTGAACAAATTATATAATCACTTCCAACAATGACTGTGAGCTTCTGGAGAAGACAGGTAAATAAAAACCAACTGAAACAGAAATAATCTCCAACAAATGAGCTCATATACCTCTGGGATTTGTCCAGATGTCTGGGTAAATTGTGTAGCAGTTGGGATTTGGTTCCAATTCCTTTTTCTTTTCCCCCCAATTCCTTTTTTCAGATGTCAGTGATAGATCCTGCTCACAGGAGAGCCCAAACAACCCCTTCTCTTAGCTGATGCCCATGTTCAAGGATCCACTCAGATCTCTTTCCCCTTCTAGGATGAGTGTTCTTAGAATTTATAACTCCCTAGAGGGAATTCATTAAGTATTTATTAAGGTGAATGCATTTAAAGTTCTTGCTTTGCTGCCTTGGAATCCCATGTCCTCAACTGCAACAACCAGTTAACATTTAGAACGATGGAAGGTTATAATGGAATAGAAGGTCTGTAGAAGCTCTTTTCTCCTAGAGGTGTAGGAAAGTTAAATGATTGACATTGATCAAGTTGTGCGGAGTGTATCTGACTTGAAGTAGGTGCTCATTAAATAGTCCTAGCTATTATGATTGTTATTATTGTTCGTTGCAAGTGACTCCTCCATAGTCCTCTAGCTCATCAGTGCAAAATGCAGGTCTTTTGAATCCCATGATGCCTGTGTCTTTGATGCTATGTTTCCTTCTGTTGGTGGTGGTCTTAAAAATGAAATCATTACAAAAGGAAATCCTAAAGAAGTAAGGTCTTTGCAACTGACAACATTCTCTTTATAACAACATTCTTATTCTTATTAACTTAGTCATTTTCAATATCCCTCCTTTATGATTAGAGTTAAAAAGGGATGTTACCATGAAATCCAAGAAATTCTTTATGAATCCTTTTAAATTCATCTTACTTGAAGTCTTCGGGGTGGATGCCTTTTAATAATACTTGTTTCTCCGTGTTCCAGTGGAATGTCAAAATACATGGCCCTGGGTACTTGAAGGATTGGGAGAGAAATAAAAACAAACCATAAACAAATTGGCTATTAAATTAGGCTAATTATTAGACTTTGTTAATACAGTTTGGTACATTTTTAGTTATATATGTCCAACCTATATGTTGAATGTGGAGATGAAACACATAGGCAGAGGTCCTAAATGAATGATAAAATATTAGCCTAGACCCAGGATTTAATTTCTGCTTTCCTCATTTCTTCTCTGGAATTATATTAGATGGAATTCATATTGGACTTATATTATAAGGGATTGGAGAAATCAATAATGTATTGACTACAAATATTGTTCAAACACAGAAGTTGGTCTGGAAAATGGGAACTTTTTCGTTTGTCTTAATTTCATGAAATCTCTCCAAAATTAATTTGGGAAATCAGAAAAAAATATACTTTTAAGAATTGAAAATAAGTTTTCTTTTCAGATGAAATGGATGGTAGATAGATAGGTGGGTAGATATTAGATACAGAGATGATTAAAAAAAATGGAGCATGAGTTTGTGATAGGAGTATGCAGTGTTTAGCATTGTATGTTCCCAATTAAATAGTTCTCCCAACTAGGGAAACAAATGCTCACAAGTTGCCCTATAATACAACATATCAATATTCTTTCCTGATGAAGTGAGCCTGCACTATAGAACTAAGCCTTGTTAGGAAACAGAGCTAGGACTGAAGAGGTCCATTATGGGTTTTATTTTTTAGCTTGATTACCCTGGAGCATTAGGACAGCTACCATCATCAACGCGGCAGGAAGAAAGTTTTGTGTTTTCCTCGTAGTAATCGGAAGCATTCTAATTTCTAGGTTGTTGCACAGACTATTCTACAATTTCACTTTGCATTCTAAATGGAAAACTCCCTGCGTAATTATGTGTTTCTATCCTTACAGCCATTTGAATAACCACCTTAAAAACTTCACCACATTGATTTTTTCTTTCAAAAGATGCTGGCATATTGAACAAGACAGAAACAACAGTAATGACAACAAAAACAATTTTTGATTAAAAAATGTAAGTATTTCTGGCAACATTTTTTCAGCAGCCTGGCTATTCCTTATTTTTATATTATGACTTGAGTAATAACACTTCATTATTTAATTTGATTCATCACAAATGGTAGATAGAGGCTGTGTCAGGCAGTTATATTTTTACCCTTGATTTATAAATGAAGGAAGTTGATGCAGTAATTTCCCCAAACTCATACAATTTGGCATTTGGTAGAGCTGAGTCAGAATATGGGTTTCTTAAAATTAGCGATCAGAACTTCCGCCATCCCTTTGTTATTTTTTTTTTTTTAAGAGAGAGTGAGAGAGAGAATGAGAGGAGAGAAGGTCAGAGGGAGAAGCAGACTTCCCATGGAGCTGGGAGCCCAATGCGGGACTCTGGGATCATGACCTGAGCTGAAGGCAGTTGCTTAACCAACTGAGCCACCCAGGCAGCCCCCCTTTGTTATTTTTAATGTGACTTTGTCTAAATAATACTATTTTGAAAATATTTTCAAAATAAGAATATTTTCAGGTGGGACTCTAAGGCATTAGAATCAGTTTTCAATCAGTTTTCACTATTCAGTTACCAGAATCTTAAAACTCTGGATGCATGGTTTGGATTAAAAAAACAATAATAATAAAGGAACTCTTCAATGAATGTGGGGAAAAATTCCCATTCACGTGCTTAGGAAGTTGGAGACATAAAAATAGGCCATATACCAGTCAAAGGTTGTTCATTCTACAGAAAGAGCCATGAGAATCAGTCTGGGTGAGATCCACCAGATACAGAAAGAGGATATAAGGCTTTCTGGACAAGTTGACCAGTAATGGGAACTTGTTTGTGTTATTGATCCAGAATATAAAGAATAAAATTATATAGATATATACATATGCATGCATTATATACTTATATTTTTCTTCCCAAGTTAGCATCACTGTTTAATTATCCTTGTGGTTGACATAAAAATTTTACATGTCTTATAAAATATCCTGGGATAATTTATAGCCACTTCAGGCTCAGAGTTTCCAAACATCATGGGGGAAAATTCTCCTCATTCGGCAGATGACAGAACTTAGTTCAGATTCTGCATGAAGAATGTGGGTTTGGGGAGGGGGTGACTCATTCTCTCATCTGTACTGCAATAAATCAATTCTGTTTGGGGTGGTTTCCAAATTCACATTAGGATGAATTCACTCCTAAAGTGTTGCTTTCAAAACAACAAAGCCTGATGCACTCAATGGTACTGGAGAGAATGATTTAAATTTAGAATCCAACTGAAACATATGATTGTCATAATTTATCACATCTTATCTATATAATTTTAATCATCTGGCAAAGCTAGGTATAAACATTGAAAGCACTGTAAACTAAGCTGAAACAGAATGATTTTTTCCTTCTCATGTCGAATGGTAAAAAGCCTTCGGTGAGCAGTTTACACACCAGTTCCAGGGCATCCAGAGTCCTCGACAAACACGCACCCTCAAGCTGAAAGACGTCCCCTTACATTTCAGCAATTTTGGAAACTTCCTGGTACGACTGTGAGGACAGACAGTCAAGTGTTTCTGCACATAGTTTCCGTTGGCCCAAACCCACACACCTCACGGTGGGTGCCACACCTACCTGCGGAGTATCTTCCACACCAGGTCTCCCGAAGAGGTGGCAGCTGCCCTTCCAGAGCTTTCTTCGGGTCCTGCAGCCTTGCGAACAGGTACGAAC
The DNA here is from genome assembly GCF_902655055.1 of Lutra lutra. Lineage (NCBI taxonomy): Eukaryota > Metazoa > Chordata > Mammalia > Carnivora > Mustelidae > Lutra > Lutra lutra. Next base: position 105,078,752 of record NC_062284.1, read on the forward strand.
TCTTTTCTTCCAGATTCTGATTGAGCGCCAAGTCCATGGGGCTGGCAGAGGGAGCCTCTCCCTCTTTGTCTCGCAAGGGAGCTACTTTGGTCACCCGACGGTGAGCCTTAGAGTGGCTCAGACCCATTTCACGCTAACAACATTCAAAGCACAACCATGAGGGAAGTGGTTTGGGGCCTTGAACTGAGCTCGTCCTCATTAAGGTACGTCAGAATTTTACCTCAGCAACTTGGAGCACTTCATGGCATCTTTCTAGCTTTCTTTCACAGCACAGTAAACCCTCTGGCCAGTGCCTGGGAGGATGGTTTCCATGGAGATGTCCCTTCAACTCCTCCTCTGCCATTTCAGACCCAAAGAATCCAGTTAAACATTGACTCGGTTATGCTACTTTCTGAAAAACTCAGGGGTAGGAACGAAGCCACTGTTGATCATTAAACAAATCTCTAACACCAGGAAGGCCATTAACAGGGATGGAGAGCGGAGGTTTAACGAAGCCTTAAACTTGACTCTTTGATTGCACATGCCCTTCAATGACATCGTTGAGAGCTACCCACTGATAATAGCTAAATCACTGTCAGAGGCAAAGGGATGCATGCTAATCATCATTTGTGAATCTTTCATTTTAATTGAAGAATTTCTGTTCCGAATAGGATCAGTAACAGCGGAGTGGCTAAAATAATCTTATTTTTCTTTCAATACCTTGAATTGCCTTTGAAGGGATTAATACATTACAGGAGGGCATGGAGACAGTACAATTTCTTTCCCGGAGAAAAGGGGGGTAACTTTTTCTTCTTTTTTGATGTATAGTTAAGATACAATTTTATATTAAATTTAGGTGTACAACATAGTGATTTCGACGATTCTGTACATTACACTATTCTCACCATGGTAAGCATAATTATCATCTGTCACCATACAAGGTTACTAGAATGTTATCGGCTATATTCCCTATGCTGTACTTTTCATTCCCGTGACTTATTGACTTTCTGTCTGAAAGTTTGTACCTCTTCCTCCCCTTGGCCTATTTCACTCATTCTCCCAACCCTCTCTCCTTCAGGAAGCTTCGGCAAGTTTGTTCTCTGTTTTATGATTCTGTTTTTGTTTTTTGTTTATTTGTTCTGTTTTTTAGATTCTGCATATAAGTGAAATCATATGATATTTGTCTTTCTCTGTCTGACTTAATTCTCTTAGCCCAATATGCTCCAGCTTCATGCACGTTGTTGCAAATGGCAAGGTCTGATCCTTTGTTTTCTTTTTTTAATTTTAATTTTTTTGTGTGATCTGATTCTTTTTTATGATTACTATTCCACTGTGTGTGTCTGTGCATGTGTGTACCTCCTTTATCCAACCATCTATTGATAGACACTTGGGGGCTGCTTCCAAACCTTGGCTATTGTAAATGCTGCTGCAATAAACGTAGGGGTGCGTGTATCTTTTCGAATTAGTGTTTTCTCTTTCTTTGAATAAATACCCAGGGGACAAACTTCTTGAATAGATGGTTCAAATAAACCTTGAGTTTTCAAAGGTAGCTTATTAACAGTGCTTTAAAAATAGACAAAAAAGACTGGAATAAAAGGTGTTGAAATGTTAAGCAGTGATTTTTGAATGGGATTCTGGGTGATTCTTATTTTATTTTTCATACTTAGAAACAAAACTCGCTTTCAAGTGTTAATTGCTCTTGATCACATATTACTTATGTTTTCCTCATTTCCCTATTGAGAAGTTCATAGAAATATATTTTTTTTATTTTTGCCAAATCTGCTAAAGAGGCTGATGTGGATTTAGAAAGTCTCGCTAGCCAACAGACTTCATCTCAGAAGATATCTGAGTTTAATTTTTTCCTACTTACTCCCTTCACATTTTACACACAATTTTCTCTGTGGCAGAGGCTTGTAAGAAAGACTCACATATTAACAGTATCTGCAAACAAAATTACCTCTGGCAACTAGAGACTAGTTTAATTATAAACATTAAAATCCTTGAACAAGATCTTTTATTTCTGGATACAATCAGTTTAAGTATTTCTGAGGGCAGAGGAAGTATTGAAAACAACTGGATAACTAGAAATTATGCTGGAAATGGTGGACTTATGGATGTGGACCAGTGAGAAGGATTTTTGCTCTCAATTTTAGCTTTTTTATTATTTAATTTCAAGAGTCTGTATCTGTGGAAAATATGAGCTTTGTGGGGGGGAGGTGGCTACTTGTTGAGGAAATGATCAAAGCAGTGGATTTATACTGTGTTTTGTTTCTCTTTTTATTATGAGCCCCTACTAAGCTTTATAATTTGTATAGATTACTTGACCATTCCATGCCTCAATTTCCTCATCTGTAAAATGGGATTAATAATCATACTTCATGAGGAATGAACCAGTTGATTCCATGTACAGCTCTATGAATAATACCTAATATATGCTAAGCTCTCAGTAAATATTAGCCAGTATTCTCCTTCTCCCAAGAAAGTAGTGCACGTAATAGGAGAGTCCTTATTACCTATTGGTCAGAATCCATTAAAATAGACACATTCCTGTTGAAAGCAGTTTACATTAAAGTAGACATATTTCTGCCTAAGCAGTTTACACCTAAGTATAAAAAAGACCAATGAGGAAAGGGTACATTAGCTGGGTTTATTCAATGGAGAAGACAGTGGTTGTTTAAGAACTATAATATAGGGGGCACCTGGGTGGCTCAGTGGGTTAAGCTGCTGCCTTCGGCTCAGGTCATGATCCCAGGTCCTGGGTTCGAGCCCCACATCAGGCTTTCTGCTCAGCAGGGAGCCTGCTTCCTCCTCTCTCTCTGCCTGCCTCTCTGCTTACTTGTGATTTCTCTCTGTCAAATAAATAAATAAAATCTTAAAAAAAAAAAAGAACTATCATATAGGGTGCCTGGTTGGCTCAGTCGGTTTGGCGTCTGCCTCCTGGGATCGAGTCCCGCATTAGGATCCCTGCTCAGTGGAGAGCCTGCTCCTCCTGCTCCCCCTGCTTGTGTGCTCTCTCTCTCCATCAAATAAATAAAATATCATTTAAAAAAAGAGACAGAGAGAGAGAACTACCCTTTAAAAGGTGTTCATGTGCTGAGAGGATTTTTATAAGGAGGATGACAAAAAATAATTTCGATTTCATTAACAAAGTAACAGGAAAATTTAATCTCAGCAATAGCGTTACATGTAAGATGTGATTTCTTAACCATAAGACCTGGAAAATATTAAAAAGTTCTCACTCACCAAAACCTGGACTCCCCAGACCATCAATGATGCATGTAACAGTCCCTCCCCAGTTCAGGCATGGTTATGCTCATGCATTACTGTGTGGAAAGGTGATAAGACATGATGCTATCTGTAATGGTCTGAATTTGCGAATATGAAATGAGAATATAAATTTACCAATCTCTTAAGTCAGAGAAAGGATTAAACTTTTCTAATGCTTAGAGAGCCCAGAGAAAACTTGACTAGGACAGTGGGCCCAGAGAGAAGAGGAGGTGGTGAGGTCCCAGAGGCAACAGAGTGAAGCAGGGCCCAGTAGCCAAGTGTGCTATTCCAGCAAGCAAGGGATTAGAGTCCCCAGATTGAAGCAGCTCCAAGGGCATCTGGACAATGGAGCTCCCAGGCAATATCCTCACACCAGCTCAGAAAGCATGGACCTTTTTTTGAACACCTTCCTTCAAGACACTCCTTTTTTCAAGACCCAAAGTAAGCCAAGAACCTACGGACCTTACTCTTACTCAACCTTCCTCTTCAGTCTTTAGAGCCAAAGGAAAGTAGGAGGTTAAGCTTCAAAGCTGCTTTTCACAGCCAGAAATCTCTGCTTTTGTTCTTGGTCCCTACCTAACTGGCATCGTGCAAAACTTGAGGAATCTTTTTTTTTCTTTGCTTGTGTTTTTATTTATATTTCAGCCTTGTAAAGTATTATAAAACATTTGCCCAACCTAAGAAAGTATGAAATATAAGTATTGCTACATTGGGGTAGGACTGTAAGGCCCAAGGACAGGTGTTAAGTCTTCCTTCACTAACATCATCAGAAAGATAACCTCTAACACTTCAATATCTGTTCTTTTACAAACCACTTAATACTTGAAGTACTTTCATCTGTATCTCCTTTAATATCTTCAATTTAGGTGTTTTGTTTTGTTTTGTTTTAATTTTTTAAATTTATTTTCAACGTAACAGTATTCATTATTTTTGCACCACACCCAGTGCTCCATGCAATCCGTGCCCTCTCCAATACCCACCACCTGGTTCCCCCAACCTCCCACCCCCCACCCCTTCAAAACCCTCAGATTGTTTTTCAGAGTCCATAGTCTCTCATGGTTCACCTCCCCTTCCAATTTCCCTCAGCTCCCTTCTCCTCTCTAACTCCCCTTGTCCTCCATGCTATTTGTTATGCTCCACAAATCAGTGAAACCATATGATAATTGACTCTCTCTGCTTGACTTATTTCACTCAGCATAATCTCTTCCAGTCCCGTCCATGTTGCTACAAAAGTTGGGTATTCATTCTTTCTGATGGAGGCATAATACTCCATAGTGTATATGGACCACATCTTCCTTATCCATTCATCCGTTGAAGGGCACCTTGGTTCTTTCCACAGTTTGGTGACCGTAGCCATTGCTGCTATAAACATTCGGGTACAGATGGCCCTTCTTTTCACTACATCTGTATCATTGGAGTAAATACCCAGCAGTGCAATTGCAGGGTCATAGAGAAGCTCTATTTTTAATTTCTTGAGGAATCTCCACACTGTTCTCCAAAGTGGCTGCACCAACAGTGTAAGAGGGTTCCCCTTTCTCCACATCCCCTCCAACACATGTTGTTTCCTGTCTTGCTAATTTTGGCCATTCTAAGTGGTGTAAGGTGGTATCTCAATGTGGTTTTAATTTGAATCTCCCTGATGGCTAGTGATGATGAACAAGACAGCATGATACTGGCATAAAAACAGACACATAGACCAGTGGAACAGAGTAGAGAACCCAGATATGGACCCTCAACTCTATGTCAAATAATCTTTGACAAAGCAGGAAAAAATATACAGTGGAAAAAAACCAGTCTCTTCAATAAATGGTGCTGGGAAAACTGGACAGCTATATGTAGAAGAATGAAACTCGACCATTCTCTTACACTGTACACAAAAATAAACTCAAAATGGATAAAAGACGTCAACGTGAGAGAGGAATCCATCAGAATCCTAGAGGAGAACATAGTCAGTAACCTCTGACTTAGTAACCTTAGTAACTGACACAGTAACCTGTGACTAAGCCACAGCAACTTCTTTCAAGGATATGTCTCCAAAGGCAAAGGAAACAAAGACGAAAATGAACTTTTGGGACTTCATCAAAATCAAAAGCTTCTGCACAGCAAAGGAAACAGTCAACAAAACAAAGAGGCAACCCACGGAATGGGAGAAGATATTTGCAAATGACAGTACAGACAAAAGGTTGATATCCAGGATCTATAAAGAACTCCTCAAACTCAACACACACAAAACAGACAATCATATAAAAAAATGGGCAGAAGATATGAACAGACACTTCTCCAATGAAGACATACAAATGGCTATCAGACACATGAAAAAATTGAGGAATCTTGTGTAGGGGATTTAAATTCTACAGAAACTCAATACACATTCCTCATTCCTCGGGATACATGGATTTTCCTGCTCTCTAACAGTAGAACGTTTTACATTTGAATGACAGAAGGCTTTATGTAGGAGTTTGGTATCTGAGGTGGGTGAGGTGAACTCTACACGTCCTTATAACTTTCAGAGCTGGCAAGACAGAGCTGGCAAGACAACAGCAATGGTTTTTCTGGTGTGAAAACTTTCCTACCTTTGTCTATAGGATTGTGGTTTACAAACTCTCGTCTTAGTTTTGATGGACTTCCCAGGGTCAGCCCCACTCTCTCGGCCCTCCACCTTGGTTAAGATGATGCTTGGAGAGAAGGGGCAAAGAAAGGCAGATTTTCTGCAGGTAGTTCAGCAGATACTATGTGATCAACAGGAATGCTGACTGTAGTAGCAGTGGGGTTTTAAAAAGCGACAAAGAGAAAACTGCTCAATGACTGTGAATGTTAATGAATCGTACATTCCAAAATTTAAACAGCCTAATATTGGACAAATGAGTTCCTTAATTGGCTATGGATATATACATTTGGATGTTTTATATTAAGCAGGTGATGAATGGTATGGTGATTCTCCTTAAGAGAGGATGGCAGAGGTTTGGAGTCAAGTGGGTTAAAACTGCCTTTTGATCGTTGAGCGTACAGTTTGCTTAGAAAGGCTTCAAACAGGATTGAAAACAACTTATATACAAATACCCCTTAGGGCTGAATTTAATTTCACACATGGGTTAATTACTATGTATTGGCTATTCAGTAAGTGAGGTTTAAATCTTAAATGTTTAAAGGATTCCTAAATTACGCTTCTAATAATGTTACAGCCTTTTCTGCAATTGATCTGTAATGGATAAGCAATCATTGGGGTCTGTTCAGTAATGTGAATTATGTGCTTGGATGCCAGCTAAGCAGAGTTGATGTATGACCCAAACCTTAATTTTCCTACCAGCGATTACTTCCCACTATATTTATCTATACATGGAGTGTGAGGGTAACAGTACAATCAGACCTACTTGGTAGGGAAATGCTGAAGCAAAACAAATGAAAAAAGGTAAATTGAAGCTTTTTTTTTCATAAACTGTTAAGTGAGGTCAGTTGAATCAAATTTATATCTTTATCCAAATCTGCAAGTGCATCATTGAATTAAGTGTTAAAACCAGACCATCACAGAACGCTACTCTGATAACAGCCAGTGCATACATGAGTTTCTTAAAATGGATTGTTACCACGACTTCACTTAAGCTCAAGGAGTTTTTATATGTTTCATCTCTCATTGGGAGAACATCAACCTTTGGTTATAATAATCCTTTTAAAGACACCTTTAGGAAATCTGCCTTCTCTCTTCCCTCCCTCCCTTCTTTCCTTTCCTAAAATAAGTTTACACTTTAACTATTGTCCATAGATGTTTGTATCAAGAATTTACACTGAAATTTACTCTTTAATATATGGTCTCTGGTCTAAACAGTCACTCAGAATAGGCCTAAATTGCAGAACACGTATTTTCTTCCCCCTAAGGCAAAACACTTCCTCTTACTAATGACTACTAAAAACAAATTTTAGAGTCTTTTTCCCCCCCAGAAATTTAAATTGTGGACCCAGAATTGAAAATGTGAGTTCCAGGTGGCTCAATCAGTTAGGTGTCTATCGGTGAGTTCCAGGTGGCTCAGTCGGTTTGGCTCAGGTTGTGACCTCGGAGTCCCAGAAGGAGTCCCACATCAGGGTCCCAGCTCAGTGAGGAGTCTGCTTCTCTCTCTGACCCCCTGCCTCTCATGCTTTCTCTCTCTCTCTCTCACATAAATAAATAAAACCTTTAAAAAAAAAGAAAATGTGAGCTTCTGGCCTTCAAGAAGGCATAAAAACAGGGTGGAGAGGTATGTGACAAAGCCAGGTGTTCCAAAGTTCAGGGTGGATCAGAGTGGCCCAGAGTGCCGCTTCCACTGGTGGCTGGTGTCACCGAACTAAATGCTAGCCTGGCCAGGGCTAGTGTCTGTGTCCAGAAACCTCTGCTGTCAGTGATGTGTTGTAAAATGCATCTGTTCTGCATTCTGCACAGATCAAGGATGTCTCCCTATTCTGGGAAAGTCTGTACTTTATTTTTAATGGCTTTGAGATGAAACTTAGAGGACACCATAAAGAGAGACCTTTCCAAAAGGTTTTCCTTCCCCTTCGTCCCCTCTTTTATTACTTTTCTTTGCATTAAATGTAATGCTAAGCAATAAACAGGTACCCTCCTTGATGTTCTGGCCCTCTGCCTGACAGTCTTCCTCTGTGCCGGTGGCCCCGGAAACCTGGCCAGGGCCCTTGGAAGGGCAGCGAAGACAAAGGGCTTCCTGAGCTCCGTGCCACTCTGACTTCATGTATGCCTCTCCCTAGGGCAGAAATCACATGTCCATGATGACATCTGATCTTTTTTTTTTTTTTTAAAGATTTTATTTATTTATTTGAGAGAGAGACAGTGAGAGAGAGCACGAGCTAGGAGAAGGTCAGAGAGAGAAGCAGACTCCCCGTGGAGCTGGGAGCCCGATGCGGGACTCGATCCCAGGACTCCAGGATCATGACCTGAGCCGAAGGCAGTCGTCCAACCAACTGAGCCACCCAGGCGTCCCTGACATCTGATCTTAACGCAATGCTTACTTTGGGGATCTTATGAGGGCAGGTTTCTGCTTTTCTTTCCCTTTCCTTTCTTTTTTTTTTTCCTTCCTGAAATAGAAACAGAAAGCAAATCAGCACGATTGCTAAACAAATGGATAAAGGCAAAGAATTTGCTAATCTTAAATTTGCTCCCTTGCTACCAGTTTGTATCCTAGTAAGAGACCCAGATCTTGGTGTATCTTACTTAGAACAATAGAGTAATAGGACAACAGGTTCAATCTGTTAATTCCATCTGCTTCTCACAAGAAGGAAAAATATATTACCCAGAAGTTGTCAGGGTTCTATGGAGATTTTCCCAAGAGTCTCCCATCAAAATACCCACTTGGACCCATACTCTTTCTGAAGTAGTTCCAAGAGCAGTACACAAAGCCTCGCGGATGGTTTGGCCAGCTGCCTGATCTCAGTGCTCATGGCTTGTTCTCTGGGTCTTGTTGGCATGTTTAAGCATGATGAAGCAAGGCAGGGGCTTAGAGTTCTCTATTAGCACAGTGCAGTTTCCCACGGATCTTTTCCAGGGTTCTCTCAGTTATCCCATGGAAGGTTAGCCTGGGGCTCCCTGTAAACTTCGTCCCTTCTAGAGGTTTCTTGCTATAACTGGCACGATGCCCTTTGCAGGATTTTATGTTTAGACTTCCTATGCCTCCTAGCAGAGAGCAGAAATTAACTAATTTCTACGTAACAGTTCACTGCCAAGATGACTACTGTGCATACGTAGGTCCTGTGGAAACAAGGACTCTAGGGTAGCTCCCATTTCCTTGCCTTTCGCCCCTGGGCAAGCAGGTTGGGGATGCTGCTGTTCATGAGAAGCCGGAGAGCCTGATGCTCCAGGCACTATATGGAAAGTGTCTGAGGTGAATGAGACATGGCACTTGAGACTCCTCCTGGACTCAGAATCCAGCACTGACTGATGATGGAAAGGCAAAGAGTGGGGTAGAACTTGGATCTCTGGGACATGTACTAATATCTACAATCTAATGTGTACCTCCCCAACTTTTAAGGTAAAAGCCAAACTCATCTGTGTGGTGTTAGACAACCTTGGAGTGCACGTGGGTCATTTAGGATGTTCTCCGAGAAAACACAGGTGGTGGGTGGGGAAAGTAGTGCAGAGAAGGAATTAAAGCTAATAAAGGGGGTATGATCTAGCTTGTTCTGCTGTGCATGAGCAAAACTTAGCCCTGCTACGGGATGGTGAGAAATGATGTAGAGGACACACTTGGAAGCCGTACCAGTGAGTGGAGAGGTGAGGGTCCAGAACAGCCAGGAGGGCAGAGAGATGTGGATTTCCTGGCGCATCCAGATGGTCACACTCTGAGGTCAAGACTTGACTGAGTCTTGACTAAGGCTCTAGCAATGACAGAAAGCCCCAGATCCAGAAGGATGAGTGCTGGCAGGGCATCCTGAAGTGGCAAAGGCCTGGGGAGCAGGGCAGGGCACCACCAGCCTCTGCTGAGCATGTCTCACTGGATCCCTGTGTGGGCAGGACTCCGGGACTTTTCAAGCCTTAATTCAGGAAGACCAAGTATGAAGGGCTTTGCATTTGGGGAGATGATATTTCCAACAGGGTGTGTTCGGTATTGTTATGTAAAGGGGCTGATAAGCGGTAAGCAGGGAGGCCCGCCACCATTGGACTGGGCCACAGGGACCACGTAATGAGTACCCAGATGTATAGTGTGCTCCCCACACGGCTGCTTTGGCTCTCTTTCCAGGATGTCCTGTGTGTTTTCTTGGTCTTCACCACATCTTTGTGAAGTACCACCCATTGTTCTCTTGCAGGCCAGGAAGTCAGGCTCAGAGAAGTTCAGGAACTTATCTGAGGCCACAGCCTTTTGTTGTGTTCTGTGTTTTGTGGTTGTTCTATCTCTAAAATGGTCAAATCTTCTTTCTCTCAAGCAACCCTCCCACCCTCTCATGCCACTAAATTGTTGGAGAGCCTGTAGAATGTCCCATTTTCCAAATCGGGTTGTCTCCTCCCGGTGGCATTTCACTTGTTTCTCCAGCCCTGAATTGTCTGTGAATTGGGAGTTAGGTCTGAAGTCTTGTTAGATGCAGGTGTACTCAGTGGGCAACACTGATTTCTAGCTGGTCCTACAGATGGCAAGCTGCATCCATGGGGAGTCTGGATGCTAAGATTGATCCATGCGTTCTCGAGGTGACCACTGAGCCATCCATGGCCAAGCTGCTCCCCCCTCCCCCCCTGCCAAGCAGTGAGCAACCCATGGAGTGATACTTTAAAAGCCAGTGCTCCTAACCATAATGCAGTGGAACCCTTTCAACCTCAAAGTTGCAAATTGGTGTCCACCACGACAAATCTGATGCCTACGAAAGGACCGAGCTTGTTCTGACAGGGGGTCTCAGGCCCTCTTTTAAAAATAAATGGAGGGGTGCCTGGGTGGCTCAGTTAAGCATCTGACTCTTGATCTCACTCAGATCCCAGTCTTACCGTCATGAGTTCAGGCCCCGAGTTGGGCTCCGTGCTAGGTGTGGAGCCTACTTAAAAAGTAAAAATAAATGGAGAAGGGGAGGGCTGGGTCCCCTTTGCATTTCCCTAGACCTGGCCCTCATAGAAACATTAGAACTTTATCTTTTCAGGTTCCATGTGGAGGTAACAGGCCCTTGGGACCACAGAGGTTGCACCCTGAGGTCAGTCTAGGGATGTTAGCACAGAGCCCAGGACACTGGCTAAGTGGTTGGAAGGGCTCCTCCTTTCCCACACTTACTCAGATTCTTTCCAGATGATGCTTCATCTCATGCCAGCTGCTGCAGGCCTCAAACAAGCAAAGAAATTTCCAGATTCCTCTTCCAATTATGTCAAATGGGTCTATTACGCAATCAGATCAGGTGGAGCCCCAGAACAGATCCCAAAGCCTCAAGTGATTTGATGATATTTCCACAATCTTTGTTTTCATTAACCCTCCACCTAGTCTGCTGAGCTGCTCTGCAATATCCAGGTGTGTCCTGGGGGCCAGAACTCAGCAGGGGGACCCCAGGGCTGAATTGTTGCTGCTGCTAACCTGAGCCCCGGAGGCGGACTCCTCTGAAAGGGCTAGTCACTTTCCCTCACCCTTGCTACATTTCCTTGACACCCAGGTCCAGGGGAGAAGTTCATGGGCCCTTCCATTCCAAAAAAGTGACATCCAATGAACTAATCATCTTCACTCTAAAGGGCAAGCATGGGGGTTTGGAGTATGTGACGGCAGGGCCAATCCATCTGGAAGAAACTCTTAATCTCCTTCCCCCATTCACATGTCCTGCCAGGTCAACAAAGGACACATGGAAATATCCCTAAGAGAGAAAAGAAGTTGCCCAGACTTTTGGTCACATTTCTGATCTTATCTTGTTTCTGGAGGGCAGGAAAGAAGTCTGCAAGAAGGAAAGAAGTTTTAAAGAAAAATATTAAGGCTAAATGAGGAGACTGTGAATAGCAGATAACTGACAGATGCCATAAGGTGTCTGCTTCTCCTTCTCACTCTACCTTTGTGGTCTCTCTCTCAAATAAATAAATAAAAACTAAAAAAAAAAAAAAGAAAAGAAAAGGAAAGAAAGAAAGAAAGGAAGAAAGAAAGAAAGAAAGAAAAGAAAAAGAAAATGATTTAGTTAGGAAGATTTTTTTGCATTTGGAGGGACAGGGTCCTAGGAAACAATGCCATGAGGTCAGGTCCAGAGCCCAGGGAGTGGCCAGTGCAAAGACAGTGGGGTCAGGCCATGGAGCGGTCTAGAAGCGGGGGTAGAGTTGAGATCCTTTGAAAAGAAGAGGAGTCCTTATTTTGGGAGAACTCACAGCTTCCATTCCTGTCAAATGTTTTCTGAAACTTCCAACCCCCTAGGGAGCCAAATCCCTTCAAAGTATATTCCTATTCAAAACACTTCTTTCTTTATGAATTTTATCATCCTGATCACCATGATTCATGTGATTATTATCCACTTTTGGTTATTTACAAAAATAACTAACATACAATGAGCTCTATGTGGTAGACATTCTAGACAATTTCTTAAATACATTACCTCATTTAATTCTTGCAACAACACTATGATGGCAGTCTGGTCATTACTCCATTTTACCAATGCGGAAAAGGAAGTTTGAGGAGTCACGTGGTACATATTAACCAGGAGATGAATTCAAGTGCTCTGACCAGCCTAGAATCCTGGCTCTCTCTCTTACTGTGTAGTAAATTTTCATTCCTGAAGGTAGTGATTATACTCTGCTATCCCTCACCCCTGCCCTCTGAACACTCAATGCAGAGCCCATAATAGGTCCTTGTAAGTGTTTCTGGAATGAATGGACATCTTACCTGTACTCCACTGCCCTGCCCCCCTTCTGCTCCAGACTCTGTGGAAAAACACTCTGGGTTTCTAATGAGTGCTACATCTTCAGAATAACATAAAAAAGTCCTTCAATTCTCATTAAGCTCCTAATGAGTTTCATTACAGGCACAAAGAGGAAGAAGAACAGTGACCATTTTGGATCTCACAGCTGTTGATCTGTGATTGCCTTTATTGTGATGTACATTGTGAAGATTCACACGAAGCATTTCTAGTCCCTCCATTTGAAGACCATCTTGGATGCCAAAACTGCTTTGTTAAAGGCCAAATTGTTGTTGTGGGCACGTGTGGCCTGAGGAGTGTCGCATGCCCCCTCCCTAGAGAGCTGAAGGGCAGCCTCCCTTCCCCTGGGTCAGTCTCCCACCTGCGCAGCGGCAGTCAGTGCTTCCATCCCTGACCACTTCACCACAGCGCAAACGAGGGCATCTATTTGGGGGAGGTGGAGATCTTCTCACAAAGAAGGTGAAGGAGTGTTCCCCTCCACTCACAGCCTTTAAATGGAGATGGGCCAGCCTCCTGGAAAGCCACTATAGACCACTATATCCTGTGTCCTAATGCCCACGATGAGGCATCACAACAAAAGAGATAAAAGTCAGTTGTGTTGAGACTATAAACGGAGTAAAAAGTCTCCACAGAGCCAGAAAGACTACCAAGTGGTGGCTCATGCTCCCCTCATAAGCAATCCTTCGCTCAGGGCTCCTCCAGTAGAACAAATGAGCTTGAAATGAGGTTTGACTGATGGTCCATAAGGCCCCCTTCCTTCAGAAGTTCTCATTTTGAGTTTCACTTGGGCCCTGATTTCCTCTGCTGAGAGAGTAGCTGGTTTTCTGTTTTGTTTTTTCATGTTTCCTTCTTCTCCAGAGTAGCTCAGAACAAGGTAACCAATGCCGAGGGCTGTCAGGGGGTAGACTGGGCCACCAAGAAGCCTGTGTTGTAGCCCCTTCTGGAACTAGCGAAAATTGTTCCCATTTTGTTGACCCCTCACCACTTGCAAGGCTCTGTGTCAGGCACTTCATGTAACCTAATTTAGAGGCAGTAGACTGAGTAATTAAGAGCTTGGACTAAGGAGCCAGCTGCCTGCTTTAAACCCTGCTCCCATCACTTTCTGGCTGTATAACTTACTATTTCTCTATGTCTCTGTATAGTAAAAAGGAATAATAATAGTTCTTACAGGGTTATTATGAAAATTAAATAAGTTAGTCTGTGTAAAGCACTACAAGAGGGCCTGGCATGGTGGGTATCTATAAATGTTCATTAATAATAGGAATAATAATTATTAGAGAAATAGAAACAAAAGCTTGCCACTCTGAAGCAGGCAGTTTTTATTTCCAGTTCAAAGATGAGGAAATAGTGGCTCAAAGAAGTTCCCATGCTAGTAAGAGTTGGAGTCTGGATTCTAAACCTTGGGCTTCACCTGTAACACCTTCCTAGGCCTCAGTTTCCTCAACTGCAAAAATAAGGGGGCAAGATGGGCTCCCAGTTTCCTCTGGAACCTCAACAGTCTATAATCCCACTGCTTTCTACTCCTGTGTTCTCCACAGTTTCTCTTTCTAAGGGCTTTCTCCCTTCTCACTTCAAGTATATGCCCCAGATCTCCCTTGGTCTAAAAATTCTGTGCTGGAACTTCCTTCTGTGACGGCTTCGGTGTTCTTTGCTCTCTTACCTGTAAGGCCCAGGTCAGGACGTGTAGAGACCATGCCCACTAACCTGCAGTTTTCTTGCTCTACTGCTCCACTGTGGGGACTCTCCTGAAGGTTAGGGATGGCTCCCTTCCATCCGAAGCCATCTGCCTTTTCTTAGCTCTTCCTGACTCAGCGTCTTTGCAGTATGAGATATGTCAAAATGTAATGACCTACAATGATTGCCAGAACCCTGTACATTTGGCAGATCTCTTTCTCTCTCCTCTCAAAAACATAAAGTTTCATATAGTTCATAACATTGTGCCATTTTTTTATTCCCCAACTCAACATTATGTACTGGAGATCTTCTGATGTCAATCACTAAGAACTTCCCCATTATTTTTATTGCTATGATTATTTCAGTATGGATGCACATAATTATTACCTTATTGATGAACCCAAAGGTTCTTTTCAATTCTTTGGTTGCAAATAGTGTTTCATTGAACATCCTTGGATAGGCTTCTTTGGGCATACTCAGTAATTTTCTAGAGTAAATGCCAAGAAGGATTTGTTGGGTTATAGGATGTTGTATTTTAGTAGATTAGTTTTCTTTATTTAACTGCCACTTTAAAAAAATTATTTATTTATTTGAGAGAGAGAGAGTGAGAAAGAGAGCATGAGAAGGGAGAAGATCAGAGGGAGAAGCAGACTCCCATGGAACTGGGAGCCCGATGCAGGACTCAATCCCAAGACTCTGGGATCATGACCTGAGTTGAAGGCAGTGGCTTAGCCAACTGAGGCACCCAGGTGCCCTTAACTGCCACTTTTTAGCTCAGCCCAGCTCAAATCTGGGATTAAAATGTGTTCCTAGTAAGGAGGCTCTTTGAAGATCCTACTTCAGCAGCCTGTGATTCACCCTAAGCTGATTTTGTGGCTGCCCGACCTCTGATCAGAGTACTTCATTATCTGAGCCTTTGCTTTTCATGTATTTCATTACTTGTTTCAGCGACTTCAGCCCAGATTTCCCCTATGTCTGGGTCTCTGAACCCTGCACCAGCATCCCAGAGACTTCCAACACCTACCTATTGGGATTTCCGCCAATCACTCTTCTTATATCCTACCCCAGCACACTGGCCAGGATGGACTCACCAGCACTTGCCCTCTGCTTTGACCTTGACTTGTAGGATTCTGATCTCAACCGGCCTTTTCCCTTAGTCTAATGTATTGGTGTCACAGTCTCCATTAGAGTCCATATTTCTCAGTTTAGTTGTGATCTTAATACCCTAAAATGACCCTTTTTTTTTTTTTTTGGGTCCTCCTGCTTTATCCCAAAGTTCTGTCTGAACTCAGCCACTTCTTAGCCTGGTGGTTGTTCAAGCCTACACACTGTTATTATGTTTCACAATATCACACAATACTGATTATATTCCATTACTAACTATGAATCTTTTTCCCTCAATAAAAACTTCTTTTTTTTTTTCTTTTCCCTATTCTTTGGTATTCTTCAAGTCTAGGTCTTTGCCATCTTATTCTTTCTAAGCATTTCTTCAATATTTTCCTACTTTTACTTACCTTAATAGACTTAAATACAGTTTATTCCTGAATCTACATATCCAGTCTTCACCCTTCCCCATGTTCCATTACTGCATTTCCAATTGTCTGTATAACACATCCATTTGGATGTTTCCCATCACTTCAATTTCATTATGTCTAAACCCAAGAGAACCATCTGTTACCATCCTCACCCCATCTGTTCCCTTTCCAGTTTTCCCTCTTTCTGTAAATGACATCGTATTTTCCTGATCACCCAGACTAGAAATCTTGGAATTATGTCTGACTTATTTCTTTTTTTGCTTCTTATATACAATCCATTATTGAATTCTACTGAAATTTTCTCCTTTGAAAATAACTTTGTGGGTGACTTCTGGTTGATAAGTGGATGTGTACCTACATTTATCTTTGTTCCTTTCTGAAATATAAATAAAATGTCAGTAAGGTATGTTTTTACAAGCAGAACCCCATGCAAGACAGAAAAAGGAGAAAACCAAAACTTGGAAAGTATGTGGATGAATAACTTGTTTGGCACACCTTTGAAAAAGCTAAACTATAAGCCAAGAGCAAAAAAGACCATAGAAGCATCTCAATTTTTACATCACTGAGCAACTCAGTGGCCCAGAAACTTGGAGGTATTTAGGTACATCCTGAAGTAGGGAGGAAAGCAGGGCTAAAGAGGTGGATAATTTGAAAGCCTGTTAAGACAGTTCGAACCCTAGTTGCCCCTCCTTAATTAATACTCCCCACCCCACAGAAAGACTAGTGATTTATCCTCTGGAATAATGAGTTTCTGCCCTAGGGACACCAGTAACTGTTACAGATTGGTGCTGTACCAAAACCAAGGTGATCAATTAAAAGTTTATATACTGAGGGCTGAGACTTTTGGTTCCTTTCTCCTGCTAGCTCCCAGAGCTCAAGCTTCTCTGAGGTAGGAAATGGAAGGTATCTCTCTGGGGATCCTGACTAGCTCAAGAGAAAAGACCTAGAGATAGTGACACCAGAGAGGTTCCAATGACATGGCCTGGCCATTTCCTCTGCCAGGAAGACTGCAATCAACAAACACATCCAATCATCCTTTTAGTGCCCCACTCTTAAATTTGAACAGACAGAGAAGGAATGCCAGACATTTGAAGAAGACTTTAATACGAAAGACAGAAAATAAAACAAATGAAAAATAAAATGAAGGAAACAGAGACCAGACAGGGAGAAAAGTTTGGAGGGAAAGACCAACCTCTTATCATTTTCACATTTCAAAAGTCTGGGAGAATATTTTACATAGATGAACAAGATTACAGATGTTAAGTTAAAAAAAAAAAAGAAGAGGAGGAAGGAGAAAGAAAAAAAAATCAGTGAGCAAAAAAGAGCTCTTGGAAATGTCATAGGAGAAAAATGTTTTTAAAACTCCATAGAAATTTTGAGTAATTAGTTGAAATTTCTGCAAAATATGAAGGAAAAAGGTAAGGAGAAAGAAAATAGGGAACAATAGAGAGCAAGAGCAGCAGCAACAGCAGAAGACATTTCAGAGTGAGTGAGCGAGAGAGAGAGAGAGCAGCAAGAACAGGGGAGAGGAAGTTGTCAAAGAAATCATTTATGAAAATCTCCCAGAACTGAAGGACCTGAGTTGCGAGCCTGAAAATGTCCACTGGATGTGTAGCACAATGGATGAAAGCGCTAAGTTGTCATGGTGAACCTTCAGCACTCATGGGACTGAGAGAAGATCCTAAAAGCTTCCACAGAGAAAACTCAAGTTCTAAACAAAGAATCAGAAAGGTACCAAACTTCTCTATGGGATTGTCAGAATCTAAAAGACATCTGCACAATGTCTTCAAATTCTGAGGGAATAAGATTTCCAATGCTGAATTTTATACCCAATCAAACAAGTACAATTTAAATATGAGAGAATGAGAAAAACCTTTGCAGGCATGCCATCTCTCAACATATTTACCTGTGCAACTTATTAGCTAACATGAATCAAGTACTTGTTAAATGGCCAAGCACCTTGGGTGCATTCTATATATGATCTCGATCCTCATCCTAAACCTGTAAGATTGGAACTATTGGGATTGCCATTCACAGCTGAGGGCATGAGGCTCAGGGAGGCAAGAACTTACTCAACAACACACATGAGAAGTAGGGTTGGGATTTAAACTTAGTCTGACTCCTGGGTCTATGATTCTGACCACTGTGTTACGTAGTACAGGAAGAGCTAAATTCTCCTCATTGACTCAAATCCATGAGGTCTTTTTTGGTAACAGTTTAGTGTGCATCTTGCCACTTTTTTTTCATGTTCACATGAATATATGACATACATATATGTACATATATATATGAAAAAAGCCATATATATTTATAAAAATAAAAATATATATTTATAAAAAGGAAAAAAGCCACATATATATACATATGTGTGTGCATGTATGTGTATATATACACACACACGTATGTGTATATGTATATATACACATACACGCACACACATATATGTATATATATGTGGCTTTTTCCCTTTTTATAAATATATATATATATATATATATATATATATATATATATACATGCACACACATATGTGGCTTTTTTCCTTTTTTAAAAAATTGACCATAGTACATGCTTTCATTTATTTCACTTTAACATTTATTGAATGCACATTTTGTGCATTGTGCCAAATTGTGCTACATTGTGCCAAAGTGCTTGGCACTTTGCTGGGTATTGGGATCACATAAACAGGAAATAGTTCCTGCTTCTCAGGAGCTTCTAGGTTTATAAATTGACTATCTTGGCTTATTGAGAGTTATTATCATAAAATACTGGGTTTTTATTTTTTAAATAATCAGAGTATAGTCCATATATTCAATGTTAAATTTTATCTAATCCAAGCTTTTCTTTGATTTAGACACCACTTTACACTCTTGAAATATCATTGCCTCTTTAGTACGAACATCCGGTATTCTTAAATAATATAACAAAAATCCTGTCTTTGAATTTTCAGGTTTTTTGATTCTAGGGAAGTAAGTCTACACAATGTATGCATTTAATCAGCCTGTCTGCCAACCCTCTTTTCTTAAATGCCATCCTCCCCATGGCCTCACACTGTGCCGATTTCATATCATTTCCTTGGCCACGTGCCAGATTCCATGTAAGTTTTGTTTTTCTTTGGAATTACTTGTCTTGGAGGTAACTGGCCACCTTTAAATCTGGGCACACTTCCTCATTTGCAATCTTTATCCTGCATAGCTTTCCTACAGTCTTAAATTTTATGTGATGAAAGGAGAAAAATTATGAGTGTTAAACTATGGTCGAGAGTAAGATCATAGATCAGCCTCTAGTTATTTATCTGTAGAATATGGTATTATTCCATATTCTATTCTATTATTCCATCCTCTTTGAGGTCAGGGAATACATCACATCCCCCACACAAGAGTTGAAATACGATCTCTTCATCATGACTGAGGTTCTAGCATCTGGGAGTGTGTTTACTGGCTGTCATCCAGTTCTAGGGGCTGCTGGGAACAACTGGGACAGCAATTCACAAATGATTTGAGTATGAGTATGAGTATGGAGTAGGAGTATGAGTACCCTAGAACTGCAACAATTTATTCTTTTTTTTTCTGATCAATTTTACTGAAGTATAGTTTACAGGCAATGAAATGCATACATTTTACGTATGTATCTCCCCCAAGAGTTCCCTTGGGCCCCTAGTCATTCTCCTCTCCATGCCCCACACCCCAGTCTCAGGCAACCGCCGGTCTACTTTGGTGGCTGTGGACTAGATTTGTAACTTCCAGAATTTCTTCTCTTCTGTGTTTGTCTTCTCTAGTTGAGCATAAGGATTTTGAGATTCAACCATGTTGCTGCATGCACGAACAATTTATTCCTTTTTGATGTAAAGTCATATTCCACTGTCGGACTATACCACAATTTATTTATCCATTTGCATGTTGATGGCATTGTTTTGAGTAGTTTCCAATCATTGGCTGTGATGACTCGAACTGTTACGAACATCTGCGTACAGGTCTTCGTGTGGGCCCAGGTTCATTTATCTTGGGTAAATGTGTAAAAGTAGAATCGCTGAGTCATATGTTGAGTGTATATTTAATTTTTTAAGAAACTGCCAACTAGGCTTTCAAAGTAGTTTTACTATTCTACATTTCCACCAACAATACATGAGAGTTCTAGCTGTTCTGTGTCCTTGCCAACATTTGGTATTTTCAGCCATTTAAATTGTAGTCATTCTAGTGGGTGTGTGGTGCTTCTCATTGTAATCTTAATTTGGATTTCCACTTGCTTACTTTACATCCATCTATTTCTTTGGTGAAATATCGGTTCAAATCTTTTGTCCATTTAAAATCTTTGTTATTGCTCATTAAGATATTTTGGTCTTCTTATTCTCTAGTTCTAAGTGCTCTTTCTGTGTTCTGAATACAAGTTTTGGTTTGTTTTTATCAAATTTACACCTTTAAAATATTTTCTCCCAGAGTGGGCTTACCTTTACATTTTCTTGAGTATCTTTTGAAAAGGAATAGTTTTTAAACATCAATGAATTCTAATCTTTCAAATTTGTTTGTATGGTTTTTTGCTTTTTGTATTCTGAAAAACGTTTGCCTAACTGTTCTGCCACTTTTTAAAAACATTTCCTTCTAATGATCAAAATGAATTATTCTGAGATGGTACAACTATGTTCTTAGAAAGACCAGAGGTATCTGGGTGGCTCAGTTGGTTAAGCATCCAACTCTTGGTTTCAGCTCAGGTCATGATCTCATGGGTCCTGAGATCACCACATTTGGCTCTATACTTGGCAGGGAGTCTGCTTCTCTCTCTCTTCTTCTCCCTCTGCCCTTCCTCCCCTCTCTTTCTGTGGAATAAATAAATAAATCTTTAAAAAAAAGAAAAAGAAAAACCAAGGCAATCAGCATAATAATTAAAAAAGCTTGGGGTGCCTGGGTGGCTCAGTCATTAAGCATCGGCCTTCGGGTCAGGTCATGATCCCAGGGTCCTGGGATCAAGTGTGACATTGGGCATCTTGCTCAACAGGTAGCCTCTTGATCCCCAGGTCATCCTTGCCCACCCCCCCACGCTTTGACAAACAAACAAATAAAATCTTTAAAAAATAATTACAAAAGCAAATAATAAAATTAAATAAGGTGACCAGAATGAGACAGAGATCACAACTTTCTGGCATTAGACAGGGAGCTGGCAGGAAGGTCCACATATTTCAAAGGGTGACTCAATGAACTATTTACACAGCTGGGGGTAGGGTTAAGCTCTCAGCATCTAACAATAGCAGAAAGACTGGTCTTCAAGCATCAAATTCTAGAACCCACAAAGGTTTCTAGCTATACAAGAGGTCCATCAGATGGGACTATGGTCTTTGGTAGAGGAATACAGCCACTGTCAGTCAACCCATCAGGGAGGGAGTCAGGAATAAATAATTCAATCTCTCTCCTCCCACCCTGTGAATCTTCAGCCGTTGCCTCCCATTGATCAAAGTCACCTGGAAGCCAGGTGGTAAGGAAGACCAGCTGATGTAATCAACAAAAATCAGCCTCTCAGAACTGACTACTGGTTCATTAGCACAGAGAACTCAAACTGACTAGAGGGAAATCCCATCTTCCAATGTAATGGAACACTGACTGTGGAATCACTTCTCCCTCAGGCAGGATGCTTTACAGAACTATTAAATTCAAAGTTGCAGCATCAAGGTAAAGAGCCAAAACTCCTTACCTGGGCTCTTATACCTAATAATGAGAAAAGCTATTACCCCTTTTAGCCCTCCCTTCTTAGACACAAGCATGATACCTGGGAGGAATTGGCCCTGTATATTTGCTTCTGGTTTACTGTGGATACTTTATCTTGTAGGAAGGCACCCCACTACAGAAGTAGACCCTGGGCTTGGCTTTCAGAAATTTCAACCCTGCAGCTATGGAGAGATATGGTTTCATTCAGAGCAGTCATGGGGACTTTCTGATAACTTAGGCAGGATTAGAACTGTAGAGCCCTGAGCTCATCAGTTTTTTCCTCCAAGCTCTTCAGCTCACTTACAAGGAAAGAGCCCCATGGTCCTTATATTATATTTCCACTAAAATGTTCTAGAGCAACTACTACTTGGTCATCCAAAACCTTTACCTTCTGTAGGGACTTGACTTCAGGTGACTACAAACAGTACTGGGTGACGAGTCTGTCACTCTGTGCCATAGTGTGTCCCCTTTGACCTATGGAAACATGGCCATCAATGCCTTTAAATCAACCAATCAGAGAACCAGTGCCAGATTCCCATCCTCACCCTTTGTTCTCCTGGAACTACTTCTGGTATCAATAACTTTGTCAATGAAGGCTTAGACAGGAGAACAGGGTCCCTATGAGAATGACAGGATGACGGATTTATCATAGGACTTAGACATTACACAATTATGGGGGGGGATCCATGGTAGTGCCTCTTCAGCCTTTCCAGTTTAGAGCGACTTGTATCCAACCGCGACAAACATTCCCGCCCTCCCAAACCCAGCCACTAGAGGAAACAGTTTTGTCCTCCTTCGGTTTGTTTCCACAGCAAAGTCACTGACTCTATCTCAATGAGCTAAAAGCTCACTGTCTTCTTTTTTCTCTTTCAACCTGTTACATGTTAGTGAATCCATTCTTTCATTCAACAAATTATTTTTTAGGCACCTACTGATCTAGGAGCTGGAGGTACATTACTGAAAATAAATTGGCCAAAAACCGCATGCCCTACAAAGCTTGCATTCTAATAAGACGCTAAACCAGGAAATTCAGTTGTTATGTAGGTTGGAAGATGAAGGGAAGGGGCTATTGAGAGGGAGACAGCCTGCTACGCAAAGCCCCCAAGTTTCCCTTGGCCTTGTTGCTCTCGCTCAAGAGAGCAACCTTGCCTGGCATGCCTTGCCTTCCACTGCTCTCCAACACTAACCCCATTTTCCTGTGTCCTTTCTCTCTGCTCTTTCAGCAAGCCTTGTCTTTCCTAAAATCGAGCCTCCCCGCCCCCGCAGCATTTCAAGGCGGCTGCGGGGGGGCGCTCCCAGTGCCTGTTGAGGCCTCCCTTTTTGATTCCGGGCTGTGACTCCTTCTCAAGCTAAGTTTTCAGCCTCATGTATTCCCGGCACATCTCCTGCCACCAGATCCCTCCCGCCTCTCTCACACACACGCAACATCAATGGTACTGTCACTGTTTCTGATCCTGATTTGCAAATTTCTATTTTCCATGGACTGAATCTTGAGCTGGGTGAGTGAAGAGAAGCAATATCTCACGTCACCAAAAAACGTGTCAGGTTGCCAGAGCACAGAGAACGTGCACAGTTAGGAAATATACATGAGAACGGCTGCAGAAAATAGACTGAGGCCGGGCAGGGCACTGATTAGCAAGCGGGTGTCACGTATTTTCCCCAGAGACATGAGCAGGTGTCATCCCCTACTCCCGGCCTCCGGGATGGAAATGTAACTGAAGCCCTGGAAACTGTGCCCCACAATGGTGAATGATGTTTTGGGTCTTGTCTAATGCCGTCACTCAGGGCGATTGGGGGTCAACACTGCTCAAGAGTCCATTAGGGGGTGGTGGGGAGTGGGGCTGGTGTGGAGCTGACTCTGGCGCCCTCGATTGTTCCCCTCACCCCCACGTCAGCCCTCAGCAGTCCTATCATTCCTGTGGGAGTCTAGGAGAAGGTTTCCAGGCAAGGGGTTGGGGGCAGGTTTAGGCTTTCTTTTGAATAATTTCTAGTCTGACTGATTTTCACAGTGGAGGCAAATTTCAACTCCAAAGTCAACGTTCGGAAAATTCTCCTGGGCATCTAAGGAAACAGTGTTAAGTCCTAAGTACAGGCTGCTTTCCTATTAATAGTTCCTATTAACATCTGTGTGCTTTTAGCAGTTGTAAAGCCCCTTCTTGTTCACAGCCCTGGGATGCTTCACAGATGAGAGATAGGCTCAAAGAGGTTGCATAGGAAATAATGGGGAAGACTTGGGACTTTGACCCAGACATTCTGACCCCAGAGCCTGTGCTTTCAATACCGCAGCCTACAACATTTTGCCCATTAGACTGCAACATATTTGCAACCATTCTTTCTGAGACTATTGTTTTGCCTGGGAGTTTATTTATAATTCTGGTGTGATGACAATCCTCCTGTGGAACAGTGGGAGGCAGCATGCTTTATTGTAAAGAGCAGTAGATTAAAACTCTTGAGCCCTGAATTTGAGTCCCAGTTTAGCCACTAGATGGCTGTGGGACCCTGAGCCAGCTTGTTAACCCCTCTGGTCTCAGATTCTATTAAACAAGGGGCTCAAATTTGATAATATTTGTACTGTTTTACAGCTTCAAATTCTTCAGTAAACCCCATCCAACTAGGGAAAGCCATGCGGGAGCCCCTGAAGACAGATTCTCTGAAAAACATGCTCATGTTCAGAATGTCCCATTAGGGCTTGACTTCTAGAGAGTCAAATATCTGAACTAAGAGCCCTGATATCTGAATGGCCATAACTTTGTTTCCCTGTTTTGTTATCTAGCGCTATGTTGGCTGGGCTTAGGTGGGCAGCTCTTCTGCTCCCTCTGGGGTCGATTACATGGCTGAAAGCATCTGGGGGGTTAGGTGGGGCTGGAATGTCCAAGGTGGCGCCACTCACACACGGGGGCCCGAGGTTCTGACTATTGGCTAGAGATGTCAACTCTCCTCCACTTGTCCTTCCAGCAGGATAACCCTGACTTCTTTTTGTGAGAAATTTAGGCTTTGAAGAGGATGAAAACACAAGTTGCAAAGCCTCTTTAGGCTTTAGCCTAGAAGTCACATAGCATCATCTCGGCTGTACTCAGTTGGTCAAAGGAAGTCAGGGCCACCCCAGATTCAAAAGGTGGGGAAACTGACTCCTCCACTTCTTGATGGCAGTAGTGGCAGAGTGCCTTTGCCAATGAGTACACAGCATACCATCTTCAGAAACATTCTGCAAAAGGAGAAGGAAACTCTCCATGAAAGAACTGGTGATGCAGGAAAATTGGGTAAGGTCAGAAGTCTCGGGATCTTTGGGTGTGCTCTATCTATCAGGGATCCCCTTAACACTTCAGTTCCCGAGAAAGCGTTGGCCGGAGCTTGGTTGAATGGATTAGTTATTATCAATTGTCTGCTTTAAGCCATCACTCCATAAGATTGTTCTCTTCTCCATCTCAGGCTCCTCCTTGCACCATTTCCCTACCTCTTACCCCCCACCCCACTGCTATTGCCTCTCCAAACATTTGTACTTGAGCCACTTGATTTTCCTGGTTGGGGGTGGGGTGGCCTGGGCTGGGGGCGGGGTGTCTGGTGGAGAGACCTCTAATCCACAGCTTAAATATATATACCTGTCTGTGGTCAAGGCTGTACCTCTTATGGAGTGTTACAGAGTGTTCACCTGGGGACGACAGTTTGGCTGCCCCAGGGTTGTTTTGTTTTGTTTGACTTGCATTCCTTTTATGGGCTTGCATTCCCCAATTTGGCCATGGACCCCAACAAACTCTTGTTTTACAACAAGTCTGCCCCCTTTTGCTTGTTTCTATCATCTGTCATGCTCCTAAGGACGTTTGTGTTTGCTTCATTGAACTAGTCCAACACCCACAATTTGCAGGTTAAGGGAGACAGGATGAGGTGGATTGACTTCTCTAAACAAAACAAAAAACCACCCAAACTCTGCTTTCTCATTTTTAATCTCTTCTCACCCTTTCATCAACCCAGTGCTAAAGTACACAGATGGAAAATCAATATTTTGGGGGTTAAAAAAAAAAAGCCCACAGCCTGGGTGTCTTGGTTTCCCTTCCAAAATACTTTTCAATCGGGCATGCAGTGTTGGCTTAAAGCATAAAAAAAGGAAAAGTATTTGCTGTTCCTGAGGTTAAGCCAATATTTTCCTGGGATTCTGTGGGATCATTTGGACTCTCCCTAAGCTTAGCCCCTAAGAATAGAGCATACTTCACTTGGTGTCTTTGAAAAACCCTGAGCAAGTGGAACGTTGTTTAGAGATCTCCATGAATCACTTCACTTGCAATCTTAAAGCAAATAATAAAAGGAAATGTGAGACTCTGGTGAGCAAATTACTTTGTGTGAACACTGCAGCATACAACTTTCCCCTGCATTGTAGACTCCTAGAGAGCAGGGACCGTTCATTCGTTTGCTTAACATCTATAACAATGAGTAGAAAATGGTAGGTTGAAAGCATGAGAGGACTTTTAGGGGGTTCCTTTAGTGAGACCTCTTTGCTTTCTTCATGAATTAGTAATTAAAGACTTGGTAACCAAGCTGGTATCTTCTGTAACCTTATGCAAACCTCCCTGAGTCTCACTTTCCCATCTCTAAAATGAGGTTAGAGAAAACAATTGCTTGTGTTTGTTCCACATTCAAAATCCTGTAATTCTTTCATATTATATTGTTTCAGGAAATGGGAAAAAGGACTGCAATCAAATATTTTCTAAGTTTCAGTATCATTTTCTCCTTTTTTCAGATTTTGGAATTTAAACCCTCCACCTGAAAGAAGCAATCAGTGGTTCTTGAGAGACAAGCTCAGAAGTTACGCTTGAATTGAAGAAATTCACTGCCTCATGGTAGCTCTTGAGTGTGAGTCCCTGTGGCTCATTTTTATTTTACATAACCAAATCCTGGAACAAATGAAAGTCTTGGGAAGGAGAGAGCCAGAAAAGCCTATGGGTTTAGAGAATAGGTCAACTATTGAAAATATTATACTTTTAATAGATTACAAGATAGACTGAGAAACTTACAAACTAGGAGGTAATTATTTCTAAGTTTTCCTGCATTAGGAAGATAGGCACTTCCTGACTATTCCACTATGAATATGAGCAGGGACTTAGTATC
This sequence comes from Lutra lutra, assembly GCF_902655055.1. Lineage (NCBI taxonomy): Eukaryota > Metazoa > Chordata > Mammalia > Carnivora > Mustelidae > Lutra > Lutra lutra. The sequence continues at coordinate 105,105,336 of NC_062284.1, forward strand.
TGGCATCCAATTAACACTCGGTGAAACTCTGCTGGGTGAGCAAATGTATGAATCAATGAATGATCTGCATTGATTCATTCTTCACTGAGTTTTCTTCATTCTCTTTTTTTTCCCTCTCTCCTGGTTTGAAAGTTGTGCATACTTTTCATATTCTTTTAGTGGCTGCCTTTACTTCTGCTTTCCTCCAGGTATAAGAAAATGTAAGTCTCTTTAAAAGTGATTCCCAGCCTCACTCCAAAGAGGCAGCCACTATTACCATCTTGTTATTTTTTCCTGAGATTTAGAGGTAGATTTTCTATGATGCTAATGAAGCTGCGGTTTAGGGAAACTCACTTACATGCTCTAACATTGTTGTACATGTTTAAGTATGAGGCTATTATTTCCATCCTCCTCCCAAGAGGAGGTGCAATATACACATCAAAACTGCATGATTTTTCTAATTTATATAGACAGAAATCTGGAGAATGTGTGTAGGAATGAATAATAAGAGTGTGTGATTCAGGTAGAAAAAATATGTTGGAAAGCCTTAAAGGTGGGTCTGCAGGGTACCTGGCTAGCTCAGTCAGTAGAACATGTGACTCTTGATCTCAAGGTTTTGAGTTCAAGCCCCATGTTGGGCATAGAGCTTACTTTAAAAAATGGGGTTCAGGTTTCAGAAGGAGGTGGAGAAATGGAGGGAGGAGGAAGAGAGAGCGAGAGAGAAAATTCTACTTGTGCACAATGGCTTCATCCCATGCCCTTGGGTTCTAGGTTGCTATCCATCTTCCCATCCTTACTGCCTTTCCTATGGATTTTGGACTTGCTTAGTCAGACCCCACATTTGCAAACACCAATTCCTTGTAATAAATCTCTTAATACACTATTTCCTACTGCTTCTGTTTCTCTGGTTAAACCCTCCTCTTTAACTTGTTTCTGATTTCAAAGTAGGCTTTTCAAACTGTTCCTTTCCTACCTTGCCATTCTATTTCTCAATTTATCTCTTTAAACATTTTGAAAATTTTTATTTAGGAGTCTTGCTTTTTAAGATTTTATTTACTTATTTGAGAGAGAGAGAGAGAGAGTGAACAAGTGAGAGAGAGAGAGACCATGAGCAGGGGAGAGGGAAAAGCAGACTCCCCATTGAGCAGGGAGCCCAATGTGGGGTTTGATCCCAGGACCCTGGGATCATGACCCAAGCAGAAGGCAGATGCTTAACCAACTGAGCCATCCAGGAACCCCTACATAGGAGTTTTAAAAAAACAATTCTGTTATTGGGAGCTCTTGATAAATTCTCTCATTTGCTCCTGTGATGCCTTTTTTGTTCTGTGGTGTATAACTTTTGAGTATGAACTTTAATTGAGCAGTGGTTTTTTCTCTATGGAGGTCTGTGTGATTTGGATTGAGGAAGTAAATAAGGAGGATGGAAATAATAACTTCACACTTAAATATGTACTAAAATGTTAGAGCATATAAGTGAATTTCCCTAAGTATCCTTCTGTTAAGTTGTCTCTGTAGAGAAGTTCCGCCAGCAACCCAATGAGTTGTCACCAGCTCCAGATTGTTTCACGCTAATTTACTGCCCTTGAATCCCTGCACCTTGCAGGTAATATGAATTCAGATCCCTCACCTGTGCAGGGCACCAACGTGGCTTCCAGCACTGATGGTGACTCTTTTCCCATTCATGTTGTCCCAAGGAGATGAGACCTCCCAAGAAGATGATTCCTTCCATCATCTTTCATTCAGTAGACAGAATATTTCTATTTGGCATTCCTGAATGGGCACTCATGCTGTGACCCTCAGCTTTCTTCAGGTAACTCAGTTCTAGATCCAAGCAGATGTAGAACCTGAGGCTAGATTCCCCCTCTGGGGCACTAGAATTCTAGCCAAAGACATTAATCTGGTAACACAGTGAGCTGTTTGGATCAGGCTTACTCTCACACCTCTAACTTCTAGTCCATTCTTTATTTCTGACGTGGGATGGGTTCTCTTTCTTGGTTTCAACCTTATTGTAATGCGGTATGTGAAGAATAGAGAGATTTCCGTCATCAGTGTAATTTACTATATTGACTAGGAATGGCCCTAAGTGTAGTTTCAGGAAAATTACAGTACATCCTTAGTATAGTCCATGTTCTTTATGTCCAGAGTCCCTGAAGAGATAATTTTCCAATTATCCTTAAAGACCACTTCAAAGGCTTCTTTGGAGAAAGTTGTCCTCACTTGCCAGAGTCCACCTCTTTCTCACCATACAATTCTCTTTTCGTCCATAATTTACTCATTACCCTCAGATACGCACCGATTATTTTCTACAGTGAGTATAAACTCCCCCTTATTCCTAGCGCCCATTCCCCTTAACACTGGGAATGAGAGAAGGCAGTGCTCTAGTTATTTGAAGAACTTGAGATTAATTTTATTCTTAGTGAGGAGGTCAATTTTTATTCCATTTTAGGCTCTGAGAAGACTATACTCTAATTTTCTTTATTTTCCTCTTTGTAAAGGCAATGGCAGGGGAGGGAGTGTTAAGACTAGAGGTTGGGAGAGGAGTTGCTTCTATTCCTTTCCCCCTTTCTCCCCACCTGGATCTTAGACTCTGCTTAGTTCCCTGAATATAGACCCTCTCATGCTGAATGAGGCTCATCAAAGTGTAAGTGACTCAGGAGCCTTAAGCATCAGAGAGATTTTTATCCCTTCTGTCTATCCCCAAAGGGAGACTATCACTTACAAAGGCCATGAAGACAAGTGAGACCTTAGAATATAACACAATGCGAGAAAGGAGATAGAGTGCTGGCTGAGGGTTAGTCATTGTAGCTGAAAAGCGCTAGTTGTCTTTTAGACACTTTATCTGAGGGCTTGACACTCTCCTTTCTACAGTGAGAATATGAATTGACCCCTCCACATTCTATCCATTAAGGGGCACCAGAGAAGACACGGAATGACTGTCACATAATTCACTGAAGGAAAGGCAAGATAATACCAAGACCTGACACTTGAAGGCATACCAAGCTGGCTAGAAACCATGGTCTTGACATGGTTAGGAATTTTTCACTGAATGAGAAGCCATGGGACTGGCTGAACATTCTCTAGGATTGTGTGTGTTTGGCTGGCTGACAGTAAGACCATTTTGTTTAAGGTCTAACCATCTTTCCCTTTACAATAGAGAGTATACTGACAGAGTTACAGTAGAAAAGGAAATGTCACATGTCAGAGTAAAAATAACCGTAGATCTGGAAGATTCTGATTTAATCATACTGCTTCCAATATTAAGGTGTCTTGATTCTCTCAAGGCCCACCATCAACTGCAGCAAGTCAGATTTCATGGATATGAGCAAAGATCATGGAGCCATTTTTATGATTTATTAACTCACTGCACCTTCCAGCAGTATCATGAATAATTTGTGTTGCACTTAACACACAGAGAAAAGAATGCAACACTTCATTTTCCAGCAGCCAAACCTAAGAGGGACTTTTTGGTCAGTGGGTTATTATTTGACCAATGGACCTCTCAGTTAACCATGCACCTGGATCAAAAGATAGTTGGTGGTGAAATTAAATTGGAATGTTTCATGAATCAAGGCATTCACACTGAAGAAAAATATTCCTTTTACAAACTGCAAGACTCTCATAAATTCCCACTGTGAAAATGGGTTCTTTTAAAATGATGCTCTGGGTTCCAGCTTAATTTTACACTCTTCTGTGCTGTTTTAGGGAAATGGTGCTTTATTTACACTGCTGGGCTCGAAACTTTCCTGGTTTATCTGTAATAGTAGAATCTTGTTCTACTTTCTCTTCCAAGTAAGACCAAAGGTGGTTGAAGAACAATCAGGAAACAACCAGGAACATCTGCTTATCAATTTGCCATTTTTGTAGGCACTCACCTTGAAATTCAATGGAAAATGGGATCCACTAATTTGGGAAGAGAGAATAAATGCTACTACTTTTGTGAAAACGAATGCCTTCACCCAAGAAAGGATGGAACATTAACTCTAATGAAAACAACAGTGACCGGAAGACAGCCTGGGCTCAGGCCACTTCATTTCTCTGGATTTTGGTTTTCCAGAGTGAGGGAACTGTCTTAGATATGGTTTAAGATCCTTTCCCACTCTGACATTTTATAGTACTTTATCAGTGATGGTTCCTACCTTTCTGAACACTTAAACCTGGGAATCTGGGAACAGGCAGCTAGTGTGTCTGTGTGCACACACAGGTGAGCGCCTTTCTCCCCCACCCTCTTCTTGGCACGATGGTGTAATGTCACTGTGGTAAGTGGCCTCCATGATGGCCCCTGGTAGGCCTTGCCTCTGCAATTCATGCCTTTGTGTAGTCCCTCCAACCCTTGCAATGAGTGCTGACAAGACTTACTGATTCATTTCTAACAAATAAACAGTGGAAGTGATGTTTCTGAGATTGGGTTACAAAAAGACTGTGGCTTCCATCCTGTCTACTTGCTCCAAGAAAAGCTAACTGCCATGTCTTGATCTGCCCTGGGAGAGGCTCAGGTATGTGACAAGGACCTGATGGCTCTGCCCATCAACCAGCAAGGACTGAGTCCTGCCAACAACCATGTGAGTGAACTTGTAGCAGATCTTCCAACGTGCACCTGGATCTCTTAACCCAAAAAACTCTGATTAATGTCTGTTGTTTTAAGATACTAATTTTGGAGTAATTTCTTATGCATCATTAGCTAACTAACATACTCATCAAGATCTTCGCCTTCTAACTTGACAAACAAACTGAGTTTATTAGAAGGCTGGGGGCAGTGTTAGAACAGGAAAAATCATCCTTTCTTTGCCCTAAATGTTTAATGACTGGCAATAATAGCTTCCTTTTATTGAGCACTTTCTACCTGATTAGAATTAGGTGCTAATGCTCCTGGCAATTCCTTGAGGGTCAGTATTATAGTGTACAAATGCGGAAATTGAGACTTAAAGAGGGTAAATAATGCAGAAGGGTAAATAACATGAAATGAAAGAATAGGGGAAATAGAGTAGCACTGACAAGGGAATTAATACTCTCACCACACTGTGAGCTGGTTAAAACTACAAAATGGGTATTGAGTTCTGGGGTGCCTGGGCGGCTCAGTCGTTAAGCGTCTGCCTTCAGCTCAGGTCATGATCCTGGGGTCCTGGGATCAAGCCCCGCATGCCCCGCACAGGGCTCTCTGCTCGGCGGGAAGCCCTCTTCTCCCTCTCCCACTCCCTCTGCTTCTGTTCCCTCTTTCTCTGTGTGTCTCTCTGTCAAAAATAAATAAATAAATAAAATCTTTAAATTAAAAAAAAAAGGGGGTATTGAGTTCCAATTGGAGCATCTCACATTAGAAAGGATTTTTGTACCACTTAGCATAACACCATCTAGGTTCATCCATGTTGTTGCAAATGACAGGATTTCCTTATTTTTTAAGGCTGTATATATACATAAGGAGATATGCATATACATACACACACACACACACACACGCAGGAATGCACACATACTACACACAATGGAATACTGTGTTGTATTGTAGCATACATACACTACATTTTCTTGATCCATTTATGCATTGACTGACACATAGGTTGTTTCCGTACCTTGGCTATTGTGAATAATGCTGCAATGAACATGGGAATTCAGATATCTCTTTGAGATAATGGTTTCATTTCCTTTGAATACATACCCAGAAGTGGGTTTGCTGGATCATATGGTAGTTCTATTTTTAGTATCTAAGGAAACTTCCATAGTGGTTGTACCAGTTTACATTCCCATCAATGGTGTATAAGGGTGGTGGTTGGTTTTGTTTTTTTTTCCCTCTATTTCCTTGCCAAAATTTGTTATCTCTTGTCTTTTTAGTAATAGCCATCCTAACAGATAGGAAGAGATATCTCATTGTAGTTTTGATTTGCATTTCTTTTGTAGTTAGTGATGTTGAGCATCTTTTTACATACTTGGCCATTTGCATGTCTTCTTTGGAAAAATGTCAATTTGAGCCATTTGCCCATTTTTTAATTGGGTCATTTGTTTTTTGTTATTGAATTGTATGAGTTCCTTATGTATTTTCAATATTAACCTATTATTAGATATTTGGTTTGCCAATATTTTCTCCTATTACTTAAAGTGCTTTTTCATTTTATTTGTGGTTTCCTTTGCTGTGCAGAAGCCTTTTAATTTGATATTGCTCCATTTTGGTGTCACATTCAAAAATCATTTCCAAGACCACGGTCAAGGAGCTAAAACCCCTATGGTTTCTTCTAGGAGTTTTATGGTTTCAGATTTTACATTCAAGTATTTTAACCACTTCAAGTTGATTTTTGTGTATGGTATAAGATGGGCCAGACAAAGAAAGACAAATACTGCATGGTATCATTTATAGGTGAAATAAAAAAAAAAGAGTCAAACTCATAGAAACAGACAAGTGGTTTCTGGGTGGAGGGTGGGGGGATTAGGGAGAGGCTGGTAAAAGGATACAAATTTTCAGTTATAAGATGAATAAGGCCTGAGGATCTAATGTATAACATGTGACTAAAGTTGATAACACTGTATTGTATCATTGAAATTTGCTATGAGAGTAGAACTTAAATGATCTCACTTCCCCCTCAAAAAGGTAAACATGTGCTATGATGGATGTGTTAATTAACTCAAAAAAGAATTTTTGTAGATCAACATGGGATCGTATGCCCATAAGGATATGACTTAAAGGAAAAATCCAGAAAGAATGATATACCTCTATGTTAGAGAGATTTGACTTGTGTGGGCCCTAAGTAACAGTTTGCATCATCAGGTGAAACTTTCAAAAAAGCAAATGTCAGCTCATCCAAGGAGGAACTCCGTAACAATAGTAAGGTTTGGGAACAGATGGGTTACTTAAAACAGTTAAAACCTATTTCGCCTGGGGTGTCTACTCCTCTGGGATGGGTTAGAAGAGATTTAGGTATTAGGCAGGTCTGGAATGAAAGTTCCATGAGGAACTTTCCAACTGAGATTTCATGATTCTGGACATTGATCTGAATTACGATGAGGAGCCCAGATTTCTTGGCCATTATCCAAGTGAAATTTTTTCCCTTCTTCATCTTTTCATGCTTCTAGCCAGAATTCTTACTGAAGCAGATAAACAAAATATCCCAAGACAGAAATTTGTCCATGTTCTGGGTGGGTTCATAGCCCCTTTGTTCTAGTACAAAACCACATGTGTGTATGCAAAGAAATCCAGGACATCTCTTTGCTCTGTGTCAGCCTGGAACCACTCCTCAGTCATACATTTTAGGAAAAATGAAGTATTCATAAGACTATTGACTAATTTTATTTTTTTAACCCAGTGTCCTTAATCTCTCTCACTCTCTCCCAGTGATACTGGGTCTTGACCACACAATGAGAGATGAAATTTTAAGTACTAAAAAAAAATCAATAAGTGCTTGTTTACTAAATGAATAAATCTCTATCTTGGCAGGACTGAGATTCCTTCTTCCTTCCTCCACTGAGTTCTTCTTCCTTTTTTTTTTTAAATTTCTTTTCAGCGTAACAGAATTCATTGTTTTTGCACCATACCCAATGCTCCATGCAATACGTGCCCTCCATAATACCCACCACCTGGCTCCCCCAACCTCCCACCCCCGCCCCTTCAAAACCCTCAGGTTGTTTTTCAGAGTCTATAGTCTCTCATGTTTCATCTCCCCTTCCAATTTCCCCCAACTCCCTTCTCCTCTCCCTCTCCCCATGTCCTATATGTTATTTGTTATGCTCCACAAATAAGTGAAACCATATGATAATTGACTCTCTCTGCTTGACTTATTTCACTCAGCCTAATCTCTTCCAGTCCCATCCATGTTGCTACAAAAGTTGGGTATTCATCCTTTCTGATGGAGGCATAATACTCCATCGTGTAAATGCACCACATCTTTCTTATCCATTCATCCGTTGAAGGGCATCTTGGTTCTTTCCACAGTTTGGCGACCGTGGCCATTGCTGCTATAAACATTGGGGTACAGATGGCCCTTCTTTTCACTACACTGAGTTCTTCTTTTTTTTTTTTAAGATTTTATTTATTTTATTTGACAGACAGAGATTACAAGTAGGCAGAGAGGCAGGCAGAGAGAGAGAGGAGGAAGCAGGCTCCCTGCTGAACAGAGAGTCTGATGCGGGGCTCGATTCCAGGACCCTGGGATCATGACCTGAGCCGAAGGCAGAGGCTTTAACCCACTGAGCCACCCAGGTGCCCCCACACTGAGTTCTTCTTATGAGCTATTGCTGGGCAAGCAAAGAGAGGAGGACAGAGTCTCTGTTTTCAAAAGCCCCCAAATGCTTTTGTGTACTACCCAGTTCCTTAATGTTTTGATTATTTATAACAGATAATGTTTTGATTATTTATAACAGAAATGATATGACTATTTGACAAAATAAATAGATGATTGAATTTTGGTATCATGTGATATATCTTATAATTACCACATGAATGGTCATTTTTATGGTTCAGGAATAGATTGCTTTCATTAAATAAATATTCCTTTTGATATATTGTTCTTATTTAGAAGAGCTGGACTGCCAGTTTTCTAAATCACAGCATGTTCAAATATACCAACTCCAAAACCATATTGAATAGCAGTTTTTCTTGATGATTCAGAAACTACTTCAGAACATATAGAACCACAGGAACAACATTATGAATGTGGACTTTTATATTATTGTAGATATAAAGAGAAAAAAATAAGAATGAAGAGGAGACACAGATGTGCCAGGAAGGACCTTGGAAAACAAAGTCAAGTGATAAAAGTTAACACTGGTATTGAGGTTAGGTAATAGGAATGACATCTCAGAGATAGCACTTTTTCAAGGCCAGAAATGGGGAGAACTGCAGGGTCCAGGTGGAATGTAATTGATGAAGTTAACATTTCCAAGAGAAGAAACCGATCAACCAAAAGTAGATGATCAAAACGAAACACTGAACATCTCAGTGTGCGTTCAGAGCTGGTCCAGGATATGGGATTGTGGGTAGCAGTGATTGAAGGAAAGGGGAAACTTTATGTAAAAAGAGGGTATTGGACTGGTGTTACCTGATAGAAGGAGGATTACTAAAAATGAAAATATAGGTAAAGTTTGAATATTAGACGTCAAAGTTGGATTTGATAGAAGGCTTTTTGAAAGAGAATGAAAAGTGGAAATATTTTAACATTAAGATGAGTTAATGCAAATAAAAACATAATAAGAGAGAAATTTTGGCCAAATGTGCGCTGTAAGTAACATACAGAACCTGGAAGGTACCTTGTTTCTGCCTTCTTGGCACTTTAAGAGTGGAATAAGTTAAGGATGCTGATGGAGATAGAGCAGAAATCTTTTTTTTTTTTTAAGATTTTATTTATTTATTTGACAGAGAGAGATCACAAGTAGAGGGAGAGGCAGGCAGAGAGAGAGAGAGAGAGGGAAGCAGGCTCCCCGCTGAGCAGAGAGCCCAATGCGGGACTCGATCCCAGGACCCTGAGATCATGACCCGAGCCGAAGGCAGCGGCTTAACCCACTGAGCCACCCAGGCGCCCCTAGAGCAGAAATCTTGACAAACACTGAATTTCAGTGCATCACTTTTATCTACCTAGGTAAATGGAACCCCTAATTATATTATAAAAATAAAATCCATACGTAAGGGATGTAATTAGGGAAAGATCAACTTGTTAGCCTTTCCCCTGAGGGAAAAGGTTGTTGGAAGGGATATGTGTAGCAAAGAACAAGCTCATAAAGAGCTAAAGATGGTCTATCAGCTGAACTCTTCAGGGTGCCATGTGCACCTGTACTAACTGTTTTGGTCACAACCAGTTCTATAAATCAAGTGTTGGCAAATCTATGATGTCTTCTTGTTAATATTAATGGAAAGGAACTTTGGTATGGGACTTGGTAGAACACACTCTGCTACTGGACTGTGTGATTGGATTGGAATGGGAGCAATTGCGCCAGTCGGTTCTTCAAGTTCAGTGGTCTTTAGTCTTATGGTTCTTAAACTTTATCATACATTGGAATCACCTGTATTACCTGAGCATGGGCTTGGTTAATTTCAGGCCGGGCTTATTAAGAGGAGTTGCTGCCCCCCGAACCCGCAGAGATTCTGCTTCACTAGGTTTGGGATAAGGCTTAAGTACTTGCTTTCTATAAAGTTCTCATCTGCGGATTATGCTGCTACATCAGTATCAAAAGTTGAGATCACTGGGTTAGTTTTTAGGGCATTGACAGTGCAGAGGACCAGACCCAAAATAGTGGTGACTTCTATGTAGATGCCATCTTAGGAAGCTTCTTGATGGCTAGCTGAACTATTGCGTCCCCGAAGACTACTCTATCTTGGAGAGCATCTTTTAATTATTGATCAGAATAAGTTAGTACCTATAGGCCAAATCTGTTCTGATCTTATGATTTATATCAGAAACTATTTACATTAATAAATTTCTGATTTTCACTTGGACTTCTTGTTATTTACTAATGTCATAAGATGAGACAATTCTACTTGCCTTCTGCAGAATACAATTTAACTTCTTTTCTGCAAGTTGATTACAATATCTAGAAGTCAGAGTGGTCTTTTCCAGAATAATTTTGCACTGTAATCTGCATCAACGTCTTTTGGCTGTCCAGAATTAACCCCAAGCAGTTTCTATCACTTCTGCATCAGTAAAACCTGGTATTCGACGATGGTTTTCAACCTTTCATTCTTCCAGGTCTTCACAAAGCTTTCCAGTTGGTTGCAATTCCAAACTACTCTCTTCTACTCTATTTCTTCCTTCTCTGACAGTTTGAATTTGTATGACATAAAAACTCAGTATATTTTGTCTTGACTGACAGAATCTGACCAAATAATTGCTTCTTTGCAAAGGTGTTACCTCCTCAATTTCCCTCACTGTTCCCTCTTATTCTCTAAGCAAGTCACTCTTAAATGTTTAGAGAATTTGTGCTTAACAGAAACATCATGTGAACCACAAATACAAGCCTCATGTATATTTTTGTTTTTTTGTTTTTAATTTAATTTAATTTTCTCAGTGTTCCAAAATTCATTGTTTATGCACCACACCCAGTGCTCCATGCAATATGTGCCCTCCTTAGTAGCCACCACCAGACTCTCATATATTTTTGATTGTCTGCTAGGTATGTTAAAAACATAAGAAATGTGTGAAATAAATTTTATAACAAATCTTATTTAAAACAACATATCAAAGATATTCTCATTTCAATATGTAATGAGTATAAAAGCTATTAACAGAAAAGCCTACATTCTTTCTTTCATATTAAGTCTTCAAAATCCAGTGCATTTGACACAGCATCTCTCAATTTGGACCAGCTGTATGTCATTAGCCACACGTGGCTAGCGGCTACCATATTGAACAGTGTGGTTTTAGAGCCTCTGGATTCTCTGAATATATTCCTCCAGAATAAAGCCACTAAGTTCACACTATTTTGAAAACTCTGTCAGGATTTTTGGAAACAAACCCTGCAGCTTATCCCTGGATGGGGTTTCTAATCCCAGGTTAAAATTCTTGCTCTTAAGATTCCTCAAGTTCCCAAAGGATCTGGTGTTCAGGTCCCCAGCAAATAGTGACAAAGCAGGCTTTGCTTTTCTGGCACACATGGGTGAAGGAAGAGTGGGCACACTGGACAATCGGAACTTTAAAATGTGGGTCTTATGTTCTTTCTGCCTCTGGGTTTTGGGCACTAGCACCCCATTTCCATCACATCTTGTACTCTCCTGTTTTTACTTAATTCTCAATTGCTACAGGTGTGTGTGTGTGTTCAGGGGTGGAGTGGGGAGGCAAAGAAATAAAAAGTATTAAAAATAATAGAGGGGCACGTGGGTGGCTCAGTGGGTTAAAGCCTCTGCCTTCGGCTCAGGTCATGATCCCAGAGTCCTGGGATTGAGCCCCGTTCTCAGCTCAGCAGGGAGTCTGCTTCCCCTCCTTCTCTCTCTGCCTGCCTCTCTGCCTGCTTGTGATCTCTGTCTATCAAATAAATAAATAAAAATCTTAAAAAAAAATAATAGAGACTTCTTGTTCCAGCCTGTCAGGTAAACCAGAATCACCTGTAGTAGTTATTCTTTGTACTCGTGACAGGGCCTTATGGGTAAGTAAGAAAGAGGATTTGTACTTAAATATCAAGAATATTCCAATGCTTAGGCGGTTTTACTGTTCACTCTTTTTGTCACTTGCATTGTCCTTCTCCAAATTATTTGTCCTCCGGTGGATCTTGACAAAGTGTCTGCAGAAAACTAACATGCATGCAAAACCTGGATGAGCCAAATGTATTTGCCTATAATTTGTTTGTGAAGTGATCAAGCCGTGGTTGAAGTGATTTTAATTTCAGAGCCCAAGTCACCAGTCTGTCTTTTTGTCAGGCAATTAGTTCCGCTAGCTGGGCAAGAATGCTGCGATACAAGGGGCCGAGGGGAACCGGGCAAATGGAAGCAGTGTAGCCTTTCTTTCTGCTTCCTATGTGTGTTCCTCATGCCAGGCTTCTTTTGTCTGTCCGGTTTATTTGAGGTAAAATCGCCTGCCGAGCACCAGGCTCTGTGACCTTGCTGGGCGCCGTGCTGGAGACGAGCGCTCTGGGTAAGGACCCAGAAGGAGGTCAAACCTTAATGCTAGTTACTACTTCCAGCAGTGTGTTAGGCTTTTCACCACATGGTTTCATTTCATGCCCTCAACAACCTTAAATAACAGATATTAATCCCTTCATTGTACTGATGATGAAATCAGGATGGAGGTTGGTAATTAATCAAACTGCGGAGTCGTGGCTGCAACATGGGAGCTTTTAATCTCTGGACTGAGCTGCCCGCTCGGCCACCCACAGAAGCCATTGCCTTTTGGACACTGGGGAAGAACCAGGTTTGGATAAAGGGGCAAGCTAACAGTAACCTCACCAAGGCATTTCCACCTCCGAGGACAGTGACTTTGGAAATATCATCCAAGCCCCACTGAACTTGCTTCATCCTTGGCACATAAGAGGCACAGTCATATTTGTTCAGTTACTAAAATACATAATCCCATCTGATTTTCACAATGAAAGGCAGCAAGGAAAGGTATTATATCTTTATTTATGATGACTTTCCCCAAATTTAAAGGAATATCTCATATTCCCAAAGTGATTCCAAGAAGTTTCTGAGTCATTTTAATTGTCATGTAGACAGTTTAACCTAGAAAGACCGAAGGTCCCAGGAGCAGGGGCCACCTCCTGTCCATCTTGTATCCCTTCCACCCACAGTGCAGAGTTCATTACTATGATCACAGAAAGTTCTGTTGGACAGAGCTGCTCCAGAGGCAGGCAGAGGCTAGTTGGTGATCACCTAATGTAACACTCTACTTCAGAGCCAGAGGTAGAACTTAGTAATTTTTGAATGAATAAATGAATGAATACCATAATGGAACTGTTTTCTTAATATAGACTAAGCTAATTACGGTGATCAGTCATAGGTTGAATTAGAGCTTTCCAGAGTAGCTGACTTCATTTTTCAAAATGAATCATCAAAAAGAGCAAAACAACTCATTTCTTAAAGATGTCAAAATGCAATTTTAAATGTCATGCTAAGTAATGGCAAGATGCTGGAGTGGGCTAGTCTGTGATTACTGCTATTTAACAGTAATTTAAAAATAAGGCGAGAGTGGTGTTTGTACCAATATGGCACCATAGTCAAAACCAACTCCAGATAATGAATTAATTCACATTTATTAGTAATATATTTCATTTATTTTGTACCATTTTTCATGAAGTTTAAAGTGAGTCATGGTTATTTTAGTGAATATGATGTCACCTAGCTACACTGGAAGACTGGCATTGCCTTTTCAAAAAATGACAGTGAAATGAAAAAAAAAAAAAAAAGGCTTTTATTTACCATGATGCTCAGTGGGTGTGATAGCCTGAGTCCCCTTTTCTTGCCTTGTGATCGTCTCACCTATATTTCTGGGGACACTTGAAAAAAACAAGAAGAGTAAAACAGATGCCAGAAAGGCTTGGTTTATTGCACTAAGCTCCCCAGAAAGTGCAGATTATCTTAAATTGTTCTGTGCCTTAACCAGGCTCTTCAGAGAGAAGTGTCTTTTAGCAATTCAGCAAATTGGTATTTTGTGGAAACACAACAAAGGCAGTGGCCCATTTAACCCCTGATGTTCCTTACTTTCACCAGTTTCATCTGTACCAGTCCTTAAACAAGACTGATCTAATACAGTCTGGAGGAGTGGGTATATCTCCAGGGTCAAGCAACACATTTATTTACTTATTGGATGTCTGCAAGCGCCAGACACGTGCTAGGAACACAACGATGAATGGTACACAGTTCCTGCTCTCAAGGAGCTCCTGGTCTCCTGGCACCTCGGGCAAGTAGACTGGTAATTGCCACAGAGGGTGACCAGTGCTATCATGAGGGTAAGCGGAGGCTTGTGAGGAATGGGGGAGAAGAAAAGGCTTTCTGGGAAAATAGGAAAAAGTCACATCATGAAGCTGAGGTAATGGTTAGTCAGGTGATGAGAGAGGCAAAGAGAGTACAAAAAAGAGAGTAGGTCTCGACTGAAGAATTGCAGGAATTCATAGTATCATGAAAGCCCAGATTCCAGGGGCCCAGAGTGGGTGAAATGATGGCATGAGGCTCTGGAGCTGTGCTGTCCAATATGGTAGCCAATAGTCACCTGTGGCTCTTTAAATTTAATTACAAATTAATTAAAGTAAATAAAATGAGAAATGCAGCCCCTTTGGTTGCACTGGCCATACTTATAGGGCTCAGTAGGCCCTTGGGGCTACTGTGGAGCCCTGGGCAGATGTACAATACTGTCCTCACCACAGAAGCTCCATTGGACGGTGCTTCTCTTGAGTCAGGTGGGGCCAGCCAGTGGTGAACTTTGAACGACGTGCAAAAGTACTTGGACCTTATTCTGTGGAAAATTAGATGCCACTGAAGTGTTTTATATAGGAGAGGAGAATTATCCCATTTCTGTATTAGAAAAGCCACTCTGCAGGGCATGGAAGGAATGAGAGAGAGGCAAGACTAGAAGTTAGAGAGACCAACTCAGAGAGCCTTTCATTCATTAGAGAAAGAGATGATGAGTGCTCAGAACAGGCATCATAGTAGAGAAGTGTCTGGATTCAAGAACCATTAAGAGAGACAATCAACATGACTTACAGTTTAGATGTGGAGGGCAAGAAAGGCAGAAGTTAAGGTTGATCCCTGCTTGGGCAGCTGGTGAATGATGGCACCCTTAGCCTAGACAGGGGACAGGGAGAGAAAGGAATAGATCTGGAGAAGAGAGACAATAAATTCAACTTTTTTCTTGAACTGGAAGTCAACAATGAGGTAACCAAGTGAGCTTGCAGGAGACATTTGGATAGTCAGACCTGAAGCTCAGGGGACAAATCTGGGCTGGAGATAAAGATTTTAAAAACCATCTTCACATGGGTGACATTTGAAGCCATGGGAGTAGATGAAATCCCTGAGGAAGAGAGTGTGGAATGAGATGATAAGAAGACCGAGCACTGAAGGTTGACAGTGATGAGACCAGTCTTGGAAGAGGACCCTAGATAAGCAGCCAGTGAGGCAGATAGAGAACCAGGAAACAGTATGGGAGTCAAGTAGAGAGGATATTTCAGGAAAAAGAAGTGGTCAACATGTCAGGTGCTGTGGAGCTGTGCTCTATCCCCTCTGCCATTTTTAAATGTCTACCTCCTATTAGAGATATTTATAACCACTCTTATGTTCTATACTACTCTAAGCACATTGGAAGTAGAGACGGAGTCTTCTCTGTCTTCACGCCTTCATTTTTCCTAGTGTAAGTCTTGCATATAGAAGATGCTCTTTTGATAGTTATTTAATTACTTCCCAGCCTTCAAACTTAAGGGTCTTATTGGATTTAAATATATATTAAGTGTATATCCTTTACATGTGTTTTCCTCTTATGCAACTTTCTCTGATGGAACGAAAACATTTCAGTTTCCAGTGAGGGTAAGGTCATGATAAACCCATAACTTAGTAGAGTCTCATGTTTTCAGGAAATTTTGCAAATTAGGGGCAGGCAATTCCCTCTAAAACAGAAGAAATAGAACAAAGATGAATATATTTTAATAAAAAATTTTTATTATGATTATTTACACCAGTTCCTTGATAAGCATATAAATGTAAACTTTTATCCTTGGCATGATTTCACCTATGACTTATCCAAATCCAGAATTAATACTGTCATTTGAGTGTACAGGTAGTGAGAAAATTTTACTATATTCACAGAATATACATACACGTGCATCCAAAATGGGTCCCTCATTAAGCCAGGGGTATAGACACTGTCCCATTGGCCCTGCTTCTGGTCCGCAGGTGTACACTAGAATCAGTGATGTCCTCCACATGTTCCTCACTCTTCTTTTCCTTCAGGCTGTTGATGAATCTCAGGGTGATTTCGTCCCACTCCTCTGGCAACAGCATCAGCAGAAACCCAATGCAGATGACAATGGTAGCGGCCAGGCGGACGACATTGAAGATCACCTCCTGTTTCAGGAGATCCACAGCTAGGAAAGAAAAATCAGGTCTGTCACAGGCTAGGACTGGTTCTAAGCTTCTCTGAGAACAAATAACCACTGTCAGTGCTACTTCTAGAAATCTCTAAAGTCTCCCTTGTTCTTTCAACAAGGTGAATGAATGAACTTCCTTGACAACTCCACTCCTCGCTTTCCTTTGTCCCTATCATTCTATTGGCACCTTTGTTTGCTTTCTATTCTTCTCTCTAAGTCAGACTTTCCTTCAAGGCTCATGTCATCTCACTTAGTTGCCTCTGCAGTTTTATTTCTCGAAACTTCTCCTCTGCATCCCTTCACACTCCTCCAGATTCATTGGGCTGCTGAGGATTTTCCAAATGGGCCAAGTTTGTTAATGCCTACATTTTGGGACCTCCTGTTCTTTTTAAAGAATTTTTAATGGAGGTGAAGTTCCTATAAATTAAAATGAACTCTTTTCACGTGAGTTTAGTGGCATTTTGTAGGCCACAGTGTTGTACAACTGCCACCTCCGTCTGATTCCAGAATATCTCCATCACTTCAAATTCAAACCCCTTACCCCGAAGCAGTTACTCCCCAAGCCCCTCCCCAACCTCCCAATTCCTGTGTGGGAATCTGACGTTTGTTTCCACGGATTAACTTGTTCCAGAGATTCCATATAAATGAAATCACACCAAATGTGACTTTTTTGCGTGTGGCTTCTTTCACTTAGCACGATGTTTTTGAAGTTCAACCATGTGGGAGCACGTACCCATACTTCCTGCCTTCTTATGGCTGAATGATAGACCATTGTATCACAACTTGGTTATTGGTTCATCTGTGGATGGACATTTGGGTGTTTCCACTTTTTGGCCATCATGAAAAGTGCTGCAATGAATGTTCACATACAAGTATATTTTAAGGTCCCTGTTTTCTGTTTTTTCAGCATATGTACCTAGTAGTGGAATTGTTGGTAATGCCTAGATTGTTCCATTTACATGGAACGCCCATTCCTTCTCATATCCCCACCATCCAGCAAATCCCTTCATTCATTCTCTCTTTTGGCTTCTTACAGGAAGCCCTCCTGGATGCTCCTCCTGTGTGCTCTCAGAGCATTCATTACACACCTCTATCAACACAATTCTGTCTCTACATTGTAACTACTGAATTCTTTTTCTCCCTCTGTATACTACACGGTTCAGAGTACACATACATACTCTCACCAGCATTAGTACTGTTCCTGACATGTCCTAAGTGCTTAGAAATGATGTGTTGAATGACTGGATCCCTAGGTGAATGAATGAACTTCCTTGACAACTCCACTCCTCACTCATATGTCTTTCCTCCAGGTATCTGGTAGTCCTATGAGTCTGTCTCACACCATTTGGCATTTGCTAATATATCCCACCGTGGGGTGTTAAGTTATTTCGTGTATGTTGGTCTTGTTTTCCAAATTTGGTGGAAGTTTCTTAGGGGAACAATAATATCCTTTCCCCCTCCCTGTTTCTTCTACAGTTCTCCCCACAGTAAAGGCTCAATGAGTACCTGCTGATTAGGAGTACCGGGGCAGAGAAAGTTGGGTACCTGAGACTTGGAAAAATAGAATCTCACAGTTAGGACCGTATGGTCTTCCAAATCCCTCACTTTCATAACTTGCTCCATTGACACGTTTCGCTAAAAAGATCATCCTGGAAAAATAGCCTCTCTTCCTGTCCCCAAAGTGAGCCCAATTGCTTTTTCCTGTATGTATTCCAGCGGGCCATCTGCTTGGCCCCCAGGAGAAGCTTCTGCCGTTCCCCACGGATAGTCTGACGGGGAGCCCACACCCTGAACGTTTCCTACACTTTCATTAGTGACGTTTACTTGAGAGTCCTCGGCTGGGATGCCTTTTGTTTCGACAGGACTTCCTCTAAAAATACCGCAAAATTAGGTTGTCAGGGAGATTACATGAAACCCAAATGATACATTTGGTATTTAATTCTAAAAGCACGACTGAGTAAAAACAGTGTTTATAGCTGCAAATTTTAAATCTGCTGCATAGTTATTCTGTTGTCTGCCACCTTCCCGATATTTAAAAACATCTTCCAAGGCAAGGGACATAATTCACAATTGTTCAAAGAAACCACTCAGGGTGTGAAAAGAACAGAAGCAAGAGATGGCGCACTTGTCAAATGAGACCGGTACCTGCATTTCCGGGGACGCTGAGCACTGTCCCAATGGAGATCAAGATTGGGTATGTCAGCACCACGCCAACATTCACCAGGATGTTGAAGGCTGAAAAACACAGGAGGATACAGAGGATGAAGGGAAACTGATCTGCCGGGCTCTTTCCTTCTTCCCATAATAGAACCAGTGTTTTTGCTAAACCTGCCTTCTACACAGTCCGCACCTTTGGTCAATTAATCCTCTCATTTGGGAGCCAGGTGCACAAGTTTCTCGATTGAAGCAGTCTATTCTCTTTTCTCCTCTGTCACCTTGGCTGCCTGATCTCTTGCCAGTTGGCTGGCAAAGGGCATTGAGAACAAATCCAAAGCAGTGAAACAATTCAGGACACTGCTTATTAGCGCTATAAAGGCAGGCTGGGGCCAGCCAGAGGTCGGGAGCAGAGGACTGTTTGAAGTTTGGACCTTTTCCCTTTGTTACTTTGTTGTATGATGCCATATTCCTGGATAATGAAAAGGCTCTCCTGTGACCGCCTAAACGAAGCTCTATCCAAGGATGGCCTATGCTGTTTTATTTCCTTTCTCTCGTGGTGAGCATCATAGAGGCAAATGAAAGTGTGTTCAATGTAATGCACTGAACCCCAGGGATCTTTTCCACATCCTGATTTGTGCACAATTATCCAAGGGCAGGGCCACAGAACCAAAGGAAGGTATAACTAGATATATTTGAATTAATATTTTGGATCTTTTTAGTAAAATATAAAACAGGGGGGCTCCTGGGGGGCTCAGTTGTTAAGCGTCTGCTTCGGCTCAGGTCATGATCCTGGGGTCCTGGGTTCTAGCCCCACATTAGACTCCCTGCCCGGTGAGAAGCCTGATTCTCCTTCTTCCTGCTGTGTTCCCTCTCTTGCTGTGTCTCTCTCTGTCAAATAAATAAAATCTTAAAAAACAAAACAAAACAAAAACTCTTTAGGGCGCCTGGGTGACTCAGAGGGTTAAAGCCTCTGCCTTTGGCTCAGGTCATGATCCCAGAATCCTGGGATCGAGACCCACATCAGGCTCTTCTGCTCAGCGGGGAGCCTGCTTCCTCCTCTCTCTCTCTTTCTCTACCTGCCTCTCTGCCTACTTGTGATCGGTATCTGTCAAATAAATAAAATCTTTAAAAAAAATTAAAAAAAATATATATATATAAAACAATCATCTACCCCCTACAAAAATTATCAAAAATACATGTTTTTGAAAGAAAAACAATGATAAAAAAGAAAAACAATGATAAACTACATAGCATTATTTTATTTCATTTCAAGTAGGTTCCACACTGGGAATTTGGGTTTTATGATGGTTCCTGGCTAGGTTGATTTTGGCCAGGAAATTGGGCACTTTTAATCAGGATGTTTGGGTCTTAAGAGATCAGGACCTGAGCTGAGACCAAGACTCTGATGTTTAACCCACTGAGCCACCCAGGTGCCCCTACATAGCGTTATTTTAATGGATTTCAACTGTGTTTCTTTTAGGGGTTGTTTAGAGAGATGAATATTAACAACTAGGAATGGTCCTCAATTCAAAGAGATCTCTGTGTAAATGATTCAACCATGCTACCTATATCTCTATAGAACCAAAGATGGTTCTAGAACTATTCCATTCAGGACAGTGTTTATTCTTCTACTGCTATTTATAATCCCTGCCTTAATTAAGTCCACTAACTTAGTTATCTGGAGTCACTTGTATTTGGTAGTTAGAGACAGTGGGTTGAACTTTCATAAAACATGGGCTCCTTCATAATTATCATACAATAGTGGTGGCAATTAAGGCAGAGGACCTTCCAAAGTTAATAATTGTTTTTCCTTCATGGCAGAGCTACAATGGGAATGACTATTCCAGCCCCTCAACTCTCTCTGCAGACTCAGGGAGTCAAATACGGCACACTCTAGCAAGTCAGGAAGGTATTCAATCCTACACAGATTCTGCTAATCTCCTGTACTGCTCTTTTATCGGCTGAACTAGATTATTTCAGCAGACTGAAGGTACTGGTATTTGGGTGAGAACTGAGCCCTTCCCACTCAGCAAAATCAGGTGACTTCACTGAAATGTGTTGTCTGTTTTTAATTAGTTCTTTAGGTAGAACACTTACTCATTTTTCTGACAACCTAAGGACAAGGATATATAATTCAATATGCTATCTGTAGCATGGGGCCTCACCCAAGTTTCAGTGGGACACAGACATGTCAGGTGAATGGACCAGGCCAAGGGATATATGTTGGTGAAGGGCTACTTTGCATTAAGCTGGAGATCATGCATACATGATTTTGGGCAGGAAATTATCGAGGCACTTTTAATTAGGATGTTTGGTTCTTATGGAAACATTGCTATTGATTTCTACTCAATTTAGCAGAGGTTATGAAAGGTCATAACTACATATCTTTGGACTTCAAAAGTATAATTCAAAGACCAACAATCAACATTTGATCCTTCTCTGGTCTCAGACCCCTGCCCCACCCCCTGCTTAGGAGCCTGGGCCAAAGTAGAGAAAAGATAACCCAAGGCTTCTGTGGGAATGAAAACCAGGCCAATGGTTTTCTCCCAGGAACTGCAAAGCTGCTTCGGATTATGCCACCTTGATAAAGGTCAGCTGAGAGTTGGCAGACATCCTGCAGGTCAGGTGTGGTGGGAAAATGGGGATCAGGCAGAGGGGGCTATCCTTGGGAAGGGTGAAGACAGAGGAGCAGAATGAAAGTCATTTGGTTCTGAGTAAAGGGACATTGAGTCATGTAGCGGGTACTGTTGTTCACCTGCTTGGGGAGACAAGAGTGGGCTCATTATTTTTCAGGCTCCTTTTACAGTGGGTGACAGAAGCAGCACAGCTGGAAAGTCACAGTCCCCTGGTTGCTAAGGTGAAGCAGACCACCTTGAGTCTGGGGAATTTGGAGAGAGAACATTAAAAAGACTCCAGGTGATTTTTTTCTTGGTCACCGACTAGGCACAACCTAGTTAGCAGGGTGACCAAGTCCAGTTCTGCCTTCTCTTGCTTGCTGAGGGCTTCCTATCTCAAATTCATTCTCCATACACAGCTAGAGCTGGATGACTAAAATGTAGATGGGAACCTGTCTCCTCTGCTTAAAGATTTTTAAATGGATTTACTCCCTTTAATGGGTTTCCAGTTCCTTCATGACCTGTTTCTTTCCAGAATGTCATTTCCTTTTTTCCTCCCTATTCTTCCTGCACTTGGTGCTCCAGCCATTTTGATCCACTTTGAGTACCTTGAATGTACCATCTCCTCTCTCCCTCTGCCTGGTGCACCATGCTATGCTGGAACACAGTGACATCATACAGTACAACATGAAGAATGGACAAGGCTGTTTGAAGCCCAGTGGTGATCAGAGTGGTCTAGGCCTCTAGCTCACACCTTACTTCATGGGAGATATACCAGTTGAACATCTGTGATCTATACAAGCAATAGCCTGCAAAGAACCTTCTGACCATTAGCCAACCTTAAGTAAGTTCGGGAAACAGAGGACAAAGGTCCCCAAGGGAATAACCCTACTATGTTCATTTATCTAGTCCAAGGAAAGGTCAAAAGTGATGTAGGGAATGGAAGGCAAAACCCAGGGCCACTTACCCAGCCACAGCCCGGCCATCCCACAGAGATAGCCCCAAGGCAGAGCTGCAAATGATGACCAGTGCTCTACCTTGGTGAAATACAGGATGACCGGGGTGAAAGAGATGAAGATCAAATTGAAGAAACCCAACGTGGATACAAAGTGTGCTGCTTCACCGAAGTTGGCACTTCCGAGAAACATCTTGAACAAGACCTTGGATTGGGAAAGAAACTCCTTAGCCACACAGTTAGAGACTTGGCTAGAGCAAAAAGGCAAGTTCTACACAATGAACTGACCAACCCAGAGTTTATCTTCTATTTCTTCTTTCCCCATCGTCTCCATAACAGTAAATGGGCCATTGAGATAAGTAAGATGCCCTGTTGTCTTCACATGAAACAGCAAATGCCATAAAATGAATTCCTTACGATGTTGGAAACAACTGCAGCCACTGTGTTAAACACCACCATCAGGGATGGGTATAGGGTGAATGATTACTAAGCGTGTAGACAAACCCAGGAAAATTTAGGGTTGAGATGCCGTCAATTCTTCCCCTCAAGGATGGGATTCATTTTACCCATAATCTGACAGATACCAAAAACTAAACTAGACAGAGAGACGATCATTATGTTGTTGAGAGATGTAATAATGATGCCTTGGATTTATAAGCACTTTTCTCTCTGAGCTTAACTTATTTTCACAAATACTGTGTTTATTCTCCAGATTAAAAAAAAAATTTTTTTCTGGATATAAATCTGTGTACAGAAGAAGGTAGCAAGGAGGTATGAATGGCCAACATAAAGTCACAATGGGCTGAGGAGGAGCCAGGGGTCTAGTTGATAGTTCTTGGCTTTATAACCCTTCTGCTTCCTATATTAATCCTCAAACAACATAGAACAAAGCAGATCTTTCCGACGGCGCACATTTGATTTTATGCGTGCCTGCAAATGTTACTGCTCCCAGGATGAATACATCTATGACATGGTCAGGAGAATTCTCTTGAAAAGACGGCCATCCCAGTCACATAGCAATTCCAGGTGTTGCTTTTAATTTCAACTGAACTTATTTTTTTTCTCTTGAGAGACTTAATCAAGAGAACTTGACCACGTGCTGTTCTTTGGTCTCATTAGACACCTCAGAGGAGTTTCAATTGGGGGCCAGTTAGACACTAATGGCAATTGAGTGAAAACTTGTCAAGCCTGTCACAGAATCAGTGGGCCAGGAAATGTCAATATGGAAATAGACTCAGTGCCCTCGGAGCCACAGTGTTGGTGAATAATCAGAACAGGCATCCAGGAGGGATGCGAAGGGCGTTTCCTGCTTTTCACAGAGAATTTTCTCATTGAAACACCAAGAGAGGTGAAAGTGGAGCAGTGCCTTAGCTACCTCCTGAAAGCTGGCTCTGAAAAGTGGAGCTTTGGGGATAACCTTTTAGATCTGCTCTCTTAGACCTTGCTTCTGAAGTCAGGGGCAAAGACTGAATAGATTTTCCGCTGATGACAGGCAGCTCCAGCAGAGAATGAGTGGTAAGTACATAGTGCAGACCCAGAGTATCCATCAGAGAGGAAAGGAGGCCCTTCGTTTCACTAATAACAGGAGTTCCTGTGGCTTCGGGTTAATACGTAGCAGTCAACTCACGAGTGACAGCTTGGTTGTAATTTTTAACACCTCATTGGGTTAAGGTAATGACTGTAGGCAGTTAACATAAAGAACCTTAAAGAGAGGAGGGGATCCTTCTCAGCCCCTGCTGCAACTGGTTGATGACTGTGGATGGGCAGAGGTGTGGGGCATGGGTTTGGGAGGTGGCCAGTCAGAATTTAAATCTTTCTATTTAAAGATTTAGGCTGTAGGCCCCTGGGCAAGTTACTAATCTTTTAAGCCTAAGTTTCTTCATCTGGAAAGTGGGGGTAAGTGCCTGTGCCTCAGAAAGTTGAGTCAACACAGGTGAAAACTTCTGGCAAGTGCCCAACATGTAGCAAGTACCCAGTATATGGTACTTAGTCTTATTTAAACCATCTTTTTTTTTTTTTTCTCAAGCTAAGACTTTCGTTGTCCTGGCTTCCTTTATTACTTGAGTTTAAGCTATGAATGACAGCCAATGACATAAAAAAAAAAGGCACAACATACCTTATATAATGCAGATGTAGAGGCTGAGCCCACTGCGAATGCCACTCCTATGATCGAATCTGTGTGGAAATTATCTGCATATGCCATCATGACAATGCCAGTAATGGCCATGATTGCAGCGACTATCTGTCAAATAGAACGCAAAGAGATTAAAAAAATCCTGATGCCTCCATATCTCAGGGCAAGCAATTGAAGACTTCATGAGAGTTGCTAAATGCTTCCTCAAACCCAATTACCTCTCGTACATCTCTGTTTCAATGCAGGAAGGGTCAGTATTAACAAGAAATCAGTATGCTCATGAGACATCCAGACAGAGAATATAAAAGCTGCTCACATTCTAATTAAGGGCTAGCACTTGCAGTTTAATCTTTTAGCTCAACTTCTTAGAGATTAATATACATGTTGGTGAAATAAATTTAATAGGATTTCCTAATCCTCCAGAGCATTTTTATCTACAGTGTATTCTTTTGCTTCAAACAATTCAGCATACATTTTCATCAGCTCCTCAGATCAATGCATGATTTTGAAGATTGACACATAAACAGGACTTGATTAGGTAGACATAATATTGGTGCAGCTAAGAGACAAAATTTAGGCCAAGGGGAAAAAAGGAAAGCGTGCCATCTCTCCCAGTGATTTATAAGGAGGGAGTTGAGTTTGCACTGGCTGCTGGTGTGTCAAATGGAAGCTAGCTCTTCCTTTGGTTTACATGCAAATTAACCACAAAAAGATACACTTATCCCATTACTCTAGAGGGTTAACTGTATAAAGTGAAATATTCATCATTTGATTAAAATAATAATGGTTTAATATAAATTGATATGATCCTGGATCTATTCAAAACAGGGGTCCGCTCCCTGAGTGAAATGATGATTTGCACCTGTTTCTGAAATTATCTTGACCTGATTCCACTGGAAAACATTTCAAAGCTATAGTAAACAGTACAATGACGGCCCCCAGGATGGGGAACAATATGTCATTTCCTTGTGAAATAGTCTCACTGACTTTTAAACCAAGATGTATGTAGCTTTGCAAGAAATGTATAGGCACCTGGTGGTTAATTTTGTTAAGGTTCAGTTCTGAGTATTCCCAAGTAAATCAATTCCTCCAAGATAGCTCTTCTGCATATGTGACTTTTTTTTGGCACTTCCGAATATTATTAGTGCATTATTTATTACAACAAAATGGAGCTCTTCAACATGTGACTGTAGACACCCTCCAGGCCAGTGAAGAGTATGATAGCGATGACACATAGAATTTAGATGCTACTAAAGCAATTCTTTTATTAATGACCACCAAAAGCAAGTGCACTGTTGGTTTCAGACTTAGCTCCATACTAAACTTCCTTTATGAAAAACAGCAGGAGTACTTGAGAACAGACGCTGACATGTCAGCAGTGAAAAACCGTCTTCATAAAGCGTTTTTCCAGGAGGCTGCTTGATGGGAGGCGTTTCTCTTGCTGAGTGAATATCATATTCTCTAAAGCTCCCAGGCATGTGTTCTAGTTAAGCTTTGCCTCTCACTAGAGGGAATAGAATCTAATACACACACCACGAGGTGTCAAGGAAAATTTCCAAACAAGAAGTAATAGACTCATAAATAAACATGGGGAGAGGGTTATCTAGACCTGGAAATTCTGTGAGGGTTATCATTTTCTTCAATTTGGGGACTTATAGTTCAGCCCAGGACCTGCAATGATCCTTTGAGCAGTCTGATTTCAGAGAAATGAAAAGGCACATTAGACGCTGGCATTTTCTGATTTGCTTTCATGTTTAAATAATGTTCATGGGTCAAAGTGTTCATGTCCACAAACAGATTTCCCTCCTAAGACTGAGCTTGTAGGACAATAAGTTTGAATCAATAATTGTTTTCTTTCAGCCAAGCGTCAGTTGCGTTTTCTTGTTCAGATCAAGAAAGGGTTATTAGAATACAGTATTAATCATAATGAACTTTAACATGATGTACTGTTTCATATTTAAATTATTAAAATTATTCTATAATACATAATATCTGGGTTTAGGCAATTATGCATAATATAGAATTCTAGGTTTAGGGAACTAGGAAAACAAACAGTTTATCCAAAAAAAAAAAAGAGGCAAAAACAAGAATGCTGTCTGGAAAGCGATGACCATTTAATACTATTTACCCCCCCCCCGCCGCTGCCAGGATATGGCTTCAGTTAGAAGCACTTCCTTTTCTGAGTCAACCTTTAGTAAAAATATATACGTGTACTATGTCTATTATAAATTCCCAAGATAGGAATTGGGTATGGACAAAGACTATAAATTTTATAGCAATTCAAAATTACAACTGCGATGAGCCTTTTAAAGAGCTCCATTACATTTTATATTCAAGTGCTTGTGGAAATATTAGCTGGACCACTTAAGTTGACATATCAATTACAGCAGTGTCTCCTCCAATTGCCTTCATGGAGAGGAGCGTTTTTCACATTGGAGCGCCAGACAGTGCAGTGCTTCTCAAAGCATGAAAATCTGAATATTTGAGATGTTAGAAAAATTCTTCTCTATGGTATAAACTGTAATTTATAGGTGTTATAGGTTTCCTGGGAGGAAAAGAGAAGTTAAATTATTTTCCACATTTTTTGTGTGTGTGTGGTTCTGTTTTAAGACATGTTCAATGTGTTTCTTATCTACACATCTGGAACTCAGGGAAGAGAGCTCAGCAATTCTAGGAAATGCAGGGAAATGGCTGTGGGTGAGCGGTGGTGGGGAGGCTTAGTGGAGTGGTCATGCAGATGATCCCAGAGTGGCTCTCCTTGGCACCACTGGCCAACTGCAGAGTAGATACTTTTTGAATTTTCAGAAAATAAATAGTGTAAGCACAGATCTGAGTCACAGGTATTTTCAGAATTGATCAGTTACCAAGGAAGGATTCATAGTCTGTTCTTTTGAACAAAAAACACAAAATGATTCTTCTTGGGCTTGGGACATGGGAGGTGTGCCTGCCGGAAGCCTGTGCCTGAAATCCTGGGTCAGAAGTGCTCCTATGTGCACACTTACATAGGGACAGCCCCCCCCCCCCAAATGCCTTTGAGCACCTGAGTGTCCAGATGAAGGATGCTTCTGCTGAGAAGACACCATCTCATGTGCCTTCTGTGGCTCTCCTCCCAACCTACACCAATTCCAGCCCTATAACCAACCAGAGTGTCTAAATAAGACAGAAGACTCACCGCTGCCATTCCCTGAATCTGGTTTGGGTGAGCATGTTCGTAACCATAATAACCACAACAATGCCAATGCCTCATTTTCAGCTTTGGGAAACCTCTCGGGCCTCTCATGTCATGGTGTGCCCACCTGGGGCGAGCACCCCAAGGAAGAGGATTTCGTTAGCTCATTTGCCCAGCATACCTCTTAAGGGACATTTCCTCCTGAGCCAGCTACCTTCCTCCGCAGGCTCAGCCCCCTCTGAGAGCCTCCTGTCAACATTCAGAGCTAATCAGAGGGGCACCATAAGGCTGGCTGAGTGTGTTCCTAAAGCCCAAAGATGGCTTTGGAGGTAAACATTCAGTAATCTTATTGTGCTATTGACCACATGTGACCCTGCATGAAAGCTAGGCTTCTGTCCCCTCTCAAAGGATTCATCTGTACACATAAAAGCTAGAGGAACATCTGGCTTTTGGCTGTTTTCCTTTCTTGTCTCGTCGTTTTATTTATTTATTTATTTATTTTTGTCTCAGGCCTTCAAAACCACAAGGGTCTGGCCCTTCTCTTGATCTCTGTCAGGGTTCACCAACCTCATTACATTCACAGTTTCTCCCATTGACAAAATGGCACCCAGAATTATTATTTGTGTAGCGATACCAGCTCTTCGAGGGTTCAGTGTATTGAGGTGAACCTTTAATTGCTTCTCTTTCTAATTGCAACTGAAATAACTTTCCTTAATTTGCCTTAGTTAACAGTGTTTCTAAATCTGGGTGAGCATGGAGGAGCTCTCCTGACTCACAATGGATCCCTGAATAGCAAACCTACAGCAGCCTCTAGCATGGAGACCCTCAAAGGTATGCTGCTGGCAGGGCTGTACTCAAGTCCAAGACTAAATGTCCAGCTGAAGGTGGGATACACATTAATAGCTTGGCTGGTGAGAACTGCACTGATGATCATTCTTGTTCTCTTTGAGTTATTTAAATAGAGTCCATTTTCAAGGAAAACCAAGGCTATGCAGAATCCTTAAGCTTGTCCACATGCTACATTTAAGGTTCCATGAAGGTGAACCATCTGTTTTCCTCAGATCCAGTGAAATTGGACAAGAGTTGAAGTGTGAGAAATGAAAGAAGTGGGCAGAGGGCAGAGTATAGCCATACGGATTGTGTGTGTGTGTGTGTGTGTGTGTGTGTGTGTGTGTGTGCGCGCGCAGAGGGTGCCTGGGGACAGGTCGAACCAAGTTGTGCAGACCCCCAAACCAAGATTCCCACCCGCCACCTCTCAACACACATCTATTTTTATATGAATAAAATCCATCTGAAAATTATCTCCAAGGGAGACCAGGACAGAAACGAGGGAAAGAACGGCCAGATGGAAAAACTAAAGGGTGTGCCTAGAGGATAGAGCAGATCTATTGATGGTATCTCATTAAGGGGTTACGGATTCCTTGCGGGGGGTAAAATTGGAGAGCATTCCACTTCAGCTTTCTCCCCCTGTATTCACGAATTTTTCTCTTGCCAAGAGGGGGATGATAAGGATGAATGCCAGTACCCATCCTCTGCTGCCTCCTCCAGGAAGCATAAAGGTTCTGGATAGAGGATTCTGCACTGCCCACGATTGCACAGTTAAGACATAAATGTCAACCAAAGGCAGGGTGGAAACAAAAGTTTATCTCGACTTTTCTCTAAATGCATAGTATTGGCACAAGTCAGTAATAGCTTAGCTCCAGTGTCCTGATTTAGGGCACTCTGGAGCCCAATTTGAATTCAGAGAAGTGCAGGTTAAGCAGCGAAAGATTCCGTTTAACTGACATACCCTAGTCGGTCCGTGGTGGATCTTGGAACGTGTCCAAAAGAGCCACAGTTTGGAAAGTTAGCTGCATAGGGACCCAATTACAGCTAGAAAAATATGTGCGTGTCAAGCCGAAGAGACATAAATTCATTTCCTAAATCTGCTAAGGAAGTTTGGGGTCTGCTGAACCATTCACCACCCACCAATTGTCTTCCTCCACTCAAGCAAATTTAAAAATGAAAGAAATTTTCAATTAACAATATAAAAAATAAGAGAGGGACAAGATCTAAAAGATGAGTTACTTTTCAGATTGGACTGCAATCAATACCAGCGACAGAGGAGAAAATCCCCAGCCAGTGGTTTATTTTCTTTGAGGAGAACTTTTTTTTTTTTTTTTTTTTTAAATTAAGGGGCTTTTCGGGAATTGAGGAGCTCTAGCTAAACAAGACAGGATCTTGAAGATGGGAAAACACCCTACTTCAAAGCTGTAAAGAGCTGGATTCTCACCAACATTTGTGCAATTAAAAAAAAAAAGGTCTTTGTAAAAAGTTTACTAATTTCCATGGGATGATCATATTATCGGCTGCAATCGACTACTCATGAAAGAGGTTTTAACACACCAATGTTTACCAGTGAAGTGGCTGAAATGATTTTATGATAGCAAACTGAATGTACAACAAATTACCTTTCCATCGATAATGCAATCAATATTCTAAGGACACAAAGTATTAATAAGTTATTCATAAAACAGAATTTGTTTTTCCGTGAGCAATTTCCTTGTACCAACTGGGGCTCCAGAGAAACACATGTTTACCAATTTTATAACTTAAAGCATCTTTCCTTCTGTCTAGGGTGTCATTTGGATGTGAAAAATAGAAATAGGGAATGTGGTCATCTTAAACGCGAGCATCCTTCGGGTCAAATGAAAATTACAATCCAAAAGCAATCTATCTCTAAACTTCTGAAGCCTGAGAATGAGTAAAATATACCAATTGTAATCTGATGACCGAAAGCAGCACTTGAACTATTAAAAAAAAAAAAAAAAAAGACTTGTCCAAGTGCAGTGGCCTGCACAGGCACTGATTTGATCCCGTCTGGATGTAGGCAATGAAAATGGCATTTACGTTGTCCGTGTTCTGTGAGCTCTCCTTTAATTTTTCAGATGACCCAATTACACATGTTCTCAATATGTCTCAGGAAAAAACAGAATTGCTGAGACTGTCAAAGGCAAAATGCTGAAGATGTTGTGGTTCTTTTCCTATCCCATGGCCTGATTACACGCATCGTCAAAATTATACCTTGACGTTTTTCTGGAACATGGCATTAAACACTTCCTCGTGTTTCCCAGTAAGGAGCAAAGCATTTTGTGGTTTGTAAAAAGAAAACTATCTGACTTCCACCATACTTGACATTCATGTTACCATTTTGCTATCTATGATGTCTTACGTATGTACTTATTAACAAGTACATACAACTCATTGGCTATGTAATGATTTTTTTTTTTCCTTTTGGGTCTTACTACTTACAGATGCTGTAGTAGTTCTCTAAGGCTGCTGTCATGAATTACCACAAACTCGGTGACTGAAAACAACAAAAATGTATTCTCTCACAGTTCTGGAGGCCAGAAATTCAAATCCAGCAGAACCATGTTCCCAACAGCAGCTCTGGGAGAGAATACATTCCTTGACACCTCCAGGATCTGGGGGCCGTCCCAGGTTTCTTGGATTTGTGGCCATGTCACTTCACTCTGATCTCTGTCTCTCTGCTCACATTGCCTTCTTCTCTTCTGTGTGTCTCTGCTGTGCGTGTCTCTTATAAGGATATCTGCTATTGGAATTAGAATCAACTAAATAATCCGGGATGATCTCCTCTTTGCATCCTCCTTATGTTAATTATGTCTGCAAAGACCATTTTTCCACATAAGGTCACATTCACAGAGTCTGGGAATGAGGATGTGGACACCTTATTGGGGACCACCCTTCCACTAGAGATGTCTATTTTCGAATAGTGATGGTCTATAGTCTCTAGGCAGATTTCCTTAATGTGTGATTTAAATAGAAGTTACACAGCTGAGTTTTTGTTGCTGTTGTTGTTTTTTAAATCTCAAGTAAACACTGAACCTCTTTTGATAGGACATTTTGCAAGAGTAAGTTCCCTGTTTAAATGCATTCATTCACTCTAATACAATTGATTTTCTCATTGGTAAATCTAATAGTGAAGGTATTGATTCCCTTTTGGTATTCAGATGCCATTGAAAGGGCAGAAAAGCCCCTAAATCTCTTCTTTTTCCCTCTCTTCTGACAAGGCCTTCTAAATTCTCATGAGTAATCCATGGTGCTGGCAGATAGAAAAGAGAAAGATCTCATAAGCATGAATTTATGTAGTATATCCTCAAATATCACTGAGTTTTATTTTGTCCCCTGCATTATTCTAGGTGCTACAGACAGAGGCAGAGCTGGCTTCATGGGCATATGGCCTTTGCAGATGCATAGGGTCCCATGATTAGAAGGGCCTTGCCCTTGGTTTCATGCTCTGCTGTTGCTGCCTTCAAGTTATCGATAGATTTTTTTTTTTTTTTTTGGATTGGTCCCTGTGTTATTTAAGAAACAAAACAGATCAACATAGGGGAAGGGAAGGAAAAATAAAATAAGGTAAAAACAGAGAGGGAGGCAAACCATAAGAGACTCTTAACTCTAGAGGACAAAGAAGAGTTGCTAGATGGGGGGGCGTGTGTGTGAAGGGAGATGGGTTAAGTGTGATGGGCATTAAGGAGAGCACTTTTTGTGATGAGCACTGAGTATTATATGCAATGATGAATCACTAAATTCTACTCCTGAAACCAATACTACACCATAAGTTAACTAACTTGAATTTATTTATGTATTTTTAAATTTAAATTTAATTAGCCAATGTATAATATCTCATTAGTTTCTGACTACCTTGAATTTAGATAAAAACTTGGGGGAAAAAATAAAGCTGCTTTAAAAATTTAAAAAAAAAATGGAGTGGTCCCTGTGTTTTCATTTCGCATTGGGCCCCACAAATTATGAAGCTAATCCTGAATGGAGCAGTAAACAAATATAGGGATGATCCCTGCTCTCAAGGACTGGTCAGGGTACCTGATGGTAAGCAGCCAGTACCAGTGTTCTCCATATAAAAACATTAAACCCTTTGGATGGCAAATCTAAGTTAGATGGTGGAGAGTGTGGTACCACAACTGGGTATGGTAATGGATCATGGTCTAGTTCAGAGTTTCTCATCTTGTCTTCTACCATAGCTTTCTACTTCTTGTTTGTGTCAGGCTTCAGTTCTGAATTTCCGAGCAACATCTCCCAAGATACAACCAGAATTTCCTACTAAAAAAAAGTTTTAAGGGTTAATGGCTGTCATCAACTCTCTCTCTAGTATTCACTTCAGCATTTAAGGGGCCAGAGACCTGATATCATTGTAACAAGAACAATATTTTGATAGAAATATATGCTTCAAATCCAGTCTGGGACTTCTCTTTCAGAGAAAAGTAAGTGTGTGATGTTTATCTTCTGGGAAAAGCTTTCCATTTATACCTCTTTCTAAAGAATTATGTTTTCATCACGGTGGCGTGCCAGGTTAAACGAATGAGATCTGGCTCCTTAGAGCTGCATGGGTTTCAATCAATCTAACCTAGAACAAGAATACAAAATGATTTTTTTTTTTCAAATCCATATTACTTCTGAAAGGAATAAACTCAGAACTGAAGTGGCTGATGGAAGTTTAATACGGTTCAATTAAGGATTTGTTATCCCAAAGTACAAATTGTTGCTTTTCGTTCCATTTCTAGATTAGTCACCCGAGATTCAGAGCCACTTTTAACAGCATTGTGCCATTACCAGTGACTTTAATTACTGTTTGGGAACCTTATCTACTTACACCAATGTTAATTAAATCCATCTTGGGGTCGGGGGGAGGGAAACCATGAGGGAGTTGTCCCAACATATGTTGATTGAAAAAAAAATCATAACCTTTAAGGTGGCTAATTTTCTCAGACCCTTCTTTCCTGAGGACAGAAGGAGTTGATCACACCATTAATTCTAAAAAAAGAACTTATTTTCCCTGGTCTGTTTTGGGCCTCCTGTTGAAATCAGCTGACTGCCCAAGGGAGACCATCTCTTTATCCTTTCATGATACTGTAATTGCCTGCATGTCCTAATACATCTTCAATTTCCAATTTGTACTCAGAACCAATGGGGAAAGTTTGACAGAAATTCCATGAAACAGAGGAGCTCTCCGATGCCAAGGATTTACGATTATGGGCGGCCTCACACATCGAATCAAGTGTGCCATTACCCTCACTCCCATGAACCTGTCTTTCAGCACGATCCACGACAGCAAGAAGACAAAGGCTTTGTTACAACAGAACAGAGCAGAGACATCCGTGGCTGTCAGCTTCTTTAAAGCCAGTAAATACAGGTAATTAGTCAAAGTCCATAGAATAGAAAAGGGAGCAGTTCTTTTAAGAAAGAGCTTCAATGTCAGACCATCTTCACCAAAAATCCGACTGCATTCCCTAGGAAAGAAAAAGAGGTTAATTGTCAGGTACTAATTGTGACACATTTTGGGTTGTAAAACTCTTGACAGACATTTTCTGGTAAGAACACAAACACTCAACACCCATTGTTCATCGGTTGAACTTACTTACTTACCCAGGGCTCCCACCTATGGAGCACAACGGGGGCAAGGGTTCCATGGACAAGAGCCCACGTCCCCCAGGTGCAGAGCTAGGCCCTTTCCTACCTAGATATTCTCACAAGATGGCTGGGGCAGCCAATCTGCTGCTGCTGAACATTCTCAGAGAAGTCTGGAGAAATACAGAAATGAGTAGTTTCTAGGATTACCAGCTATTAGACAAGAGAGAAGACTCTTCCCCAAGGGGGTGAATACAACAGGACCAAGAGGGCTGCGACTGTGTGAACAGGTAGAGACAGCTTGCAACCCCACAAACTGTGGAGAGCCACACGGTTGGGGATTTGATTTTTCCTAAGGGGCAAGACCTCTTTTTAATGTATCTGTCCAGTTGACTAATTTGTTTTTCCTCTAGCATTTCTAAGACAGGAAAAAAAAAAAATGACGAAAGATTCTGTGATGACCCCAAACTGGTAAAACAAATAAATTTTAAAAATTAAACTCAGGTTGTATGTTTATACATACATTTGGTTGCTTTGGAGGAATTATCTGAATTTATTGTGTAAAAATATTCACTTCGGTTAAATGTTTCCTTTGTTTGATTTCTAACTAAACTGATTATTTAACCAAAGGGGCCATTTTATTTTATTAAAGATTTTTATTTATTCATCTGACAGAGAGAGAGAGAGAGAATAAGCAGGGGGAAGCAGCAGGCAGAAAGGGAGGGAGAAGTGGGCTCCCCACTGAGCAAGGAGCCTGATGTGGGGCTCAATCCTAGGACCCTGGGATCATGACCTGAGCCAAAAGTAGATGCTTAACAAACTGAGCCACTCAGGTGCCCTCAAGGGGCCATTTTAATAAAAATGTTCAAACTAGTGATACAGACAGGCAATAATGATGTGATAAAATAACAGTGTTTGTCTGACTATGGACTGAAAACAGACTCACCATTGGGATAACTCAGCTTTATTTTTTTCCACTCAGTTGTTCATGAACATCCAAGCATTTACTGGGCAACTATCCTGTGCTAGGCTGTGTATTTTCAAGAGTAGTATAACTACCTTGTTGAAAGCAACAAGCTACTGATGTTTGCATGGTTGTAATGAAATCTACATGGTTCTAGTTAGTACTAGCACTGTTTCTCTTCCGGCTTTTTCTGAAAAGAAACAATTGTGCCTCAAAGTTTTACAAACCAAAATCATCTCTAGCCAATGTTTGCCCCACGCATATAAAGCAACTTATCCTATGGAGGGCCACATGGAGAGAGGGAGTGACAAAGTGGTGAGGCCTTAAGCACAGGAGTATGGCCTTCAATGTCAAGTCTCACGGAAAACACTGCATCCAAGCAGCTGAGAATGCTGGGAATTGTAAGCCAGCGAATCCTGGGAGGTTAAAAATGCATAATGCACATATAGAAACCTGTGTAACAGTTTTACTTTTGATGCGGGAGACAACTAAAACAGAAGGATTTTTGTAAAATAAAAATGCAATTTCCCAAAAGTAATTTTTAACTTGAAAGAGACAAAATCCAGAAAGGGGTAAGATAACTTAAAAACAAAGTATTTTGTAAAGCAAACAGAAATCACACCTGCTCAGGGAAATGGAGGGGAATCTCTTAAGCCCCACAGCCGTGGAGAGACACTGAATCGGAGCCACGTACAGACCAAGCAGCAGTTGGCACAAGGGGATCCTATCTCTCTGTCCTCACACAAAAAAAATTTGTCTGTCTCACAAATTGCTCTGTGAGAAAGTCAGCCAGGGAGAGCTGGAGCTGCTAGTCATGGGCTCATCCTGACATCTACAAGTGCTAAATGGCTTTTGAGATACACATTGATGAAGAAACACAACAAACACATTTCTAAGGAAAGGAGTTCTTTTCATATCGCTGGCCCTGGCCAGGGAGGGTTCTTCCTTCCCAGAGCCCACTGTCATGCTCCGTTGAGTGCTCTCAAGCAAAGACTTTGAATGCGGGAGAGCACACATTCTGACCCCGCAGGGAGGCACAGTGACAGGGAGAATTTTCTTCCCCGATGTCAGGGGAGGGGCAGAGACTGTTCTTTTCACGTGGTCCTCCCCCATCCACCGTGTTGGCTTCCTTATTGGTCCCCTCTTTTTCCCTTCTCTGCCTGTCAACCTTCTCCCCGTTTGTCCCTGCCATAGCAGAACTTAAAAATGCTTTCCATTCAAACGCCTGGTCATGTGTGTAGGACCTTATGTTATTTAAGCATTAAAGTGTTCAGAAATGTGAAAATTCAGAAAAAGATAGGATGTCTATAGATGAGCAAGTCACAGTGAGTCTCTCCTTGGGATGATGAGATCAGAATTTCTAGGCATTAGGCACTGACAGGTGGCAAATTTGGACTGAAGTTAGAAGCTGGGGACACTAGTAAATTAATTATGCTCAACATTGGGGCACCTAGGTGGCTCCATCATTCAAGCGTCTGTCTCTTGATTTTGGCTCAAGTCATGATGTTAGTGATAAGAAAAAGAACTGAAAATTCTTTCATACCATTCAAGAGAAAAGAAAATAGTCAGAGGATCTGATGCTATGGGACAAATTCTGTTTCCAGTCTTACATACTAACTCTCTTCTCCCCCTTGTTCTGCCATGAGAGCTCCGGGAATTGCCTTCTTGGCAGATGGTGTTAATGAGTCTACAAGGAAAATAAGATGAAGGATCTCAGAATTTTCTGGCAATGTTTACCTCTCCTATGGAGGAGCCCTCTGGAGAATATTCCTTTCAAAGACCATGTTTTCTGCTTAACAATAATAGCTCTTTGATTTGGTTTCAGACATGGCCAACTTCAACCTACTTGCACTCACAGGTGGAGGTGTCTTGTCCAATCACAGGTTTTGATAAATTCGGAGTTAGTCAGACATAAGGGATGTGGTGGAGATGAAGTTGATTCCCGAAACAACATTTCTGTCAGCAACAACCTCTTGTAAATGTGTTATCTTAAATAAAGCCAACTTGGCATGCTTTGAGGTGTTCTGAGGTACAACCTCCCATACTAAACTCTTGTTTTTATCAGCAGGTGTATCTAAACCACGGGAGCATTGGAGTAGAACATGCATGCTATGGATAAGCCATTTTCAAACAGGGAGAATTTTAGTTTGATACTCTTGTTCCCTGAAATTGCTTATGAAATATTGTTATTAAAAAAGACCTTGTATCCCAACATCATGTCTATCTGATGGGAATCAAATACAAAGTATCCTTAGCAATTACAAACAGGTGTAAGGCTTATTTCTGTCCTCCAAACCAGAAAACATTTATTACTTTTATATAGGTTTTGCTTAATTTTAATTGAATAGTCATGGATACCGTGGAAAATCAGCACACAGTGTGACTTTAATATTTTTGGGTGCTTCTAAGCTGGTGATAGAAAGTGGAAGTTGAAGATAGACTCTTTGCAGTTTGTTAAGTTTTTAAGAATAGTCTGTTAATGCACTTCTTTTCAGGAAATACGGGGCAAGAAAGAAAGGTGATTTTGGCTTCTCCAAGGTGAGTTTGTTGTCATTCTGCCAAGGAACAGTAAGTGGGTGTAGAGAACTGTCCCTCTCCCACTGCCATCCACTGAGGTCTTGACTGCTGTTTTGTCTCCATGATTAGAGTGACTGTCCTGGAAGTTATTCCTTTCCTCTAGGCCTTTCCTCTTCGAGAAGCTGTCTGTCAGCAAAGGTTCTTTGACCCAAATGCTGCCTTTTGCCTTCATCGAGTGCTGGGCAAGACTGGTCCTGCCAGCTTCCTGAGCTCTCCAAGACAGGGCTGCAGAAGCCGAGTTTAGTACAGAACAACTACTAGAACCGTGGCACTACCAAGTTCATAGCTGGTGAACCAATAGTGAAAGTCCCATGTGCTCCCAACCAGCAAAGAACAGCATCTTCTAAACCTCAGGGCTGGCCTGCCTGGGTGGCTCAGTTCGTGGAGCATCAACTCTTGGTTTTGGCTGAGATCATGGTCTCAGGTCATAAGATTGAGCTCTGTGGCAGGCTCCCTGAATCAGACTCTCCACTCAGTAGAGAGTCTGCTTGAAATTCTCTCTCCCTCTGCCCACCACCCAACCCCGACCCTGGTCAAAAATAAATAAATAAATAATCTTTAAACCATTAGGGCCAAACTTCCTTTTTTGTGAAACCAGATCATTTTATCTGCTTAAGTACCACAGTGTCCTGAATATTGAGCAAATATTTTTGTAACAATTAATCTTATGAAGACATGTTCTTTTCTGGGCTTGAGCCACTGGGGTATTCCCTTAAAGCATGACTTTCAGAGATAATTCTGGATTTAAATCTAGATCCTGTTTTTTAGACCTGTGTGACCTTGGACAAGTCATTCAACTTTTCTAAACATGTTTCCTCTTGTGTTAACATGGGAATAATAACACTGCTTAAAAGATACATGTTACCAGCAGTGATGATGAATTAAGATAAGATCTACAAAAGCACCAGCACAGTGCCTGGCATGTGACAGACATTCAGTAATTTGGGGGGGGTGCTGATTCTCTTTCTTAGTGCTCATGTATTCATTACCAACCTTAGATCCTGGCTTTCCACACTCCCCTGGTCAACTCAGTTCATCATGCCACAGAGAAGAAATTATGCAGTTTCATAAAATTATTTTAAAACATCTTGCACTGGCCCTTTAACATGAAACCTACCTGAACTTTTTCATCGGAGACTGTTTTTCTTGAGCAGTGGCCAGATGACCGGAATAATAGACTGGGAAAAACATAATGTTCCAGTTTGTTGAAAACCAAGTCATGAAAAATGGACAGTAGAAGTTCTTGTAAGTAATTTTTACAATCTGTGTGGTTCCAACCCAAGACGATGACACTGACAAGATGATCAAGAGTCCCCAGACAGCCTTCAGAACCATGGACGTGCAAGACCGGCAGCGAGCCTTGATTCTGTTTTCTTGGCTGCTGTTCTCAGGATGAGTCTGTGTTCCATCATCCCCTGAGAACAGGAGAGGAATACAGATGTGTGGAAATCAGGTTATAGGACAGCAACCAAAGAGGCAGACAGTAGAATCATCAGGGTTTTGCTTTTTTACCATCATTTAAAGAGATTAACTCTGGCTCCCTTTCTCTCCCGAATCTTTGCTCTGTAAGGTACAGTATGGATCTTGACCCCCACCCGTTGTTAAGGCCATGACAATGCTCATGAACTTGGTGGATGCTGTGCTGTTCTTCCAGGTACTCTAATCACTTCTTCATGAAAGCATTACATATCTCAGCTCCAAAGACTTCGACTTGGCCATATGACCTGCTTGGTCTAATCAAACATGAACAGAGAGATGTGAAGTAGGCTGCCTCCCAGGAGAACTTTAAGAGGCATCACAAGGTCCCATTAACCTCTTCTGCTCATCTTCTCTGTCATTAGAATAGAAAAAGCCAAATAGGAGCTGCCCTTTTAGTCTCTGTGGGAGAATGAGCAGAGCCCAGCCAAAGCAGCCCTGTATCCGCTGACATGAAAAGTAATTGAGAAATAAGTATTTGTTGTTATACTCTACCAAGGTGGGGTTTTTTTCCCCCTGAAACTGCAGCAAAGCTGACTATTAAATTGAAAATCACTGTGTCCCAAGAACAGGGCAAATCCTGACTACACAAAGTCATTTCCCACCTTGGAACAAATTACAATTTAATGTATTTCTGGGAGCACAATGAGTTCTGCTTTGTATTTTTACATTCACTAAGAAAATTTAGTAGTATTTTTTTACATTAAAATAGTCAAAATTCTCTAAAAGTAACAATCATAAAGGCCTTCTTTCTTGATAGAGAAACAAATTCAACACAATAAATTTATGCACTTGTCGGGAGGTTAAAAGAGAGAAGTCACTGAGTCCCCAAGCTGAGATCCCAGGTGTTAGAATACCAAGGGAAGGGAGACAGAATTGTCTGCAAGTTCTCTCCTGTCTCCAAGCACCTCCTTTGAGCACAGGGTTTGTCCTAGGAGTTAAGAAAGTGGTATAGGCTGCAGATTGTAAGTGGTAGTGGATGGGTTTCTTACTTTCTCTCTCCAGAACCTACTCTCTCTCCCACTAAATGTGGTCCAATTGCTTAATAAGCCAGGTATGACCACCCCCCTGGGGTAAAAACTTTCATCCAGGTAATGCTTTCTAATATAATTATTTGGGAAGGGAGTAGCAAGCCTTGAGGGTGAATTCTGAATTGGGGAATATAAACCGAGCAATGACAAACACAGCAATTACTGTATGACTTCAAAGTCTTCTGAATGGTACTGGATTCTCAGGGCCTAGGCCTCTAGAAGATGAAAACTGGTCTTCTTTTATTTATGTGTTCAGCAAAATCTTACAGAGATCACCAGGAGCTAGTTAGCTATTTGGGTCCTAAGGGTTCAAAGATGAAAGACCTGAGCTCATGGCCTAGTGGTAAACCAGAAAACACATCCAAAATAGTGTGTTAGGGCCAACAACGGCAGATACAAGGCCATGTGGAAATAGAAGAGAGGCACTGGTTAAGTGATGGGGAGGGAAATGATTGGGAGAAACTTCCATGATGTAGTAACATTGACATGAGTCTGGAAGTGTGAGCCAGCTAGCTCCCTTTACTGTGTATAGACAATTACTGCTCTTGATAACAGTCCTGCAAATCCTCTCTATAACCATGTGGCTTATGCAGAGAGCAGATGGGAAAAATATAAAATGAGTGAGAGGGTGGAATAAGAGACTCTTGTCTTGGGAGTCTGGGAAGCAAACGTTAACCTACTCAGTAAAGTAGGTATTATCACTCCCATTTTACAGATGAAGGAACAGACTTGTGTTAAAAGTTGTCCAAGGTTGAACCTACATTGGTATGACTCTAGGGTCCAAATCCTTTTATTCTGAATACTCATTCTGTCTAGGTTTCAGGCTTGAGCTCTTCATTCAACCCCTGGAAATTTCAGAAATGGTCTGGAGAAAAAATTCTGTTTCCTATCAGGAATGGTAGCCTGGCATGAGGCTGAAGAGGAGGGATGCCTAAGAGAAAGGTGGACTCTTCAGATTACATTATTCTCGGGGACCATCTCACCAAGGAGGAATGATTCTACAAAGGTTATCAGTATCCCATTAAATTGATACCTGCCTTTGCTGTCGCTTTCTTCAAAGACTGCTTGGTGCCACCATCGTACCATGGACAGTGCTCTTGATGCCACCAGTAGTCACCTAGATCCCCCCATAGCATCGACCCATTCTTCTGCTAGCTAGATTTAATTGTTGCCAATTCTTTAATTTTACCATCTATCAATATCATAGAAAGACTGGGTCTTCAGAGCTCTTTTATTTTTCTGGTGGTTTTAAATTCTCTGCAGTCCCGCTTAGATGTATGGTTTTGTATAGACCATTAAAACTGATATACCAGGAATTCCATCCATTACCATGAAACTTGGTTAGAGTCATTAATGGCAGAGGCCACTGGAATTTGGAAACCTGAGTGCAACCATTGTATGGCCCTGAGCTCATGTTTGATTCCAGTCTTAGCTTCTTTATCTGTCAGTAATAACACCTGTCTCGTGGGATTCGTTTTGAGGTTAAGTACATCACATTCATGAAAGCACGGTGAGTTGCTCTTCAGATCATTCTCCTTTTCTCTTTTTTCTTCAGTGCCCTGGAATACCCCCCAAGTGCCTTGTGAATCATCGCACAAAGTAAATTATGTCCTGTGTGATCTTTAATGGTATAGATTTTAAAATTTGTAGTCTGCCTATGATAGATAGAGCAAGTCTTTATTAACCAGTATATTTAATTAACTGGAACATTCTATCCTGCAGATAACTGGGATAATAGGAATATAACTGCAACTTATTAAAGCCAATTAAAACTTTCTGAAGACTTAAGATGTCATTTTCTTCATTTTTAAAAAGAACCTCAGCCTTGGGGTCAGTAGCTGCTGAGATACTGTTTTAAAATACTGTCACTTTTTGAAAAATCTTTTCATATATATATATACATATATATTTATGTATGTATATATATATATATATATATATATATATATATATATATATATATATATATAAAACCAACCTCTTCTCAAATTAGGAGAGCCCTAGAAGAGGCTTTTCTATTTCTTGTATATCTTTGTTGACTGTTCCCCATCCATACTAAGCACCCTGAATTCCATTCTTTTCTCAAAGTTCTGTTTTATTTTCAACTACCCATTTATTTTGGATGGAGTCTTTTATTGTTTTTGCTGCTTTGTTATTGTTTTTAAGAATGTAAGATATTTAATATGTTATTGACCAAACCGAAGGAATGAGTGGAAGGACACTGAAAATGCAGGTGGCAGAGATGGAGAGGAGGTGATCATGGATGTGGCAAAAGGAATTGACATTGGAAAGGTAGAAACACGCATGTTAAAGGTGGCCCCAAAATATGG
The DNA here is from genome assembly GCF_902655055.1 of Lutra lutra. Lineage (NCBI taxonomy): Eukaryota > Metazoa > Chordata > Mammalia > Carnivora > Mustelidae > Lutra > Lutra lutra. The sequence goes on from NC_062284.1 coordinate 105,147,622, forward strand.
TAATTGGCAAACAAAAGAACAGAGACATCGCGGCACAGAGGAAAGCATCTGTTGGCATAGGATTGTTGATTGTTTTCACTCTTTTCAGAAGTGGAAGGGCAATCACATGACAAGAGGAAGTGAGTGAACTGGGAACTTGAGCACATTCTCTGTGGAAGGCAATGAGATGTCCACCGCCAAGAAGGACAGAATGGGCAGCAGCCTAGTGGACTCAGCTACATCGGAAAATGATAAATTTGCCAGGAAATCCCTGGATCTGCTATCAGATTTATCTAGCAATTCTAGTAATCTGAGTAACTTGGTCAAGCGGATGTGAGGAAAGGCTAGAGGTCTTGATTGACCAGTAAATGCTGATCAGGGAGGCAGTGCAGTGTCCTGAAAAAGACGTAAAACTAGGAAAACTAGAAGGGTTCCAAGGAATGCCAGTTGTGACAAGCACAAAAACAGAGTCTGTGATTTTACTGCTGTTTTTAATCTCAGAGAGGGAGTGCGCTATTACTGCATCCCAGGGTTGAGATCAAAGATGCAGCAGTTTGACATCTTCAAGATGAGAAAACTAGTCACCTTATAAACTTAATTGGATGTCACTGTTTAATCATGTGTTAAGCCCTTCAACAACTGTCTCTAGTATTCAGTTTCTCTGCTATACTGTACACCACTAATAGATCCTATCTATACATTTCCCTTCTTCCTTCTTCCACTTGATAAACCTTCCCACTCCCACTCCTGAGAGTCCATGTAACATATCTGTGTTCTGGGCCAATGGTACCATCTTTCATGGCTGGTTAGAAGGTTACCTAGATGTACTGTTATTTAAGAGGAGGTCCCCAGGGTACCTGATCTGTTTGGCCTTTCGACTCTATGTCCGCAAACTCCAGAGGATCCTCGGCTCTGAAGTTCAAGAATAGGAGCAGAAGAATCTTCAGTGACAGAAAGAGGGGACAGTTGTCTGCTGATACCACTGTGGGAACTGGGGCAGTTGGCTCCTGGTTTACATCGAGTTACTGATGATCTGGAGGTACCTGGGAAGAAAGAGTTCATACCGGTTTGAGGACTTCCCAGAGGAAAAACTGGAAACAGATTTAAGGAAAAAAAAAAATTTTTTTTTTTAAAAAGAGAGAGAGAACAAACAAGGGTGAGGGACAAGGGGGAAGGATAAGCAGAGTTCCCACTCAGCAGGGAGACCAATCTCAGGACCCTGGGATCATGACCTGAGCTAAAGGCAGAGGCTTCACCGACCGAGCCACCCAGATGCCCCCAAACCGGAAACAGATTTTAAATGCCTTGGCAGTAAAATACATGGCAGCAGGAGTCACAGTCCTGATATCAGGGACATTCATTGAGCTCAATTGTAATTTTATAAGAGGGGCTCTTAAAAAGAAAATTCTATACTGGCAAGGTCTGTGTCCCTAAGATAAAGGGTCCTTTTAGATAAATCTGTCAACCAAAAACCAACTTTACAAAATGGTGTTTGGGTGGATACATCTGCTCTGAATTAGAACTGCTAATGCAGTCAAATAGTTAACCTCAAGGGAAGGAAACGGTTCTGTCACAGTTGCTTTTTCCCTTTTCCTCCTAAGATTGACTGTTAAATTCTTAATCCATGAAACTGCCCATGGTGTTTCCTGTGAAGTCCACTCTATATTTTTCCATTGGATTGGTCAGAAAAATCCAATTTGTTTGTGTCTCCTCAATCACCTCTGGCCTCTATCCACTCCCAGAGGAAAACCCAGCCTTCAGGATCCTCCATAGGCCAAGCCCCTCCTGATCCTGATTAGTCTTCCATGCATCCTCGCCCAGGGTGGGTCGGCTTCATGGGCCTTTGGACATGCAGTCACCCAGGGCTCAGAAGGACCTCACACACCTCCCTCCCAACTGTGTATATTTGCCATGTGGAAGTTCTTTTATCTTTCTTTTTTTTTTTTTAATTTAATTCAATCAGCCAACCTATAGAGTACCTCATTAGTGTTTGATGTAGTGTTCGATGATTCATTAGTTGCATATAACACCCAGTGCTCTCACATCACATGCCCTCCTTAATGCCCAACACCCAGTTACCCTATCCCCCACCACCTCCTTTTCTGCAACCCTCAGTTTGTTTCCTAGAGTCAAGAGTCTCTAATGGTTTGTCTCCCTCTCCGATTTCTTCCCATTCAATTTTCTCTCCCTTCCCCTATGATCCTCTGAGCTATTTCTTATATTCCACATATGAGTAAAACCATATGATAATTGTCTTTCTATGATTGACTTATTTCACTTAGCATAGTACCCTCCAGTTCCATCCATGTTGATGCAAATGGTGGGTGTTCATCCTTTCTTGACGGCTGAAGTAATATTCCACAGTATATATGAACCACATTTTCTGTATCCATTCATCTGTTGAAGGACATCTTGGCTTCTTCCACAGTTTGGCTGTTGTGGACATTGCTGCTAGGAACATCGGGGTGCATGTGGTCCTTCTTTTCACTACATCTGTATTTTTGGGGCAAATACCCAGTAGTACGATTGCTGGATTGTAGGGTAGCTCTATTTTTAACTTCTTGAGGAACCTCCATACTGTTTTCCAGAGTGGCTGCACCAGCTTGCATTCCCACCAACAGTGTAAAAGTGTTCCCCCTTCTCCACAGCCTTTCCAACATTTGTTGTTTCCTGTCTTATTAATTTTAGCCATTCTAACTGCTGCTCTCTCATTGTGGTTTTGATTTGTATTTCCCTGATGACAAATTATGTGGAGCATTTTTTTTCCTATGTCTGTTGGCCATTTGTATGTCTTCTTTGGAGAAGTGTCTGTTCGTGTCTTCTGCCCATTACTTGGTCAGATTATTTGTTTTTTGGGTGTTGAATTTGATAAGTTCTTTACAGATCTTGGAATCAGCCCTTTATCCGCTATGTCATTTGCAAATATCTTCTCCCATTCCTAGGTTGCCTTTTAGTTTTGTTGACTGTTTCCTTTGCTGTGCAGAAGTTTTTTATCTTGATGAAGTTCCAAAGTTCATTTTTGCTTTTGTTTCCCTGGCCTTTAGAGACGTGTCTTGCAAGAAGTTGCTGTGGCTGAGGTCAAAGAGGTTACTGGCTGTGTTCTTCTTTAGGATTTTAATGGGTTCCTGTCTCACATTTAGGTCTTTCATCCATTTTGATTTTATCTTTTTGTATGGTGTAAGAGAATGGTCCAGTTTCATTCTTCTGCACATGGCTGTCCGATTTTCCCAGCACCATTAATTGAAGAGACAGTCTTTTATCAATTGGATATTCTTTCCTGCTTTGTTGAAGATTAGTTGACCATATTGTTGAAGGTCCCTTTCTGGGGTCTCTATTTTTTTTTAAGATTTTATTTATTGATTTGACAGAGAACGAGAGATCACAAATAGGCAGAGAGGCAGGCAGAGGGAAGCAGGCTCCCCGCTGAGCAGAGAGCCCGATGAGGGGCTTGATCCCAGGACCCTGAGATCATGACCTGAGATGAAGGCAGAGGCTCAACCCACTGAGCCACCCAGGAGCCCCGGAGTCTCTATTCTGTTCCATTGATCTATGTGTCTGTTTTGGGGCCAGTACCTGGACATGATGTCCTGATGATTACAGCTTTGCAATACTGCTTGAAATCAGGCATTGTGATGCCCCCTATTTTGGCTTTCTTTTTCAACATTCCCCTGGCTATTCGGGGTCTTTTCTGGTTCCATACAAATTTTAGGATTGCTTGTTGCAGCTCTGTGAAAAATGTTGATGGTATTTTGATAGGGATTGCATTGAATGTGTAGATTTCTTTTATCTTTTAACTTGTTTTTTATAAGTAATTTCCTAAGGGATAATGGAGCACAAACAGGGGGCTTGGGCTCAGAGCCTCTGCTCAGGTGTGGTCTTGCCTCCAGTTGCCTCCCCACCTCCTGGGGTGGCTTTTCAGCCACCACTCCCATGTCTTTGTTTAGCAATCCTACAGGGACCTGGATACAGGTGGGGGGAGTTTTGGGATCTCAGAGTGAGAGCCCCAGCATCTGTGGGGGCTTGCTCTCACCCAGCAAGTATCTCTGTGTCCAAGGGAACAGATGTTAAATAGCAAATAAAAAATACTATGGTTAAGAGGAGAGAGAGACAGAGAAGGAGAAAGAGAAAGAGAGAGAGCATAACAAAGGAAAAAGCCATTTTCTGCTTTTTGAAAAAGGGACTCTGCATTTTCACTTTGCACTGGGCCTCGTAATGACACAGCTGGCCTTGCTCAGACCTGAGCACTCCATTCCAACTAGGCTGGTTCTGGCTGTGTTCTGACACCTTCCTCTCACTACTGACAACTCTTAAGTCTTTAACTGGGTTGTGCCTCCACCTGGAACATTCTGAATCTACCCAAATCTTTAAACACTATGATCAAATCCTGATTGGTTCATGCAGTCTTTGCTGTTAAATCGCATGCACCTATACTTATTTTGAACGTTTACTGTCTGAGCTCATTTGACAATAGTCTTCACTCACTGCCCCAATGCTTCACTTTCTCCTGTGTGAATCCTTTTACTCCCTCCACCTGCAGAGGCTGCTTGGCTTTGTCCTCTCTCTCTCTCAGTAAACTTTTAATTTTGAAATAATTTTACATTTACAGAAAAATTGAAAAGATAGTTCAGGGAGTTCCCATATGCTCTTTAGCTAGTTTCCTCTAATGGTAACATCTTGCATCCACCCCCCTCGTGCATTTGTCAAAATTAAGAGATTAACATTGGCGATTACTCTTTATCACACTCCAAACCTCATTTGGATTTCCCTAGCTTTGTCACTAATGGCCTTTTCCTGTCCTGGGACCCCACTCGGGACACCACATTACATTCAGCCATTGTGTCTCCTTAGCTGCCTATGTTTGTTCACAGAGTACATTTATTTTTCCTTGAAAGTTAAGAGTTTCTCTATTTCCATGAATATAAGCAGAAGAACAGAAGCTATCCTCCTCACTGGTCATGAAGGTTCTTTCTTGGTGTGGTGCTTGTGAGATGGTAGAAACCAGCAAATGAAGAGCAAAATCTTGAAATAGCAATTGCATCTTGGTTTTAGTTTGATTTTGAATAATCATGTCACGTACTATGTGACTCATCACTTGAAGTATTCAAATCAGAACCTCAAGAAGCAGGGACATTCAGAAAAAGAAAGCCTGAGTTCCTGAACCATGATCTCCAACAAGCACAGTAACTTGGCTGTGAGTGCTAGTTCTGCTGTCTGGCCCTCCCTATCTATGACAAAGGGTATCTTGTTTTCTTTTCTTTTTTTCTCAGTCTTGGGGAAAACAAAAAGAGGTTTATAAAAATAGAGTTAGCCGTACCATCTACTATTAAATGTCTTAAAGTGGCCTTATTGAGATGTATTATCTAATCTTGGATTCAAAAGAATAAAAAATGTATGGCTACTCAAATAAGCAACAGAAGAATTACATATTGATTATTATGCTCAAATTAATGTTAAGTTAATACTGTTGCCATAAAAGTGTCAAAAATAGGAGCACCTGGGTGGCTCAGTGGGTCAAGCTTCTGCCTTCGGCTCAGGTCATGATCTCAGGGTCCTGGGATCGAGCCCCACATCAGGCTCTCTGCTCAGGGAACCTGCTTCCCCCTCTCCCTCTGCTTGTCTCTCTGCCTACTTGTGATATCTCTCTCTCTGTCAAATAAAAAATAAAATCTTTTTTAAAAAAGTGTCAAAAATACATAAGGTTCTTATTTTACATATCCAAGATGTTTACTGTGCTCGCAACTGTGCTTCGCAACTGTGTTTCTAATTAAATATTTCTAATTCAAGGAGAAGAATGTCTAAAACTCAGTGAACTCTCATTTATTTATGCTCTTCAAGAGGGGCTAACGTTCAGATACTTCAAGAGTCATTTTAATTTATCTTTCAAGTATTTTTCATAATTTATTTTACACGAGTTGTGCCTCCTCTTGTTTTCTTACGTGAATATCAGGTTTCATTTTGTGATCATTTAACAATTATAGGTGGAAAGGAGGAAATCCAAAAATAGGGTGGGAAGTTAGTTGAGCAAGAATTGAGATAAGTCAAGCAGAGAGAGTCAATTATCATATGGTTTCACTTATTTGTGGATCATAACAAATAGCATGGAGGACAAGGGGAGTTAGAGAGGAGAAGGGAGCTGAGGGAAATTGGAAAGGGAGGTGAACCATGAGAGATTACGGACTCTGAAAAACAATCTGAGGGTTTTGAAGGGGCGGGGGGTGGGAGGTTGGGGGAACCAGGTGGTGGGTATTAGAGAGGGCACGGATTGCATGGAGCACTGGGTGTGGTGCAAAAACAATGAATACTGTTATGTTGAAAATAAATTAAAAAATTTAAAAAAAAAGAATTGAGATAAAATATGGGCCATAGTTACTAAGAAGTTGGTAAATCACGCGCAGCTGGGAGTGTTGGATTTGTAAGCCAAACAGTGATTTCTCTTGTTTCCTCATTTTCACTGGCTTCTGTACCACCTGGTCCATATGCAATAAGGCTCAACACCCATTTCCTGCAGCCATTTGCCTCACACTGGTTGATTTATGGAAGAGATCTGAGAGCAGGCGAGCCACTGGAGACATTTAAATCATTGTCCTAAAAAGGCAATCTTTAAACTTCAGAGCCAAGCCCAGAGGCCATGTTCAGAGCTTGGGCCATGAAATAGTCATCTCCAAACCTGGAAAAAAAAAACAGTGCCCCATGCTGCATGGTTGTGTACCCTTCAATTACTATAAAGCCACTCTGACAAAAATAATATTCAGAACGTCACCTGGGATGCAGTCAAGGATCATAAATAAATCATGTCTATTTTCTATTTTCTATGCCACAGTGAGTGCCTGGGCATTGCAAATTCAGTTAGTGAACAGTGTTCAGACTTTAATAGGTATTGAGAGTAAACTGAATTAGAAGTGATAGGTTGGAAGCCTCTCATTAGTCACACCAGATCATCTCCCCGCCCCTTGTAAAGACAACTATTCACCTGAGCCAGCCCTAGGAGTGGGGCCATCTTGGTGCCATTCTTCATATTTTCCAGGCACAAGAATATAGTTTCTTCATTTGCACTGGTTAGGCTCTGCATGTTACCCAAATCGATTTACCTCAACAAGTAGTTATTAAGCACCCATTCTAGGCAGGTATTGTGTTCAGAACAGGAGTTAAGACAAATCAAGGACACACAATCCATGCCTGCATGGAGCTCTCAACATAGTATTGGAGTCAGACATGTAAGCAATTAACCATAATTTAATGTGAATTGGAGAGCAAGAAGAAAGGGAGTGATTCATTCTGCCTGGAGCAGGGAAGACATCAAAGTTGGCTTTGAATGATGAGCAGGACTTTGCTGGGCAGAGTTCTACAGTGAGGAATAAGCAATAGAGTCAGAGGCAACCATAAGAGCAAATACTCAGAGGGGTAAAGAATGTGCTGTGAGACAATGGTAAGATGAACAACTCTAAGATGCTGAATTCTGAGCACAAACAAGGCTTGAAAATCCTTTGAGGAGTGGTTCTCAGATGAAATGGTCCACAGAACGTACTCAATAAATGCAGAGTATTATAACAAAAAATAAATGCGTAAACAAAAATGACTATTAGTGGTACTTTATCGGTTAGAACGTCTGACGTCATAAAAGAAATCCAAACTCGACCCAGTTTAAGCAAAAATGGAGAGTTTTTAGGAGCTTAGCAACCAAGGGACAGGACAGCCAGGAATGTCCCTAAGCCTCAGGAACACCTAGGACTGGGGAGTGGTGTAGGCAAACCATCCCCCATCTTCCACTGCAGGTGCAAGCTGCCTGTCTTCTCACTTGGCTGCTGTTGGCCTTTCTCTGCAGAAAATTTGGTTGTTTGAAGCTCCCAGGTTTCCAGTCTTACAGCCTTAGCCTCCAGGAGAAGTCCAGTTTCCCAGAGTCAAAAATCTTGAGGCAGAAACTTGTTGTGTCTTATACTGGCACCTGATCCAACTTCTGTGGACAGAGAACACTGTGACAACACTGGGAGAGGGTGGGTGGGGCTGGGCAGACAGGGCCTAGGGCATCCACTTAGAAACGTCCAAGCAAAACGGGGAAGAACTATAGAGGCTGAGTAAAACAACCGCCTAACCAGAGTATAAAGTGTAGGGTTCTCAGACAACAACTTGAAACGCCAAGCAATAAAGAGTAACTAGGAAAAGTTCTTTGGATAGTAGGTAAGAGGTTCTGTGTGAGCCAAGAGCAAGATGACTTGGAAGATAATAGACATCTTTCTAAGAAGATATCATTCTAAGAAGAGCCCTGCCATTGACTCTTAATCTCTCATGAACACAAAAGGTCAATGACACATTTGGTTCTACTGAGCATTATACTGAACAGTGAGCTGAAGATCTTAATCCTCGCTTGCCCCAAGCTATGAGCCTACTTACTTGAAATATCACAGGTAGCTCTGGTGCCCAAACCTAAAGGCAGAGATAATGAGAATACAGAAGGCAATGACACAATCCAGGGGATAGGAGGTGACAGGATGGCAAGGGAAGTGGGGTTGGAGGGGTAGGAGCTGTATGACCAGAGGCAGCTTACTATCCTGGACAGACTTCCATGAAAGGCAAGATACCAACTGGCTACATTCTCTCAAGGAAATCACCGGACCTCTCTTTGTATTCTTTAGACTCTGAAATTTAATGATTGAACAAAATGGTTTCCTAAATCCCTACAGCTTTCTCTCCATTGATTTAAAGATTTTTAAATTTTTAAAAATTTAAATTCAATTTAATTAACATATAGTGTATTATTAGTTTTAGAGGTAGAATTCAGTGAGTCATCAGTTGCATAGAACACCCAATGCTCCTTACTTCAAGGGCCTTCCCTAATGCCCATCACCCAGTTACCCCATCCTACCACCTACCTCCCTCCAGCAATCCTCAGTTTGTTTACAATAATTAAGAGTCTCTTATGGTTTGCCTCACTCTCTGTTTTCTTCTTATTTTATTTTTCCTTCCCTCCCCTTATGTTCATCTGTTTTATTTCTTAAATTCCACATATGAGTGAAATCATATGGTATTTGTCTTTCTCTGAATTATTTTGCTTAGCATAATACTCTCTAGTTCATCCACATCATTGTAAATGGCAAGATTTCATTCTTTTTGATGGCTGAGTAATATTTCATTGTGTATATATATCTCACATCTTTTTCAATCACCTGCAAATCATGTTTAACCATAAAACAAACTCTATTTTTAACTAATTTTTTATAGCCATTTATATTAGTTAAGTCTCCAGAAGTGAGAAAGAGCAAATTCAAATTAGGATACTTTATTTAAAAGGTGGTCAAAAGAAGGGCCATATGTACCCCAGTGTTCATAGCTACAATGGCCACAATCGCCAAACTGTGGAAAGAGCCAAGATGCCCTTCAACAGACGAGTGGGTAAAGAAGACATGGTCCATATATACAATGGAATATTACCCAGCCATCAGAAAGGATGAATACCCAACTTTTGTATCAACATGGTGGGGACTGGAGGAGATTATGCTGAGTGAAGTAAGTTAAGCAGAGAGAGTCAATTATCATATGGTTTCACTTACTTGTGGAACGTAAGGAATAACATGGAGGACATTAGGAGAAGGAAAGGAAAAGTGAATTGGGGGAAATCGGATGGGGAGATGAAGCATGAGAGAACTTGGACTCTCAGAAACAAACTGAGGGTTTTGGGGGGTGTGGGGGGATGGGTGAGCCTGGTGGTGGGTGTAAAGGATGGCATATATTGCATGGAGCACTGTGTGTAGTCCATAAACAATGAATCTTGGAACACTGAAAAAATAAAAATAAATAAAAGGTGGTCAAGGCACAGGGCTACTGGGTCATATGGTTCCCTAAGCTGGCCACTGAAGCATCACCTGGGAGTTCATTAGAAATGCAGCCACCGCAGACCTATTAAATTAGACACTGCTGTGGGAGTAACCTATGGTTTAAGGAGCCCTCCAGGTGATTCTAATGCAAGTTAAAAATTTGAGAACTACTACCTGTCATACCACAGAAGGGAGGGCAGTACCCAGGTGTAGCAATGGTTCTTACTATACTTAGGCCTGAAAGTACAAGGAGAGGGAGTGATTAGAAAAATCTGGAAGGAGGGGCTTGCCTGATAAGAATTACAACTTTTCAATAAGTAAGCATCCACCTAGGGCTGCCTGAAAATACTCCTTTTCTTTGATATCTCTTAGGGAATCCCCATTGATCAGGAAGCCGAAGTCAGAGGACAAGAGAGTCTGTTTCTGCAGTCCGCCACAAAGAAGGACAAGTAGAGAGAGGTTATGGGGCAGGTAGAAAGAGAATCTGGAAAGGCAAAGGCATCTGATCTATCATGTTTCTACAATAATAATATTACGATCACAAAATCAGAGGCTAGAACACATGATCTTTTAGCTTTAAGCTTCTTTGATTGATGATTCTTCTTTGATTATTCTTCCAACCAATCTTTTGAAAATTATAGTTTATGCATAAAACTAACCTTGACTATTTTCAAATAATGTTTTATAAGTGTGTTTCTTTTAAATATCCATGATCTTTTCTGTGAAGATATTTATAATCACTGAAGAAACATCAAATACAGAAATGTAATCCTGAATTTTCATGTGGAGTTGGTTGGAAGCCACAATTATCACTTTGACATTTTGTCTTGTAAAAACAGATAGAGTATCAGCAATTCAACAAAAGATATATGAAAAGCTATATTTCATATTTCATCAGATTACAATGGCAGCAAATATTCCTTGTAGTGAGGGAGTATTTACTGTCATATCGGTTGGGTTTTCATTGAAGTTCATATAGAATTTGCAATTAAGTTACTCACTTATTAGGTAAACACTTAGTCCTAGAATTATTGAAAGGGGTCGACATGGTGGATGTTTTCACAAGCACTATATCAACTTTCTGTTTCAATCTGTACCACCTTATTTTTTTTTTTAAATTTATTTTCTCACCATAGCACATACCCTCCCCAATGTCCATCACCCAGTCCCCCATCCCTCTCACCCCTTTCCCCTCCAGCAATCCTCAGTTTGCTTCCTGAGATTAAGAGTCTCTTATGGTTTGTCTCCCTCTCTGGTTTCATCTTATTTCATTTTTCCTTTAAAGCCCAAACCCTCCCAGAACAGCACTCTTTACTTATCACATACTATTCACTCTCTGTAGCTCTGAACACTTTTTTAAAAAAAGATTTTATTTATTTGTATGAGAGAGAGAAAGAGAGCACAAGCAGGGGGAAGGGCAGAAGGAGAGGGCGAGGGAGAAGCAGATTTCCCACCAAGCAGGGAGCCCGACTCAGGGCTCTATTCCAACACACTGAGATCATGAGCTGAGGGGAAGGCAGATGCTTAACAGGCTGAGTTACACAGGCACCTCTGAACACTCTTGATTCATTTCATAGAGAAATCTCTTTTAAAATAAACTGGCTGCTTTGATTTTAATTTCCCTGATGGCTAATGATGTTGAACATTTTTTCATGTGTCTGTTAGCCATTCATATGTCTTCTTTGGAGAAGTGTCTGTTCATGTCTTCTGCCCATTTTTTGACTTGATCCTTTGTTTTTTGTGTGTTGAGATTGAGAAGTTCTTTGTTTTCTTTCTTTGCTGTGCAGAAGCTTTTTATCTTCATGAGGTCCCCAAAGTTCATTTTCACTTTTGTTTCCCTTGCCTATGTGATACCACCTTAAACAAGTTAGAATGGCAAAAACTGACAAGGCAGAAACAACAAATTTTGGAGATGTGGATAAAGAGGAACCCTCTTACAGTGTTGGTAGGAATGCAAGTTGGTGCAGCCACTTTGGAAAACAGTATGGAGATTCCTCAAAAAGTTAAAAATAGAGCTACCCTAGGACCCAGCAATTGCACTACTAGATATTTACCCCAAAGATACAGATGTAGTGAAAAGAAGGGGCACATGCACCTCCCTGTTCACAATTGCCTCCTTGTCCACAATAGTCAAACTGTGGAAGGAGCCAAGCTGCCCTTCAACAGATGAATGGACAAAAAAGATGTGGTTCATATATACAATGGAATATTACTCAGCCATCAGAAATGATGAATACCCACCATTTGTATCAACATGGATGGAACTGGAGGGATTATGCTAAGTAAAACAAGTCAAGCAGAGAAAGACAATTATCATATGGTTTCACTTATATGTGGAACATAAAGAATAGCATGGAGGACATAGGAGAAGAAAGGGAAAAACGAAGGGGGGGAGGAGTCAGAGAGGGAGGTGAACCATGAGAGACTATGGACAATGAGAAACTAACTGAGGGTTTCAGAGGGGAGGGGGTGGGAGCATGGGTTGACATGGTGATGGGTATTAAGGAAGGCATGTATTGAATGGAGCACTGGGTATTAAACACAAACAACAAATCACTGAACACTACATCAAAAACATAAAATAAAAATAAAATAAACTTGTTGATTATATTATTATCTGCAATTTTTGTATCAAAAAATTTTTAAGACTTGCTAATTATGTTATTGCAAATGCTAATCAAATGTCCATTAACTAAAAGCTAGATTTTCAAGATGTAAATCTGAAATATATGGGTACCTACACATGCATACTAAAGTGACCTTTTTAAAATTCTTTTAAAACCTGGGGCACCCGGTTGGCTCACTGGGTTAAAGCCTCTGCCTTCGGCTCAGGTCATGATCCCAGGGTCCTGGGATCGAGTCCCGCATTGGGCTCTCTGCTGAGCAGAGAGACCGCTTCCCTCTCTCTCTCTCTGCCTGCCTCTCTGCCTATTTGTGATCTGTCTCTCTGTCAAATAAATAAATAAATAATCTTTTAAAAAAATCTTTTAAAACCTAATTTATTTTTATTCACCTAAAACCTGTAATTAGAAGAAAGGACTAATAATTGGTCTATTTCTGCTATATGCATCTTGTCCCTAAAACAGTACTAATTTATTCTATCTGAATGTGATTTATTTTCTCTACCAGTAAATAACTTTAAAACTAAAAAGTATGTCACTGCTCCCTATTTTTACAATGTAAAAATAAAAATGTCTAGCACTTATTTAACACCTATCATGTGCCAAGAGCTTTACATACATGATTTCCTGACAACATAATATGGTGGGGTGGATTTTACTATCCCCATTTTATAGATGAAGAAAGTGGATCTCCAACAGCCCAAATAAGGATTTTCGAAAGTCAAGGCAGGTCCAGTTCCAAAGCCCATATTCTTTCCAGTATAATTTGTTGCCCTTCCCATTTCAGCCTATCAACGTTGTTGAACTCTTTCTATATGATAAAGGAAATAGTTCTGTGGTGCAGAAAATAAGGACAGTTATTGTTCAGAGAGTGACGAGCTTAATTTCAGCCTGGGCAGTTAGGGAATACTTAGCAGAGGATGCTAGATTCCAGCAGACGCTAGCACAGGGCAGGGTTTGGATAGGAAGAGAGCCTAGAACAGCTTCCAACAAAGGAAAGTGGGGGATTTTGCCCTTTTAGTTGTTGAGAGTGAAAGAGAGGGATGATGAGTTGGAAGCAGAGTCTCTTGAAGGCAAAATTGGCAGGAGAGGGCAGGATGCACAGAACAGATAGAACCTAGAAGGAAGACATCTATTTGGAAGTTGTTCAGGCAAAACATTCTCTTTATAGAGAGAGGGGACTCCCCCTTTAGAAACATGTATGGCAGTGGGACCCTTTTTTCCCTGCCAAGCATGCACTTGGTAAAATTCAAAAGAACACCAATAATAGCACTATCTTGTGCTTGTAAACTGGTCGTGCTTATTCTTTCTGGTCATGGTCTCAACCTTGTGTGATGGAACCAGAGCACCCTTTACCCTGCGGCTTATGTATGCCAGAGGGGCTCCATTCTTACTTGGGTAACCCGTATATTTGTCAAGCACAAGTTCTGGACTTGTATTCTAAAGAAGAGGTTGGCAGGGCACCTGTGTAGCTCAGTCAGTTAAGTATCCAACTCTTGATTTCGACTCAGGTCATGGTCTCAGGGTGGTGAGATCCAGCCCAGTGTCGGGCTCTGCTCTGTGTGTAGAGCCTGCTTAAGATTCAACCACTCTCTGTTCTTCCCGGTGCCATCACCAACCCCTACTCCCCCAGCTCCCTCCTACAGCTCTTATATTTCTTCTGGCTCCCTTCTCCCAAATAAAATATCATTCTTAACAGTTGTTTATTTAGATTATTTCTGGACCTACAACTCCATCTACTATCAAGCATTAATTTCCTCAGCACTGCATGAAGATGTCACCCCTCCTCCCTCAGCTATGGCCCCAACCACACCCATGTTTTATTAAGTCTACAGTTGTTTTCCTAATTCAGTTACCTCTTCTCTTGCCCATCCTCACTCTCTGACTACACAGCCTTGTGACTCCTTACACCTTCATCATCTGGAGAGTTAGATTATAGGATAACCTTGATGATTTTTGCTGAACACTCACAGAAATCTGGAATGGATTTTTAAGTATTCCCAAGGTACCTAAGAAAGAATTTTAAATCTATTTGACTGATCCTAGAAATGAATCAGCAGAAAACTACAAAATTGCCTTTAACATTTTTTTTCTTTAGTGATAGCCTTGGTCTTAAATAATTTCCCAGATGAAAGTGTCTTTCATTGCAAAAGAAAAAATAACAATTTTTTAAAATATCTCTAAGCCCCATTAACAACTCCCTGAATTTTTTTTTAATGTAAATACCTTGGGCCTCTGTCCTACTCTTAACTGCTCAGCACTAATGTCTCTTCTTACTTAGCCACGTCCCCCCCAGTTACATAAGCCTTGTTGGGAAAGTGCCCCATATCCCACAATGGAAGCCAAAGGAAGCTCCTTAAGAGGTCTAAACCTCTCCCTGCCCCAACAATAGGAGGCAGACATGACTGGGTTTTCCCCCATCAGACCCTCCTATCCAGAACTTTAAATATCCAGAAACCAGGATGGTTCAAGTTCCATGAGCAGGAGTGGCAGCCCAGTGGTGAACAGTGATGGCAACAGAAGCATCCTGGAGACCTGTCCTGGCTGCTCAATTGTGAAGGTCCCCAGTTTCTGCATATTTTCCAAAGTTCTGTGAGTCTCTCTAACCCAGTCCATCCAGTAAATTTCCCTTTTGCTAATCAACCATAACAACTTCGGAGGCTCCAAGTTGAGAGCCCCACCAAAGATGGACTCTCCAGGGCCTTCATGTACGACCAACCCCACAGCATCCTCCTCTCCTGTCCTTCCCTCCTTCTCCCTGATGTCCTCACCCACTACTTCCCTTGTATTGTCACCCTATGAGTGACACTCTCTGCTCTCAGGGAAGGGTCTATGGAGAAATTTAGGAAGATTTAGGAAGATTTTCTGGAATTCTTGCCAGCTGCCCTATAAGAACCCAAGGGCAGACATTCTTAAGGGGTTGTAGCTGACCATTACCTTTGCTGAACCCCTGGAAGCAAGTGTTCCCCTGGGAGGGGCTTTGGCTGACTCCTAGGTGAAGGTGGAAAGGGAGAACTCCAAAGATGCACCAACCCCACTGCTCTCCTGTGTCACTCTAGGCACTGATGCCAACAGCAGGTGGAGATTCATTGGCCATACAGTAAAAAAGCCTGTCATGATGGCTCTGAAATACTCACCTTAACCCAGGAAAACCAAAAGAAATTTAGGATCCATTTTAGAACATTTCCCAAAGAGATCTGCTCAATAAATTGAAGCAAGATAGATAAGAAAATGCTGTGCCATATGAAAAAAATAAAAGTAAAGGTGTTACCCTGGTCTAGTATAAATCTATAGCTTGGTTACTCTTGGAGTATTAAGTGCAGTTCTGGAAATTATACCTTTGAACACACACCCCTGGTGTCAGTTGGTAAGATACTGGCATTAAGACTACACAACTATTTTGCTTTTTATAACACCATATACACTACTCTTAAAACATACAAATGATGTAATGGTATTAATCATATTTTACATGAATTGGTTAATTTTACATTAATCATATTTTAGATGCAGTGGGAGTATTTATGTTTGAGGTAATAACTTCTTGTTAAAATAAGTAACAGATTTTAATTTATTTTCTAATCTTGGATTTTCATATGTTGAGCTTGCTTCCTTGAATGATCTTGTTTGCTTTTCATTAAGCCTTCACACTGACTCTTCTTGTTGAACCTTTGTCTCTTCTGCCCCTAAAGTCTTGATTTCTTTGTGATTTGAGCTAAAGCATTTATCCACATGCAGGTGCACATGAAGGGAACTAAGATCTCTATGTACCTTGCCTCATCACTACCATCCTCCAGCAATGTCATTATTGCCCTGAAAATCTTGAAAAATATGCCCTGATGACTGTAGAAACCCTTTACTTACAAATTCCTTCTTGGTAGGCTCTCCTGGAATACATTCTCTTCCAAATTGCCCTGGTGAATTTCTTGATTGAAGGATTAGACAAAGCAGCCTCATACTTCATTGTAGTCAAAAACCAATTCAGGATAACACAAAGACCTGTGGCTACTGGCCTAATTGTGTGGTAACTCATTAATTAAGAAGTTATTGATGCCTACTACATGTCTGGCCCTCTGCTAAGTACAAGGAAGACAAGAAGGCATGATGCCTTCCCTCATTTTCTTATGGTCTAAAAGGAGAAAAGCCAATTACACAGTAATTTCCATAAACAGCACTAAATGCTGAATGGGTGGACAAGCCAGCTTTTAATCTGACAGCCAACTGAATGCTCAGCCCTTTGCAATTGCCAATGGTCCACCAGTATCTTCTCACTTGGGAATTAGCTTTTAAACCATAAGCTTATGGAAGCGTTTACAAAATATTTATGCCTTATGCATGAGCAGAAAAAAATAAATGGGTGGAAGAGCATGCCAGGGTACAGCTAATGCTGTTGGGGCATCTACATCTGTCACCAGGGAGGAGGAACTGGCAGAGGCAGCTGAATGCTGTTCCACTGTGATTTAGGCCACAATCTAAAGACAACTATTCACACGTTTCTGCCTTGAAGGATATGGGGAAAGCTATATTATCAACATCAGGTCATTTTCACAATTGTTGTTCCCACTTAGCAGGAAAGTGGACTGACATGGCCCTTGAATCTAAATCTGCAAGATCTAGTCCAAGGTCTGCATTCATACAAGCCTTTTTTCCCCACTCACCTAGATTCTATTGTCCTTTCAATGTGCTGCTCAAGGCCTAACAGCAGCTGTCTGGGTTCACTATCCACTTTCAAGGGCACTTACTGCCACTGAATGGCTTATGCAGAGAAATGAAATGATCAGATTTGGGTTTTTAGAAGAGTGCTCTGCAAAGTGGAGAATGGCTTGAGAGGGAGTAAAACCAGAAACAGAATGACTTGTTAGGAAACCACTGGAGTGGTCTGGGGGAGAGACACTAGTGGCCTTGCAGAGGTGGTAAGTGAGGTCAAAGAGGGGTTGATTTGAGAGCCATTACAGAGATAGAACTGACATAATTTGGTAAATGACTGGATGTGGTTGTAGAAATAAAGCTGAAGGAGTAGTCAAGAATAAGTATCAGTTTCTGTCCAGGACAACTGAATTGATAAGGCACCATTCTTAGACATGTTGAGCATAGGTGCATGAAAGTCATCCAAGAGTGATGGATGGTGGGCAGTTGGACACACAGGTCCAGAGTCCAGAAGACAGGTTTGGGATGGAGACACAGATTGGCGAGTCATCAGTATACGGACAAATCACTGAAGCTATAGATATTATGGGTTGAATATCTCCTACCCCTTCTCAACACATGTTGAAGTCCTAATCCCCAACATAACAGAATGAGACCTTATTTGGAGGAAGGATCTTTACAGAGGTAACCAAATTAACATGAGGTCTTCAGGGTGGGCCCTAATCCCGTAGGCCTGGTGTCTTATAAAAAGGGGAAATTTAGATACAAATGCACAAACAGGGAAAACACCATGTGGAGATGAAGGCAGATACTGAGTGTTGCTTCTATAAGCCAAATAATGCCAAAGGCTGTCAACAAATCACCAGGATCTAGGCAAAGAAGCAAAGAACAGATCCCCTCTCACTCGCCCTGGAAGGAAGAAATACTGCAGACACCTCGATCTCAGATTTTTAGCCTCCAGAATGATGAGACAATACAATTCTGTCATAAGCCACCAAATTTGTGGTACTTTGTTATGGCAACCCTAGTTAGCTCATACCAGAGGGAATGAGATCATCCAGAGAGAGAATGCTAACTGAGAATTGCAGATAACTGGGGTTGGGACTTAAGAAAACCATTAGCTAAAGATTAATGAATCTATTAAAAAAAAAAAAACACAGCCAAAAAGGTGAGGGGAAGAAACTGGAGGATGCAACAATATAGAAGCCAGAGAAAGAGAGGAGGGGAAGAAGCCATGGCACAGAGTCTGGCTTTAGTCATTATGGACCGTGGGAAGAATACCGTGGGTGGAGTAGCAAGGCCAAAGGGATCAGCACTTACAGAGAAAGGAATGGAAGGTGAGAAAGCTCAAGCAGAAAGTGTCGACAGTTACAAATTCAAAGAGAAAGGACATAGTTTCTCTACAGATTTTGAAAATACAGAAATCATGTTATTTTATGTAGTAGACAAATCATCCCAACTCTGTTATGTAGGGGATGGGGATGGACACCCATGCCGATGGATGGAGGCAGGGAGAAGACCAAGTCTCTCTGCGTTGGTGCATGATACTCTTGGGGCAAAGAAACCAGAAAACAGGTGAAATATATCCCAACATGGAAAGCCCTGATATAGCGACAAATCCTGGACTTCATGGAAATGAGGAGCTACGGAATGGAAGAAAGATGGCAGAACCAGGTCACTCAGGATACTTTATTATTTTTTTTTAAGATTTATTTATTTATTTGAGAGAGAGAGAAAGTGTGTGTGAGGGGGAAGGGCAGAAAAAGAGAGGGGAAGAGAGAATCTCAAGCAGACTCCTCACTGAGTGCAGAGTCTGACTCCAGGAGTTCTGGAGCTCCAGAGTCCTCTGGCTCCAGAGGAACTCCAGGTTCCTTGTGGGGCTCGATCTTAGGACCCTGAGATCACAACCTGAACAGAAACCACAAGTGTTGGAAGCTTAGCCGGATTGCACCACTCAGGCACCCTGGGATAGTCTTGTTACAAGAAAGATAATCTCTTATTTACAGTGCAAAAGATTCATAAAAATCATGCATGGGGCTGTAATTTCATAGGACAAGATGTGAAATTTTCTTTAGGCTTCCTGAAATCTTCCTGCCCAGAATCCATGGGAACTGATCTGGCATGTTAATCACCTCCCTACCCCCAAGTTCATTTCAAATGTTCAGTCAAAATCCTCACTCACTATCAAGGCCATTTCTTGGCCAGAGATGAGGGATAAATATTAAAGTGTTTGGTGTATTCCTCTGGTAAGCAAATGAGAGTCAGTTATCTCCTGGGAGTAGGCAAATCATCGCAGCTAGGCAAGTGACGGAATGTGTACCGCACTGGTACTGACGGCTGAGCATAATAGATTTAAAAATTCCCTTTTGCAGAGGCAAAATTCCCTTGTAGTCCGTTAGGCATGTTCTCTTCTTGCAATCCTAAATTTATCTAATGGAGTGGAAGATACTTCTAATGTTCACACTGTCTGGGAGATGACTTGAATTTACTGCAGGAGCCCTGGAATAATTTAAAGGCTCCTGCTGGCATCACCTTCTAAACATTCCTTGAATCTATCTCCTCTTGCCATCTTTACTCCTCTGGTCTCCCAGATGGCGCCGTCCTCCTTTGGTTTGTTTCTTGCATAATGCACCATCATGGACCACCATGGACCGCCACGGAATGCCATGAGCTCCCAGGCACTAGGATTGCACAGAGTTTCTGCCATGTGGGGATGGAAGTTATCTGCTATCAGAGAGAAAACTCTGGGTAAACACCACACACCTGGAGCCCAGAGACTGATTTTCCTGGCTACCATTTATTTTGGCAACTCTCATTCATTCATTCATTCATAAAGACTTACTGAGGGGTCTCTGGTGTGCCAGACACAACTAGGTTATCTGGGCCATGAAGAGGGTGAAGATCAGGTCTCTCTGCTATGGTTCAGAGTATATTGGGGCCAAGAGGCTGGAAAACATGAATTATAACCCAACATGGAAATTGCTGATACACTGACAAATCTTGGACTTAATTAAAATCAGGAACTTGAGGAACCTGAACCTGGAGGGTAGGAGAAATCACAAGACTCCAGAAGTAGGAACAATACTTACAGGCAACCACTTCAGATGAAGAAAACAGGACTGGTTGCAGGGGGTGAAATACTTAACGTAAAAGAGACAGCGGAAGGCAGGGCAAGAAATTAACCATCTAGAGCTATGAACACAGAGCAGATGCTCAGAGGGTCTAGAATAAGCACACTGGGGAACAGTCCTAGGGAATATTAGGTGGTGCAGAATTTGAGGCCAGAGGACAAAACAAAGGAAGGTCAGAGGCAGAAGTAGAGTCATAGAGGTAAGAATTCAAGTGAAGACAGTTTTTAAAAGGAGATATCAGTTAACTGTTTCAAACGCTACCAGGAGGTCATGGAGACTGAAGGTGGAAGAAACATCCATTGATTATGGCAATAAGGACGTCACCGGTGACTTACGAAGCAGTTCCAGTAGAGAGGAGGTGAAGGAAGTGGAAGGAAGAGGAATGGTGGCAGAGGTTTGAGAAATTGGAAGGGTTCGGCATCAGGGTCGAGTGAAGGGTTATTCAAGATACAGGGGAAAGTTCCAGTTATGATGAAGTAGCTTGTGCAGGACTAGTCCTCCCTCCCACTGCAAATGAAATAAAACGGACAAACCACAGAGACGATGGTTCACAGGAACTGCCCAACAGGTGGCATAAGACTGCCATCTCTAAGAAAGGTGGCAAGGTGAGCCCCTTGAACTCTGGCTTCTGCTTAGACACAGTTTCCTCCATGTGGAGCAGAAAGGTGAGCCTGAGCAGAGAGCCCTGAGGCACCACTGAGTAGAGGAGGCAGAGATCAAGTTTGGGGCCACTAGAATTCATGGGCCAGTTGGAGAGGATGGACTCATGACTCCCGACACGGTCATAACCAAGTACAAGTTCACCTGTTTCTCTAGCCATGCCATTGACCATTTCTCCCCAACCAGATCCTGGGCCTACATTCTGTGAACTCATATGTGAGCTTCAGGACTCAGGTCAATGTTCCCCACCCTCAAGGGCATTCCTTGACCATGAGCTTTCCTCTGCACGTGCCCCACTTCCCTAATTACGCCGTACTATCCTGTCACTTCTGGTGCATTTATTTTTCTCCCTGGCTTTTAGCTTTTTAATAGTATGGGCCTCTATCTTGACCATTTCTTGTATCCCCAGTCCCGCACTCAGGAGCTTCTCACGGGCATCTGTGGAGCTGCCTGGCCCTTGAGGAGAAACTCAGTGTAGCACCAAATTGTGCCATTTATGTTCAGTAACTTTAATGTGTCTATTTTTTATCACTTAACACATGCTCAAGAAACATATGTTTAATGACTAAATAAGTAAATTGACAAGATTAGAAATGCCCTAATTAAGGATAAGAACTAATTCTTCCTTGTTTTGGGTCTCTTAGTCCTTTATGAACGGATGTTAGGCACACACTCACTAGTCAATAAATCCTCGTGAAACTGGTTGATTAGCAGGAAAGTCAGTAAACTCCAGCCACATCAAGGTTCCCTTGCTCCCACCTAGAAGCAGCTTCTCAGCTCTTTCTGGATTCTCTGGTCCAGCTACTCACCCCTGCTCCAGCCTTTGCCATGTCCATCAGAGTGAACCAGAAGTCCTATGAGGTGTCCACCTCTGGCCCTCAGGCTTTAGCAGCTGCTCATACACAGGTGTGTCTGCTGTCCACATCTGCCCCCCAGCCTTCTCCCGGTGGGCAAAGCAGCAGCTTGCAGGATGGTCTGGACACCAGCATGAGTATGGTCATGGCTACAGTGGGTCTGGGGATGTAGGGGACATCACAGCTATCTCAGTGAACCAGAGCCTGCAAGGTCCTCTTAAGCTGGAGGTGAACCCCAACATCCAGGCCCAGTGCACCCAGGAGAAGGAACTGATCAAGACCCTCCCACAGCAGCAAGTTTGTCTTCTTTACTGACAAAGTGCGGAACCTGGAATAGCAGAACGAGATTCTGGAGACCAGGTAGAGCCTCCCACAGCAGCAGAAACCAGCTCAGAGCAGCAAGGACAACATGCTCCAGAGTGACATCCACAAGCTTGATTGGCAGGTGGACGCAGTGGTCCAGGAGAGGCCGAAGCTGCAGGTGGCACTTGGCAATATGCAGGGGCTGGTGGAGGACTTCAGAAAAAAACACCGGAAGAGATGGAAAAGTGTGCAGCGACGGAGAATGCATTTGTCACCATCAGGAAGGCTGTAGAGGCAGAGCTGGAGTCAGCCTGGAGGGGACGGCCGACTGGGAAGAGGAGAGCCAAATGCAGCAGCCACAGATCTCCAACACCTCCACTGTCCTCTGCCCTGACAGCAGCCGCTCCCTGGACCAGAAGGCATCATCATGAGCTCAAGGTCCAGTACCAGGAGATCACCAGCCACTGCCAGGAGAAGACCGAAGACTGTCCCAGATTAGGAGTAGGAGCTACAGAACTTGGCTGGGAAGCACGGGGATGGCCTCTGACACACAAAGAGGGAGATTTCTGCAGTAAACCACAACATCAGCCCACTCCCCACTGAGGTCCAGGGTGATAAAGGCCAGAGGACCTCTGTGGAGGCAGCCCTTGCTGATTACCAAGAAGCCTGAGGGGGAAGCGGGCCAGTAAGGACACAGTGAGTTGAGCAGGACTTGGCACAGGGGCTGCGCGAGTACCAGAAGTTCATGCATGTCAGGCTGGCCTTGGACAGCGTGATCACCACCTCCCCAAGCTGCTGGAGAGCGGGGAGAGCCGGCCGGATTCTGGGGTGTGGGATGTGCATATCCATACCAGTTTGCCAGTGCTACTCAGATGGGCAGACCTCAGCCCACTGGGTCTCACCAGCCCTGGCCTTTACTCCTTCCAGTCTAGCCTCAGCTCGGTGGTGGTGGGGGAAGGGGCAGCTCTAGTTCCTTCAGGCATGTCCCCGCCTCCTCCAGCCAGGGCGTGGTTGTGAAGAAGCTGGAGACCTGCAGCTGAAAACTGGCATCCAAGTCCTATGATGTTCTCTCCAAGTGAACAACCACTGAGATCCCTCCTGGCCTCCCTCCTCCTTCGCCTGCCATAGAGAGTTTGGGGAAAGGAGCTGTGCAGGGGAGCGTGGGGAACAGGAGACCCACCTGAGGCTCAGCCCCAGTCCTCAGCCTACCCTTGCAGGTAGTTTACTGGCTTAAGTACCCGATCTTGCCCATGCCCCCAACTTAAAAAGCCAATTCAGGTGTCTTTTCCAAAATAAAGCCTCAAGTAGTTCTGAGCCCCCTCCCCCAATCAAAAGGGGTTTTCTCATATTTGTATCTTTGAAATGTGAGCAGGAAATGGAAACTGCACTGACAATTGCTTTTAGATCTCCTGAACGCCAGATGCCTTTGACTCCAAAGAGCTCTCACATTTACGATCTGGGCAGCAGGACAAGATGGTTTTTGCATCTCTATCTTCTGGATGGAGACCATTAACAGGCCTGCCGAGTCGGCCTGATCAGCAGGTGCACAGAAAAGAATCAGCTCTCCAGGATTTCTGGCAAATCTTAATAGAGTAATTATAAAATGTATTACGTATGTGGCTCCATCGGGGGTTTAGATCAAAGTGAAATATATGAGGCTTGATACTTACAAAGTCTTGTTGAGGGACACAAGGAGAGTCTGTCATACACTCCCCAGAGAAGATGGCAGTTTGTGCCTCGCTTCCCCCCATCCCACATCCCCTTCTCTCCTCGCCAGTGGGAGGCTCGCAGTCACAAGCTCTGCTCTCTCTCTGTCCTCTCAGAGTCTCAGTTGTTCCAGTGACACTTTTGATCTCCCAGTAACTTGGAACAGCATTCTGTAAGAGGCATTTCTATATAGCAACCGTCAGAAGAAACTGTCCCATTTGAGATTTAACACGAATTCTTTTTCTGGAAGCTGCTGACAGCGTAGCTTCCAAGGATTTTTCTAAGGTCCAGCTTGGCTTCCGGCAGAATCTTCTTAGAGCATAATTTCTGCACTACAGCACAGTTAAAGGGCCCAGACTCAGAAGTCAGATGACCAAGGCTGGAACATCAGCTCTGCTTCTCACCACGTTGTGCTCTTGAGCCAATGATCTTTCCTTTCTGAGCCTTTGCTTCTTCACTGGCAAGAAGGACAGTGATATCTACCTAGTAGGGTTGTTGTAAGGATTAGATGAGATAATGTACTTTGTTGTTATTTTATTTGCAGGCTATTATAGCACCCATAATGGTGCCTTTCACCTAAAAGGCTCTCAAAAAATAGTTACTGATTGAATTTTACTTAAGCTCAAGCCATATACCACAGGAAAAATCTGACTTAATAAACTGGAGTTTTTCCCAACTCTAAATGTATTTCCCTATATAAACAAAGTTATAAATTGTACCACAGATTGGTACTGAAGTCCCATTTAGTGCACAGTGTTGTAAAATACTGTACATTTGCAGTGGGGAAGCACAGTCATTAAGCAAAACAAGGCAACATTGACTAAAACCAGTTTTATATTTTTCTTAAATGTTTGCAGTTGAGGAAAAGTAGATTTAATTTAAGGAAGAGGAAGAAGTTGTAAATAATTATTAGAGGGCATCCTGAGGGAAACTGCTGTGTATTTCCCAAAGATTCTCAGTGTTGATGTCCTGCATCTTTATCCTGGTTAATTTCCCAGCAAACCTTAGGACTTCCTTCTTTGATACAAGTATCCCATTAGCGTCAATTCCTTGCTTAGCAACATCACAAATATTTCTTTTAGCTCACAAATGATGGGATTTCAAGAATATAGTCTTATTTCCCCAGAAATAGGAAACTGGAGGGAAAAACAGGATGCATGAGAGAGAAACCAAACACACAACAGAGATTTTTAAATAATAACTCTAAGAACAAGTTGAAAAAAAAATGGCAGGTTAACAGAGTTAAAAATAGGTGTGTGTGTGTGTGTGTGTCGATTCTACCTCAGGCCATCATGTTAATTAAGAGGTGAGGAAAAAAACAGAGGAAAATGGCATATGCGCTCTCTCTTTCTGAGGGTGAAAATGGGAGTGGTGGTCGATTTCAGAAGAGAAAGTTCCCTGTTATGGCTTCTCTGTGGTATCATCAAGTACATAAGAAAAGTTTGTAAGGCAGCATGAAGGGAGGAGGCTGGGTGACCTTGGGAAGATTGGAGTATTCTCATTTATAAAATTAGAAAGTGGAACTAGACACTCTGGGAAGTTTTAATGTAAAAAATTTTAAATTTAATGAAACGTTTGTGACTTAGTACCAACTAGCACTGTTTCCAGTTAGGTACAAGTTAAAATCATAGATTTTGCTTATGCAACCCAATATGGTCCTTCTCTCTCACCTCCTTAAAAAGTTATCTTCCCTAAGCATCACCATGACAACTCAGAAATAATCCTGTGTTTCTTCTAAGGAAGGGATTTTCAGACTTATACCTAGACACAGGGCAGGATATTTTTCAGGAAATATCACTGCATTTGGAACTTTCCCTAGAGTAAAAGATCTAAGGAAGAATCCCTGAGAGAATAAGAAACAGAAACTGATTTTCCTTTAAAATATAAAGAAGGCTTATATTTTTCAGTGTTAAATGCCCCTATAGGGAGTATATTTTCAAGAATAAATTGACTAAGATGTATGACAAATTTATTACACTCATGTTTTATCAAAGAACATGGTTTTAAAATTCCACTGTGTACACTGTCTAACTGATCATTTTTATAAGACAATGTTATGAGGCTTCCAGAATCCCAGTTATGCATACCGAAGGGATAGGGTTGATTCTGCAGTTTTGCATGAAAAGAACACTGTACCAGAAATTAAGATTCCCAGGGCTTCGTGGTCAGTTTAACTCCTGACTAAGCATCTGATCATGGATGTTTCTTTGTCAGTCTCTTGATTTTCTATATGTGAAGCTGGAAAATAACTACCATTCTTTGTATCAAATTCATTGTTATTCTCTTATATTTTTATTGTGGTATAGCATAGAGTTTACCATTATACCCTTTTTAAGGGTAATTTTTAATGCATTAAGTTTATTGATATTGTTCAATTCAACCATCATTACCATCCATTTTCAAATTTGTTCCTTCTTCCCAAACTGTAACTCTGTACCTATTTTCTTATTTTAATAATATTTCTCTTAATCCACTCAGAGCACCAACCAACAGAGTTCTTATACTATGTACCCCTTTAGTGTGGCAGTGAAAAAATAATTTTATAGAATTAAGAAGGAAAAGTTGAAAACTGCAGACATGCCAGTCTGATATCAAATCTGCTATGAAGTTTACGTATCAATTTCTGGTGATTAAAAGCCTATTTGGTTTGCTCTCAAAAGTCTGAACTCAGATGTTTGATCATTGATGTATATATGCTCCCTGTGATAAGTCCTCCAAGAGGAATCTTGTTCCTTTCAGTGAAAAACACCAAGAATTCTCAGAGAAGACTAACAGAATTAAGCATTCTGGAAGATCAACTTTCCAAAGAAGCAGACGAATCAGGTGAGCTGGCTGTGTCTGGGCAGAAGAGACTCCCAGAGCGTCATTGCATCTAGGGATGTCCTGGGCTCCAACACTCACCTGTCCACTCTCCATTATTTGCTGTTCATTTTGAATCCAGTTTCTTCTGTTGACTGCTTTGGACCATTCTTGCTTCTCTATCTCTCCTTGCCTATATATCGCAAGTCTTCTTATCCCTCATCCACGTCTCCCCCTCATCTTGGATAAGAATGAGTTTCCCTTTTGCTTAATCCATGCGATGGTAGGTCAGCCTCCTCCACTCCCCTCCTGGCCATAGCTGGTTAACCTTAAGTCCTTTTTCTCTCTTCCTTTTACCTTTTTTCTCACTTGCAACCAGAGCCACAGCCATTGGAAATGTAGTTTTCTATGTTTTATAAAAACAACATTAGGATTAAGTCAGATAACTTGATTGAGCCTCAGCTTTCTGATGCTGACTTATGGGTCAGACTTTCATGCAAAGAAATCCCATATTGAAAACCTGGATTATTCTAACTGCTCATATTCTTTGAAAAAAAAAAAAAAAAAAGGCAGGTCCATCATTATGTAGAATGCATTATGCTTTTGTTCATCCATTCTCCCAACGAACATTTACTCAATACCCTGCATGTGCTACTCATCACCTTAGGCGTTGGGAAAATAACTGTGAAAGCTGCGGCCCTCATAGAATTCAGTCTTTAGGGAAATATAGACCCCAAATGGGCAATTGCAATAGTGTAGAGAAGCACAGTGATAAGAGAGGTAGAGCGGGTCTGTCTGAGCCAAGACAGGGGCATCTACCCAGGCCTGGGGCTCAGACAAGTCTTCCTGAAGCAGTGATATTAAGCAGGAGGCCAAGAGAAGAAGTTAGCCAAGTGCCATTGTTGGAAACCTGGAATGCACTGCATGCCATTTACAGATCATGCTAATTTCATTTGTTTTTCCAAAAATTAAATGTTTCTCTTGTCCAAAAAGTAAAATAAACTCTTACCTGATGTGTAGGCAACAGAAAGGACTTTAAAGGTGCCATCTAAATACAGTAGAGTCTGCTTGTTCTTGGGGTAAATAATGATGCTGTCTCATGATGAGATTTATTCTCTTTTTGCATTTCAGTAATAAAATCATATCAGGTGGGATCTAAGAGAAGATGTAAAACTAGCCTTAAGTGTTTCTGTCTAACATTTAGAATTTATTATTAGTACATGAGTAAAACAGATGGATGACACGAGCAAGATTTTAAAATAACATGTTCGAAAACTTTGTATATTTGATTTGAAGAATCCAGTCATGCATAGAGCATCGGGAATGTCTTAGTCCTTTGCAACTCACACCTGAACTCACACAGAAAAAGATGAACTTGTTTTAGGATGGATATAAAGGTCCATTGTTTGGGATTTAAGTATTTTACATTTTGTGATCAATTGGACATAAGCCAGATTGACGTTTAGTTTTGTGGCCCCAAAAAGAGTCTGGTGAATATATTTAGAGGCAAGAAATAAGACTGAGGAAGAACGTTTAATTTGCCAAAACCCTTTGTGAGCATTCATCTGCATATCAAATATCCATCTTTTTTTTAATATCAACAGTTAATACGCGATCTAGCAGTAGTGTTTATTCCTTAGATCAGGTCTAAGAAAACTTTGTTAGCTAATTGTTTATGGAATTGTATCTACTTGAAATAATTCAACTGCTTTTTAAAAAAGAAACATTTTTAAATTTAAACTTTATTACAGCTTAGCTGAGCTTTCTACCTAATTAGTTTGATGTTTATTGTTATTTATCAGAGAAATACCAATGAAATATACAGTCTCTCGGTGAACCCAAGAAGTAATGTAATGGAAATTACCATGTTACTCATTCTTGAATACAATACTTAGCAGTTCTTAGTGTAAGTAATTGTAAAATATTCCCTAATTAAATAAAGACATTATCACGACCAATCCAGTACTTAAAATTCTGATGTCTAAACTAAATTACAGGTAAGATTGGTAAAAAGAGAATTTTAATTCTTTTTCTTAAACAAACAAACCAGCATTCAATATATGAGTCTATAAGAGTCAATATTAGTCAATATATTAGTCAATTAGTCAATGTCTATGAGTCAAAAGGACTGACAATTTCACCTTAAACAATTAATGTTGTTTTCCCCTTCATTCTTTAGAGTTAGACTCAACCCAGGTTCACACAAAATGTCAGTTAGGCTCAATTAGGAATGTCAGTTAGGATTTCAATTCAACTATGTAGAAAAACATACATTGTATTCAATTCCTTTATTATACCTTTGTTTCTTCAAACACTAGACTCTAATACAGAAGTCTTACTTTATATATTTTCCTTACATTAAGAGTAACAGCAACTAAGTATCATAACTGAAATATGAGAAAAGCCAAAGACAGAGACCTCTGTAATTAGAATTCTGTAAGAGAGTTCAGGCTCCAAATAGACTGATACCTAAATAAGTCAAATCTGAGCAACTTTTAAAAGTTTTGTCTTGGGAAATCTAACAGATTTTCTCTACAAAATTTTCATCTCCAAACTGCCAATTCTGTAAGTAAAAGCCAAATGAAGGCAACAGGTAATTGAAGCTGCATTTCAAGGATTTCTACAGCGAATAAACATAGCAACAATAATAATGAGCATAAGGAGCGTAGGACCAGCCACGCGGAGGACAAATGCCCAGTAGAACAGCATTTACCATCTGAGAGAGGTGATTTCCGTGCAGAAACATTGTAGGATGTTAAGGGCACCACTCTTGAAGAATGTTTCTTCATCTTTTGAAACAATTCGTCTTGTTCATGGTGCTTTTTCTGAGATAGTTTGAGTCTCCTGTTCTATGGCAAACACTCTGCTCTGGCTGGTGTCTGGGTGACGTTCTGGAGAGGCTGCTGGAAGCTCTAAGCACTGATGTGCTGTTTCCCTGGGAAACCATCCGCCACACGTTCAAGCAATGTTTGACCTCCGCTAAAATTTTTCCCTTAATCAAGTGTTAGGCATAGTGTGAAACTATGAAAAATGAAAGGGAAAATCTAGATTGCTTTCCACTAAAAGTACAGCAGGGTTGCTGAACTAATAAAGCATTACCTTTCTAAAGATATGCGTATGTGGTATATAATATATATTAAGACTTTTTAGTTCCATGGCACCTGGGTGGTTCAGTCAGTTAAGCATCTGCCTTTGGCTCAGGTCATGATCTTGGGATCCTGGGAGCAAGCCCTGCACCAGGCTCCCCACTCAGTAGGGAGTCGGCTTCTTTCTCTCCCTCTGCCTCTGCCCCCCAACTAATGCTTGCTCTCTCTCTCTCAAATAGATAAATAAATAAATAATCTTGAAAAATAATTTTTTAAGTTCCAGATTGGTGAACTGATAATGTCATTTTATATATATATATGTATATATATATATCGATCTCATAATATTTTCAGGGTGCAACCAGAAGGAAACAAATGCAACAAAATCTTCGGAAAAGCACTGAGATCATTGGGACAAATCACACAGAAAGACTATGAGGCCAGGGTAAACATTCTGACTTTGATGAAAGGCGATTCATTTGTATAGAATCTCCAAGAGTGAAGTGTTTCCATAAATAGAAAAGAAACAGCATTTTCTCATTTCCTGATCACAGAAATTACCACTACATCTGCATCAATTTGCTCAGGACCAGCACGGTCTGCATAGATTGGACTGGTTGCTGTGCCCTTGAACGCCCAAGACGGGAGCCCAGGAAAGGGGGAGGCATCCAAGAGCATCAGTGCAGAGACTACAGTCAGGGGAGAAGCTGAGAGCTCCCAGGGAGAGCCTGCAGGAAGTACAGAAAAGCAGGCCTCCCGCTGAGCCCTGAAAAATACTTCCTTAAATAAAACCTTTTTATTTTGTTTTAAACTTGCAGAGACATCCTGTGAACATTTCACGAAGCATTTTATTACCTATATCGGTTTCTCTAACCACCACCACAGCTGGGATACACAAAAGCTTCATCACCCCCAAAACCTCCTGCAGCAGAATGCCCTGGAGATCCATCCAATACTGTGTGTATCAGCAGTTTGTTCTTTATTCTTGCTGAGTAGTGTTCCATGACATGAATCCACATCTCTCCTATTCAGAACTCTAATGTGTTTTCTTTTTTTTAAGTTTTTATTTATTTATTTATTTATTTTTGAGAAAGAGAGGAGGTGAGTGGGGGAGGAGCAGAGAGGAAGGCAGAGGGAAAAACAGACTCCCAACTGAGCAGGGAGCCCCATGACACAGGGCTCGATGCTAGGACCCCGAGATCATGACTTGAGCCGAAGTCAGATGCTTAACAAACTGAGGCCACCCAGGTGTTCCTGGAACACTAATTTCTAAAGGACTGAAAGAAGAAAAGCCCACATATGAGTGAGGAAAATGAGACCAGAGAAGGGAAAGTAGGAGAGCCAGAGTCCAGAAGTAGAGGAGGGGAGGCATTCTTCAGTCAGTGGACTCAGCTGGGTCAAAGGCTGCTGAGGGCGGTAAGGACTGAAAATTTAGCAGGACAACCACAACCAATAAGATAGTAAGCAACTGCCACATGCTAGGAGGGAGGTAGGCTCTGAAAATAAAATGGGAAGCACAAAGAGACATGGTCCCTGTTCTCGTGAGTCTAAATGGGAAGATGAAACCAAACAAATAACTTTACTAATAAAATATAAACTGGAATAAGTATGGATAAAAGGAAGGGAATGATGTTACAAGTATGTATAACAGAGAGACCAGATCTAATCTAGACTTCATTCATTTCTTCTTTTCTTCTTTTATTTTTTCATTCATTGCACAAGATTTATTGAGAGCCTAGTGCATTACAGCTCTGTGCAAGATTATGGAGATATACTAGTAAACAATATGGACAAGGTTCCTATCCTTATGCTGCTTAGATTCTATGTTGTGGAAGTGATGTTTGAGCTGGAAGATCTGGCTGATAAGAAGTAATAAAGTGGGTGGAGGACAGCTATTCCATAGCAAAGGAAACATATGCAAAGGTCCTGTGGCAGGGTGCAGCACAGTTCATTGGAGAAACAGAAAATGCCCATGTGGCTGTAATGTAGTAAGTGAGAAACACATGGGTATGAGATAAAGTAGAAAATGTCAGCCTCATAGATATTTCTTCCTAAGCATAATTTAAAACCATTGGTTGGTCTTCAACAGGAAAGTAAGCTGGCCTTATTTATAGTTTAAAAGGATCAGTGGGGTAATTGGAGAGTGGACACTTATGGAGTAGAAAGTTCAGGTGAGCTGTGGTGGCTTTGGCTAGAACAGTGGAGTGAAGATGAGGAGCCAAAGCCAAGACAATTTTGGAGACAGACCTGACAAGATTTGGTGACAGACTATCCACTCCAAGTCAGAAGAGGGTCGTAGAAGGCAAAAAAGTTCAAAATCTCTGGTCTTTGCAACTGGATGGATATTACTGAACAACGGAGAAAGAACAAATACAGGAGATGGGTAGTGGAAGACTAAATCATCATTTTAGCTGTGTTAAGTTTGAGAAGTCTATGAGATATCCAAGTGGAGATGTCATAAACGCTGGTGGGATGCAGTCTATTGTTCAGCAGAGAACACTGAGCTGGACAAAGAGGAGAATCATCAGTGGGGAAATCTTTTAAATTGCTACAAGTTTAGGTGAGGTCAACTAACACATGGAGAGAGCCACAAGAGGAAACAGTGCTGAGCCCCAAGACCTCTAACACCTAGAGGTGAGGTTGAAATGGAGCCAGTAAAGGAGACAGATGTTTAATAACTAAGCATCTGAGAAACTGAAACTCAGAAAGGCCTCAAGGATGATAGCTTAATACACCACAGTTGAGATGCCAAGAGAAATTATTTTCCAGGAATTACAAATGTATTCTTGGAAGCTAATGAACTGTTTTGATTTCTGAGAACAGATTTAAGTAAGTTTGAGAAATTCCATCAAACAATTTATGCCAGTGTATGTAATTACGCCAACACATATGGCACTTACAAACCACTCACTCCTTCAATGGCATGTGAAAATGTTAGTACAAGTAAGGGAGAAGTGAGCCTGAACTAAGAGCTTCCTGGCTCTACCAGGTGAAAAAAGAGGCTTTTACTCGTGTTTAGGAGTTTACTGTTGATTTGTCGAAGTAGGTTTTGCACACTGTTAACAGATGCTTCAAGAAAATTACCAGGAACTTCTGCAACAAACTTTCATGATGGTTTCACAATCACCAAATTAGACAGCCCAAGGCATGAGGGGAGCAGGGATGGGCATGCAGGGGTCCAGGGGAACCAGAAGCAGTTGGGCACAGTTTAATTCCTTGCAGAAACCCATTCAAGCTTAAATGCTGGGTGAAGCCTCTTCTGGGGGGTAGGGGTAGGGGATGGGGATAGCCCAAGAGAAGCTGTTTTCTGTCCACTGGATTTACTTACTAAACATGTAGACCTTACTGAAACATTTTGAAAACTTACTTTCTATTCTTCAAGGCAGAGGCTACATTGCAAATAGCATTATCAGCAGTCTACTCTTCACGCTGTTTATAACGCGTTGTAGATTGCTTTCACAATTTATAAAGACTAGTCAGTTACCCCATTTCATGTTACCCTTCCATTCATCTGTAAGGCACTTACTATTACTTTTGCTTAACCCATGAGGGTGCCAAAACTCGCAAGGGTTGCTAAATGTGATTTGTCTCTTGGCCGACAGTTTTCCAAATACATATTCTAATATTGTTTTATTCTAGAACCATATGTTAAGCACTTGTTGGGGGTCAGGTGTTATGCTAGATCTGGAAATAAAAAAAAAAAAAGTTAGATAGAAATTAGATTTCTTCACATAGTCCACTGATCTATTAGTGGGGATACCAGATAAAATTCTATGTAATATGTGGGATGGACTTACATTAAAACTTATTTCTTATTTATTGGATTCACCTTTAACTGTATTTTTATGTGCAAAATCTGGCAACCTCACAAGTCATTAGAAACATTTTATGAACCACCTACGCCAATACAGTCCTCCTTGTTATTTTTATATTATACAAAGTGATTTGAAATGTTTTATTTTCCAAAAAAATTCTATTGGCCAACAAAATACAAAACACAGACTGATAATTATTGACTACAAAATAATTAGCCAACAAATTATAAGCCTCTAAGAAAAATTTTATCTCTTTATTATATATTAAAGTACTTTTTAGTTTGCAAATCATTTTATGCACATTATCTCACTGGATCTTATGCAGATCAAGCGATATTGATCCCAATTTTTAGATGAGAAAATCAAGGCTTACAGAAGCCATGTGACTTGCTTTGAGTGAATAGTAAGTCATGGCACTCTGAAACTGGTCAACAACTTGTTAACTCAAGTGCTCCTTTTTCTGTAGGATTCTGGATGCTGATCACCATAACTGCCAAAGCAGAATCCCAACATTGATTCTTCCTCCTTCAGTTTTGGATGAGGCCACAAGGCAGAGAAAAATTTAAAAGTTGTCAAATAGCCCCCTGATCCTAAAGGCAGGGCACAACACCTCAGCCCACCTATAATAGAGACCGCTCTGGAGAGAGTTGTTGATAGGCTGGGTCATGTCCCCCCTTGCACCCCTTCCCCTGAAATAGTGGAGGGGGAGTGCTTCTTCCTCATTTTGGGTGGAGGCGCAGCTTGGCACGTGTCCACTTGGGCCTGGGGTTCACAGGCTCCGCAGCCTGAGTCACCCCAGGAGAAGTTCAAAAGTGGAATTCGGCAGCTGGAGGTGTCCCCGTGGAACAACAGAGTATAAAGAATAGCACAGGGAACAAACAGCTCTATTTTCAATGACTAGGCAAAATGATATGTCCTATGCTGGGGACTAGCGAGGGAGCTGGCCTGGTGGTCTTTAAAGGGATCTTGCCCAAGATGACTCCTAAGAGAGGTGACATGATCCCAACAGAATGGGGTTGGGAATCCCAGAGACTGACAGATGGGGACATCATAATCAGCCAATTTGTGCAGAGGAGGCAATTTCTTGGAACTCTTTGAATTATTTACATACTCTGTTTTTTTTAAAGATTTTATTTATTTATTGAGAGTGTATGTGTATGCGCGTGAGTGGGGGGAGGGGCTGAGAAAGAGGGAGAGAGAGAATCTCAATGCCCATTGAGAGAGACTCCATGCCCAGTACAGAGCATGACCTCATGACCCTGAGATCATGACCTGAGCCCAAACTGAGAGTCTCAACCAACTGAGCCACCCATGCACCCCCACATACATTAACTCTTAATTTTCATCACATTTCTATGAACTAAGTACTATTATTATCCCATTTAACAGGGAAGGAAACTCAAGCACATGTGTGGGTGAATTAACCAGCCCAAGGTCAGACAGTTGATGAAACTGGAATGTAAAAACTGAGGAAGGCTTGTAATCCCTACTGGTTCTATCAGGTCCTTATTTTATTTAATCCTCAACCTTATTGTTGTCCTGTGGTTATATTCAGCTAAGTCAATAGGATATGAGGGAAAGATCTTGGAAACAATTATACTGTCATAGAGAAAAAAATTAACTTTTCCTTTTCTTGATTTTATACTACTGCATGCTAAGGAAGGGGATGTGATAAATAGGTTTACTTTAAGTTGTGGAATGGTCAGGCCATAATCCCCATCCACTACTCCCAAACGCTCTGGAGATCATCGGACAAAGAGCAGAAATGATGAAAGACAAAACAATGCAAACACACAGTAGAATCTTGAACCTCGTGCAGGTTCTGACTGTGAGTTTCTGATACTCAGTCACAAATAGTAGGTGGGTGGGAAGAAGTGAAGAGACAGGAAATCTAAAAATTCTGACCCTAACTGGTATAATAAAAATTTTAATGTATATAAAAAGCCTATAGTCTTATGCATATTAAGACTATGGAAAACATGCAAATGGATGAGATAAAATGAGATCCCCCAGAGGAAGCTTCCAGCCAGGACTACTGTACCAAAAGCAGGCTCAATCTTCCAAGCTAATTGATGGAGGTGCTAAAAGTCACCTCTAAAAGGAATTATCACCATTAGACTCTCCCATTTTACATATTCTA
The DNA here is from genome assembly GCF_902655055.1 of Lutra lutra. Taxonomy (NCBI): domain Eukaryota; kingdom Metazoa; phylum Chordata; class Mammalia; order Carnivora; family Mustelidae; genus Lutra; species Lutra lutra. The sequence goes on from NC_062284.1 coordinate 105,183,173, forward strand.
AATTACTGTTCTAATAGAATTTAATGCGAACAATATTACAAACATTTCCTGAGGAGAGGAGGGCATGGAACTAGCTGGTTTGGTGTCTTACAGTCCAATGAGTCTAAAGCAAGAGCCAGGCTTTCTGTTATGAGAAGGGCTACTGCAAAGAAAGGCTGGAGGGAACACACATTAGCCTTGTCTGCCCCCACCACTTCTTGATAAGAGCCTCTGATTTTCCCATGAGGAACCATGCCCACTAGGTCAGTACTGTTTAGGCAAAGGTGGATAACCCACCCTAAGCCCCTGAGTCAAGGACGGACACATAACCCTATGATGGCCATTCAGTCTATTCCCTAACTCAGCCTCACAAGACTCAGAGCAGTGAGGGCCAGCTCTATGACACTTGCCAGAACTTTATGGAAGGTGCTCTGTAATTGTTGATATCGCTTATATTGGTAAAATGTGAGCCTAGATTTATTAGGGCCATCTTTGTCTCAAAAGAAAATGGAGAGAGATAGGGTCATCATTGTTTTGGCACTCATATCAGGTCTCACCTGAACTCAATATATCCCCTGGGCTTTTCAGTCACATGAGACAAAAAAATTCTGCTCTGTTTTGTTTTGTTTTTGATTTCTGAACCCACTTTGAGTTCAGGATCTGTCACTTGTAAATGAAGGAAGGAGTCAGACACCATCTCCATGGCCCTAAGCAAGGGAAGTGAAGAGTTGACCTAATGGGTCATTGCCCCCACTCAGAAAACAATTTGAAAGAACAACTTCTGGGCGCCTGGGTGGCTCAGTGGGTTAAAGCCTCTGCCTTCGGCTCAGGTCATGATCCCAGGGTCCTGGGATCAAGCCCCACATCCCTGCTCTGCGGGGAACCTGCTTCCCCCTCTCTCTCTGCCTGCCTCTCTGCCTACTTGTGATCTTTGTCTGTCAAATAAATAATAAAAAAAAAAAAAGAAAAGAAAAAACAACTTCTTTAACAACTGTGCCAATTAAGTCAATTACACAGCATTTGACTTGACAGGAGATAATGAGAGATGCCCCCAAATTACCATATTGCCTTTTCTTACCCAAAATGTATCCTGCTGCCTCATTAATGACAGAAACTATCCCACTTCTCATTTTTTCCCCTGAAACCACTTTCTCATTCTCTTTTACCTATGTGTATAAATGAAAAAGACAGAAGATTCATTGAGAAACCTCCACCTCCCCACCCCCATGTTAATACAGTATCTTCTGCTTGAGATTATCTTGGATCTGTAAAATATCATATTGGTTCATGATTATGCTCAGTTTAATGTTCACCAAAACAAAAGTCAAATAAAGGACATATTTAGTTGTCTCATCAATGTCAGATAAAACTTTGAAATATGATCTCATATTGAGTATCTCATAATTCTATATTAAAATAATTCCAGGAACATTATTGCTTTCTTGGTGAGAGGCCTGGCAATTTATTAGGAGATGTGGCAGAGGACAAGGTACTGATTCCAATTTATTACATAAATGACAAGAGTCAAAATCTACTAGTCTACTAGGTCTACTTATCTTGAATCTACAAATACACGAGACCGCTACTATTTCTACCAGCAAACCTCCTGCCTTAGAAAACTTGGCCTCCCAGATGTTCTAGAGTAATGAAGGGAAGACATAGGCTAATCTACCCAGAAGAACCTTAAGAAACTCTTTTCAGCTCATGGTGGCCATCAACAACATGAATGTGTGAGGTATCGTCTTAAGTCTGGCTTGAAAAAGCAAATTTTTCTTCAAAACTAACAAAGGCCAGCCCTTTCTTCTATATTAAAAATCTTCTTGGGGTGCCTAGGTGGCTCAGATGGTTGAGCGTCTGCCTTCGGCCCAGGTCATGAACCCAGGGTCTTGCTTGGTGGAAAGCCTGATTCCGCCTCCTTCTACTGCTCCCTCTGCTTGTGCTCTCTCACACTCTGTGTCAAATAAATGGATAGAATGTTTTGTTTTGTTTTGTTTTTTTTTTTAGATTTTATTTATTTATTTGACAGACAGAGATCACAAGTAGGCAGAGAGGCAGGCAGAGAGAGGAGGAAGCAGGCTCCCTGCTGAGCAGAGAGCCCGATGTGGGGCTCGATCCCAGGACTCTGAGATCATGACCTGAGCCGAAGGCAGCAGCTTAACCCACTGAGCCACCCAGGCGCCCCTGGATAGAATGTTTAAAAAAAATCTTCTTGTTTCTCCATTCAACACAACCCCCTCCTTTGACTATAACAACACACGTCTCATAATAAATCATTGGGTCCCCAATCCAGAAAGTAGGCACAAAAGGGAAGGGAAAATTAGTTTCTTTCCAAGGGTCTTGCTGGTTTCCTTATCTTTTGAGATACACTGTAAATGTTCCAGATAGATCCATGTGTTTCCAACATCTTGACTTCATGGTGTTCCCAACACTTTGGCAACTCAAATTCCATGAATCTCACTGAATAGAGGAAAAATAAAGAATCCACCCCTACCCATCTAAACTTTAATCACAAAAAGTATCAAGCACAAAGGATATACAAAATACCCCCAGACCTTAAAAGGGGGGGGGGGAGTGGGGGAAGGCCAGAAAGCTTCAAGCCTAGGGAACACATGAACACATAGGGCTTGAACCAACTGCAGACTTAAGCATTTTCTGCCTCTAAAATTACAATTCTGAGTAACCCTCTTGTTTTATTTGGGTCCTAATCACTCACATGCAACAATTTCCTGTAGAACCTTCTTTTGACATGAGCCAAATACTATGGCATTAAAATGATATTTGATCTGTTTCTTATTCAGGGAAACATTATCCCTCTTTTATGGGTAAAAAAATTGAAGTTCAGTAAAATGACCAAGGTTATATATAGCAAGTAGAATCACACAGAACCCTGATATATTGTCTTGGATAATATATTTCCCATAAGTTTGTTCACATAGATTATCTCTATCAAAATACTACCTAGAAAAGATAAATGTTTTTGTGTTTGGACTGTAAAAAGAACCACTTGAGACTCAAAAAGAGTCAAGTAAAGGTTAACAAATGATATTAACATAAAAATAGAGCTCATAGACTGGACCAAAGCCAGACAGTTGATATCCTGTGGGATTTATGAAGAAAAAAATAGAAGTTTACATGAGCCATGAATTAATTGGTTAATGGGGCTGACTCTGCACACCCATATAATGGCTTTCCAGTCTTTTTAAAAATTTGTTTTTTCTTGCTCGAAGGCATTATTACAAAAGTGAAAATCAATACAGTGTTATAAAGAAACAGATGTCCTGTGAACAAAATCCTAACTAGGCTTAGAGAGGAAGCAGAGGTAATTAGTTATACAATCTAAGCCTTTTTCTGTTCAATATCAGAAGCACCTGTTGCATGTTAGTAATTTACTCAGAAGAAAGATGATCACGGGCATGCTAAGTTTAAAAATAGAGATGGGTTTTAAAATAAGGTGGCGATGAACAATACTGTCTCTCAGTTTCAGTGAACATTTTACCAAAGCCAACATAAATGGCCCTGAAATGAGATGCCAGGGACCCTGGGTGCCTGGGTGGCTCAGTCAGTTAAGCGTATGCCTGCCTTTGGCTCAGGTCATGATCCCAGGATCCTGGGATAGAGCCCAGCATCAGGCTCCCTGCTTGTCGGAGACCCTGCTTCTCCCTCTCCCTCTGCCTGCTGCTCTGTCTGCTTGTGCTCTCTCTGCATCTCTCTCTGTCAAATAAATAAATAAAAATCTTTTTAAAAAAATGCCAGGGACCTGAACCACCAGGTGAGCTTAATCTCTCTGGGCTTCAGTTTGTTCATCTTGTGGATGAGGATACTGGACTGGATGGCCACAGAGAGCAAATATCAACAGTAAACAAAAACATCCTCCAAAATAATATAGGAGGAAATGTAGATACATTTCTAGCCGAAGATCTGTAATTAGCCAGTTGTAGTGTGACCTATTTCAAGAAAATTCAATATTTAAACCTCAAAACTCACAAAATGAATGAACTAGGAATTACGAGAAAATTATTCATCCCACTGTTCTTTTATTTATTTTTTTAAAGATTTATTTACTTATTTGAGAGAGAGAGCTGGGAAGGAGCAGAGGGAGAGGGACTCTGGCAGACTCCCCTCTGAGCAGGGATCTCTGGCTTGTGGCTTGATCCCAGGATCCTGAGATCATGACCTGAGCTGAAATCGAGTTGGATGCTCAACACACTGAGCCACCTGGGTGCCCTCCACTGTTCTTTTAAATGTAAACACTTTGCAGTACAATTAAAAAAAAAAAATTGATTTATTAAAAAGATCACCTACAAAATTTTAATACCATAGCTATCACATAGAATAAGATAGTACATATTCACAGCAATGTGGAAACTCTGGATTTTTTTTATGAAGAACATGAACATCTTTATGAAGATAAGCAATTCTCATCTGTCTAGATTAATTGAGGAATACTGCAGTCTTCAAAGTAGTGGGTATAGGTAATATCTAGGCTTATGAGCCCCTGTTTTACCAAAAGTCATTGTTTGGAAATTATTATAGATTATTTTGTTTGAACATGACATTGAGGATTACATAATCATTGTGTTAACACAAATACAGTCTCAGTTACTGGAATGTCTGCATATCTGGGATGCTTGACCTTAGAGCGTCATTAGAATTTAATTGCCTTCCTTCATTTGATTAGTTTATCCCACACTTGCCCATTAGTAAGTGAAATAGCAATGCAGCCACTCTATAAGGTGAAATGAGGACGTGATGCCTAACCTTATCTAGATGAACTCCTAATTAACCTTGGTTGCATTTCTTCCATCACAATGACCACTATTGTTGATAAAGGTGTCTGCATTAGTGACTGGGTACTAAGGAAAAAGACATCTCCTTCAAGGATGATTCCATTTAACAACAAATTAACTCGTGCTTAGCTGATAATTTCATTTTTCCAGAAGATTACAAGTGTTTAAGATATTCAAGATCACCCTAATAATGATGATTACCATATTTTGTAAGATGTAGATTTCTCAGGTCTAACACCTCTGAAATCAGATCTGTCTTAGAGCTAATGACATCTTACAATCACTGTTAGTCAGTGGCAGCTGTGGTGTAGCTGACATTGTCTTTGAATGTATGAACTTCATTGTAATTCCTAGTGGCATGACAGAACAGCCCCAACCTCTTCATGTTTCAGTCAATAAACCATTTGAAGACTGAGGAGGAAAGGATGCCTGGGTGGCTCAGTCAGTTAAGTTGCTGCCTTCAGCTCAGGTCATGATCACAGGGTCCTGGGATCAAGTCCCGCATCGGGCTCCTTGCTCAGCAGAGAGCCTGCTTCTCTCTCTCCCTCTGCCTGCCACTCTGCCTGCTTATGTTCTCTCTCTCTCCCTTTGTCAAAAAAATAAAAATCTTTGGAAAAAAAAAAGACTGAGGAGGAAAAGGAATCCAACCTGTTGTTTAAAAACCTTCCACTGGTACCTTCTGGCAAAATTTTTTAAAATGCCAACATCATATCTTGCAATATGGGTGGCAACAGCTTGGAAGAAAACGTTGGAGACAATAATGGAGAGAAGAAATGATATATGCCCATCACTCTTGATGGCACAGCATGGAAAATATGGACTTCAAAGACAGAAAGGTGAGTGATTTGGACAATTCAGGCATCTAACTTTTTCATACATCTGAAAGAGAGGTAGATGCTAATGTTTTATGTCTAAATTAGCCCAAAAGAACCCTTCAACAAATACGAAATAAAAATTCAAAACAGTAAGAAAGTAATGTATCATGATTTCATTGCCATTATTTTCTGAGAGCTATATCAAATATTGGTGCATCCTAAAAATCTTCGGTTCCATGATATGCCATGGGTTTCAGCTTGGATGCCGCACTCATTGAATGAGTGGTGGCAGTACAGGACAAATCTGAGAGGGACTCTTGAGACCAAAGCTGGGCTTGGTGAAGAGGAGAGTGATCAGAGATGTCTGCAATGAAAGATGGGGTCCTGCCATTTTTCTTCCAGTTCAGCCTTTCCTCAAAAACAATAGTCCTCTCTTTGGGGGACTTTTTCAATTTCAATTTTTTCAACTTGAAAACAAAAGTAATGGATGGTTCATGTACCTTTCTTTAAAAGGTGGGTGCAAACTGAGCTTTCAAAAAGTGCATACAGGGGCGCCTGGGTGGCTCAGTGGGTTAAAGCCTCTGCCTTCGGCTCAAGTCATGATCCCAGGGTCCTGGGATCGAGCCCTGAGTCGGGCTCTCTGCTCAGCGGGGAGCCTGCTTCCTCCTCTCTCTCTTTGCCTGCCTCTTTGACTACTTGTGATCTTTCTCTGTCAAATAAATAAATAAAATCTTTAAAAAAAAAAGAGTGCATACAAAGTGGGTTTTTTTCCCTGAAAAATAAACTCGAGGTTTGTTCAAGCTCTTCAGTAATGCCCTGCATGATCTGTCCTCTGAATCTCTTCTCTCTCACACCAGCTGTCAAATAAAATATAGGTAGGATATACTTATACTAAAAATAATATACTGTTTAGCTGAAATTCAAACTTAATCAGGTGTCCTGTTATTTTATCTATGAAGCCTGGCACCCCTGCCTATCACGCACTGCCCTCATCTCTCCACCTGCATCACCTTGCCTGTCTCGGCCCCAACCCCCAAGCTCCTCAGATTTCCACACAGGCTGCTCCCTCACAATCTGCCTAGCTCCTCCTCATCCTTCCACTCTCAGCTGAAGGGTCACACCTCAGAGACTACTCTGATTCTTTAATGAGCATTGGGTCCTCGGTTGAAACTTCTCTTCAACACCTTTTCCTTTCCTTCATGGCACTTATCACGATCTGTAATTACTTGCTTTATTGCTGTGATACTATGATTATTATCTGTATTAGTTCCTTCTTGCTGCAATAACAAATTACCAAAATTCAGGGCCTTAAAAAACCACAAATTTATTATCATGCATTTCTGGTGGCCGAAAGTCTAAAACTGGCTGGTAGGGCTGCCTTTCTCTTGGAGGCTCTAGGTGAGAATCATTTCCTTGTGTTTCCTAGCTTCTAGAAGCTGCTTGTATTCTCTGGCTTGTGGCCCCATATCACTCCTGCTTCCATCCTCACATTTCTC